>NC_080166.1:130883012-131183012 GCF_950295315.1 Erinaceus europaeus | reverse complement strand
AAGCTTTCAGACTAGACTAAAATGCTTTTGTCACTGTTGGGAAAAGGCTACAGTTTGACTCAAATCCCAGATGTAAGCCTTGGCTCAAAGCACATATTTTGCACCCGGCACCTTTTACATCTGATGTAAATGATGTATTGAATGATGCTCATGCATTTATGACACAAGATGTATTAAATGATGTTAATGCCACTTGACACACCTGACCTTACTGATTGATGTTCATACTGACCTGCCACACCTGATGTAACAATGACTGTGCATGTCTAAGCTGACTGCATCGACTGACAGTGGAAAAGGACTGACAGCTGTACAGCCTGCCCACAGCCTCAGTATCTCTCTCTCTCTCTCCCTCACTCTGTATGCTTCCTTCCTCAAGCTAAGCATCTCACTTCACTGAAGGCTTTGCACCCCTTCATCTGCTCAACCATCTGAGTGGTGATGCTTGGCCTGACATAAGGAAGGAGCAGGAGATGAACACTGCATTTCTCTACATTGTCTCACTATACTATTCAGGCTCATGGTTCAAAAAGCCATGGTTCTTCTCTTTAGGAAGAACCTCTTTTTATGGACATTGCAACATATCCTACACCCCACTCATACTTCTTTGTTTTTTCTTTCTCTTTGGGAAGAAATCTTCACTACAGGTATCACAGCACCTTGCAATAATTACCATTAAAAACACAGTGGTTGTTTAGAAATAGATGTGGCTACATTGATACAGGTTAAGCTTCCACCACAGCATCTATTGCATTGGTAACAATGAGGCCTGCAACATGTTTAATAAATAAATAAATAAATAAATAAAAACACAGTTGTGTTGATGTTTTCTGAATATATAACTGTTTTCCTATTTTAGCCCTTTGGGCTGTTTTGCAAAATTTACATCACTCTGAAATTTTAAGAACATACATTTTGTGGAAGAGATCAAACTTTCCTTTTCAATGTGCCTTGTATGTGTGTGTGCGTGTGTGTGTGTGTGTGTGTGTGTGTGTGTGTGTATGTACATACCTACTTAGGTTTGGTACACATGCTGCTGGGGATCAAACTCAGGACCACATGCTTGAGAGTTCAATGCTTTAGCCACTGCACCACCTCCTGGACCCCTACTTAGGTTTGGATTGTAACCACCCTTTCATCTTCTCATCAGTCTTCCCTTGAATTAGCCCACCAGGATGTCTTTGTGAATATTAGATGATGTCATGACATGCTCAGTCTACCCAGATGCTTGATCAACATCCTAGAGAAGATCCTTGGGACCTTCCCCTCCAGTGTGTATCATCTCCATATACCCATATAGGACCTTAGAATGATCAAATGATCCTAAGTCTATCAGTGAACTCAGACTCTGAGGTTGGCTGGGTGTGGAACGTCACTGACGTTTTACCCATGTGGTTCTGTCACTCACAGTCCTATTTTGTGCAAGCACCGGGATGAGAAGGCATCCCAAGTTCCTGTTCACCCTGGCTAGTGGAGCCAGATAATGGCATTTCTCCAATAGCTTGGCGGGGGTGGTGGTGGTGTTTTTCATGTTTCATTAATATCTTCACTTACCTGAACATAATCTACATGGCCTTCCACCAATAGCATGACTGGGGCTTTGTGTGAGTGGGTAGGTAGTCAGCAATGTGATCCCATCCTCTTCATGAATGGTAGAGACTAAGCCTAGGGTACAAAATTGAGTTTTAGATGAAAGGGTTTGGAAATTATTGATGATATAGTTTCTTTAGGCAGTGCTATTTGTTTCTTTATTATGTGCTTATTGTAAGGAGAAACATTGGTTTACAACACTGTATGTTGTAAGAGTACACTTTCATTCTCCTCAAGTATATATTTTGATGCAACACCTCCCACCAAAGTTAAGGCAGAGTTTCCAAAACTGTTTTAAGGTAATCCCTGTGTCACCTAAGAGATGCACAAAATTTGATATATATATATATATATATATATATATATATATATATATAGCCTTTGTTTTCATCCCTTTCTTATTAGGATCAATGACCTGAAAAAAAATTGCCATTTTATTTTGACTAACTAGCCCAAATATTAGGCATTGCTATTACTTGGTTTACATATTCTCTTCTCCCCTCCCATAGAACATTCGCATAATTTAATGAAAATGACTTTTATAGCTCCAATCTCCCTCTCTCTCTCTTTCTCTCTCTCTCTCTCTCTTTTCAGTTAGTAGGAAGAGTAAAAAGAATGGATCTTCTC
The DNA here is from genome assembly GCF_950295315.1 of Erinaceus europaeus. Classification (NCBI taxonomy): domain Eukaryota; kingdom Metazoa; phylum Chordata; class Mammalia; order Eulipotyphla; family Erinaceidae; genus Erinaceus; species Erinaceus europaeus. The sequence goes on along the minus strand of NC_080166.1, from coordinate 131,180,795 downwards.
TTGGACAAGCAGAAATTAGAACAGAGTCTTTTGGGGAAAGGAGAGTAGCTATGGATGGAGAAATCTAATCAGAAATCATCTTCAGTTGCAGCTTCCTGTGGAGGGATAAAGACTATCAGTTGGCCAGCCTGATCTCCGCATCAGGTGAGACCGGTGTGTGAAGTACAATTATTCCTCAGGTCTCCCTTGTGCTAATAGGTTTCAAGATCAATTAGCACAGCTGGCTGGAGCCACTTGGCCTCAATTGTATGTTCTGACTTTACAGAATAATTTCTGTGTAACTACTCATACCTCCCACAGCCAAAGCACAACCAACTTGAACGCTAGAAGCTTGGAGAGCCTCCTAATTATGGTACTAGTACAAGGTCAGTGCCACAGTCACGACAGTAGCCTAGAAGCAAGGTGACATATGGTGACTGTGCTGACATTCCAAATCCTTAGAGTCTGAGACAATCTGAAATGTGACTCCAGAAAGTTCAATGACAGGCTGAAGTACAACAGTTAAAATGGAATTGGACTGGGAATGTTGGTTCCTTAACCCTTGGCCAGTCTTTCCAACTCTCATGAGGATGCTGATTTGGCCAGGCTTTTGCTTCTAACCTTCTTGGTTTATACATTTCTAGCCTTCTTTGTCTGAGGCCTTAGTTTCCATAGGCCAGACAGAATTTCTTCTCTTTAATTACTCCCCCAAATCTGATTTTAGAGTTAAAAGACTTTTATTTTTCTTTCTTTGCTGATAGAGACAAAGAGACAGGGGAAGGAGGCAAGGAGGGAGGAAAAGAGAGGGAGAGAGAGAGAGAGAGAGAGAGAGAGAGAGAGAGAGAGAGAGACTTCCATAACTGCTCCACTGTTTATGTAGCTCCCCTTTCCCCAAAACACATACATACATATAAGACATACAGGTGGGCCCAGGGACTTGAACCTGGGTGCTTGAGCAAGGTAATATGTGTCTAACCTCACACTACCCTTAGGTTACAGTACTTGTTTTGTTTTCATACCACAGTAAACTTACTCTTTTGGAGTGGGTGTCCATTTTTACATGGGTTCTCAGCTACTTGTCTATATGAAAAAATAAAAGTCTGTGAGTCAGAGTCTCAACAGAGGAAATCAGGGAGTTGAAAGTCATTAAATTATTGCGATTTAAGCAGCCCAGTGCAGATTGGAATAGTCATCATAAATGGTTGGAGTGGCTCAAAAAAATTCAGCAAATAGTAAAGTCAAGTCCCCAAAGAAGAAAGATCAATAATCTAGGGCTGACCTATGGCATACCATTTTATTGACTGATTATCTTTCATCTTTTGAAGGAAAAATGTAAATATTATGTCCCAATTGGTTTCAAGGATCACATGTATGTGAGTAGTAAAGGCCCTTGATTTTTTTTTTAATTGTCAACAATACAAAACTATTGGTAAGAGTGCAAAGCCCAGTTCAAAACCAGATCAGACTCTGTCATATAGAAACCCACGGCTTTCTACTCTCCCTTTCCTCTCTCTGACTAACATATGTACCACAACCATTGGTTTTCCTGAGGTAACAGTTGGTGTGTGCGCACACGTGTGCACACACACACACACACACAGACACACACAATTCTACTAACATTTTTGTTGTCATTTCTAGGGTATTTCACTACTGTCATGTATGGAGTAGTGGCAGTGGATCATATTAAACTGTATGAAACACAAAACTACCTACTATAATTATCAGTAGTGATTTAGCAAAATGAACATGGTATTTATTTATTTATTTATTTATTTATTTATTTTTCCTCCAGGTTTATTGCTGGGACTTGGTGCTAGCCCTATGAATCCATAGCTCCTTCTGATCATTTTTCACTTTCATTGGATAGGACAGATAAACTGAAGGGAGAGGGGCAAATAGGGAGAGAGACAGAGACACCTGAAGACCTGCTTCATTGCTTGTGGGGAACAGTGCTTCAACTCATATCTTTGCTTGGGTCCTTGTGCTTCATACTATGTGAACTTAACCCAGTGTGCCACTTCCTAGTCCCTGCAGGATGACCATTTTACCAGGTATAGCTAGACCCAAAGGAAATATTGGTTATCTGCCTCTGATTAACTCTTAGGAACAAGTATTGGCATTTGGTATACATATAACTTATATTGTAAGTTTATCTCCCTTAGGTAGCTGAGAACTCCATTGTTGTTAATCAACTTAAATAGGGTTTTGGGGGTGCTAGTGGCTGCTGCTTTCAGCTTGTCAGGATTCTCAGTGGGAGCTGGGAACTGGTTTAAGCAATACAAGGTTTATTAAGGTGAAACAGGTAAAAGGCAAAATAAGCACTTCTCATCAACGATTAAGAGTACACTAGGTTCATAAAGTCCATAGTTATCAAAAGTTTAGTCCTATAAGATAAACAATTATCAGCTGAGATATAGGTTGCTCATGGCTGTAGGGGGCGGGTCTTAAAAGTTTATCAGCTAGCAAAGTCACACGTGTTCAGTTCCCAGGAGAAGTAGACATGGCTGGGGGCTAGACCAGGTACTTCTGACTAGGAGAAGAAGCAGCAGCCAAAAAACACCACATGCTCAAAGTACCTTTTTTTATACCTTCCTTTCTCTGAAGCACCTCCTCAGGGTGACCTCATTTGTATGTTAATAGTCCCAAACTCCTGCTGGGGTCACCACACTCCACAAGGACAGGAAAGTTTTGTTTGTTTATTTGCTGCATTTTCTCGTATCATATCACTTCACATACACACTGCATGTGATATTCATTCCTCTGACTTAATCATTCATCCCAAACATGCTTCAGCATTTTCTTTGTGCCAATCCCTCTTCTGGATTCTGAACTACATCACTCAGTAGAAGCAAAAAATTAAAATCCTTGTCTTGTTGGACTTTATTCTGAGGACGAAAACATATTTACTATGAAGCATGCCTCTAAGAGTTAATGTAAGAGCAATATTAGAAAAAGTCACATAGGAATAATGGTTTTGACCTTTGAAATCCACTGAGCTAGATTACAGTGACTAGCAAGTGAGAAAGAAAGGATTGGCCTGTGCTAATTCAATGGCAACTAGAATCAGCACACATTTTTCAGTTGGCATCATGCTTGGAAGCACCAGTTTCAGGAAGTAACACTTTATTTTTGTTGGTACTTCCTATCATGTCTGCAGATGTGAGCTGCCATCAGCCTTTCTGGGACACATGAGTGCTAGTCATGTGCTAGGTTGTGTGTGGACCCAAGTCTTCTGTGAAATTGATCCAGGGCTCTGTTCTGGCTCCTACGCTATTTAATATTTACATCAATGACCGCCCAGAAACTTCTTCAAGGAAGTTCATCTACGCCGATGACATCTGCTGTGCAACTCAGGCATCCAAGTTGGACATCCATGAAGAAACACTCACGAAAGACATGTCTCTGATATCTGATTACTGTAAAAAATGGCGACTAATCCCTAGCACTGCAAAAACGATATCATTTGTTTTCCATCTACACCATGCCTCGGCCTCATGTGAGCTTAATGTGCAGCTTGGCGATACGAGAATCCGGCATGAAGCCCAGCCAGTCTATCTTGGCGTTACTCTCGATTGCACTCTGTCATTTCACGAACATCTCATAAAAACTGCAGCAAAGGTGGGCGCGAGGAATAACATCATTGCAAGACTGGCCAGCTCCTCATGGGGCGCGGGCGCTTCCACACTACGATCATCATCTCTGGCATTATGCTATTCCACTGCAGAATACTGTGCCCCAGGATGGTTCCATAGCCCCCATGTCCACTTGGTCGATTCCAAATTATATTCCTCCATGAGGATAATTTCTGGAACCATCCGTTCCACCCCGGTTCCATGGCTGCCAGTTCTTAGCAACATCGCCCCACCAGATATTCGTCGGGATGCAGCATCATCTAAGTTCATTTCCCACGTCTATGCTCAACCGGACCTGCCAATATACGAGGATATCTTCGCCCACCCTGTCCAACGCTTGACGTCTCGTCACCCATTCTGGTCCCCTATGCCTACACTGAACTTCTCTGTTCCAGACTCTTGGAAACAGAGCTGGCAGTCAGCTGAGGTAAAGAACAAACACGTCATCACAGACCCCTGCAAGCGTCAACCCGGCTTTGACCTAGCACGTTATGATTGGGCCCTCCTCAATCGCTATGGAACAGGCCATGGCCGGTGCACCGCTATGTTCCATCGCTGGGGAGCCAGAGACGACCCGAACTGCCCCTGCGGCTCCAGACAGACTGTGACCCACATAGTCAATGACTGCCACCTCTCCAGATTCAAAGGAGGTCTCGAAACTTTACATCAGGCTCAACCTGACGCTGTTGACTGGCTACGGAAGAAGGGCAAACGCTAGAAGAAGAAGAACTGTCTGTTGGTTAGTTGCCTCTTCTGAGACACCTTTTTTTAGATAGAAATACAAAGACAGGGGACAGGCAATGGTACACTCAGTTGACTGCATACTTTACAGTGTGCAAGGACCCAAGTTGAAGCGTCCATTTCCTACCTGCAGGGATCAAGTTTCATGAGTGATGAAAGAGTGCTGAAGCTATCTCTCTCTCTGTATCCCCCCCTCAATTTATCTCAGTCTCTATCCAAAATAAATAAATGAATAATAAATAACAGATACAGAGGGAGGGAGGGAGGGAGGGAGGGAAAGACAGTACAGCATGGAAGATTTTCTCCCAGTGTGGTGGTTCTTGGCCTTTAACTTGGGCACCCATCCACGTGAGCTATTGTTGAGAATGGGATTACAGGCCCTCTGGCTTACTTTCCCTATCCTTTATCCCTTTGGGAGTATGGACCAAAATTCTTTTGGGGGGGGGGCAGAAGGTGGGGATTTTGGCTTCTGTACTTGTTTCTTTGCTAGAAAAGGGCGTTGACAGGTGTATCCATACACCCCCATCATGTTTCTATCTTTCCCTAGTGAGGTAGGGCTCTGGAGAGGTGAGGTTCCAGGACACATTGGTGAGGTCCCATCTGCTCAGGGAAGTCAGAATGGAATGGATTCACAGTAGCACCTGTAACTTGGTGGCCGAAAGGCAGTAAGATGGAAAGCAGGACAAAAAGTTTAATAAACAGGAACCAAAAAGTAGGAATAGAGCAGATGAAATTAGGGACCTTAGGGTGAAAGGAAGCTAGACATTCTTTGTTAAGTATGTAAACAAACTTCTTACCTGGGTGTGTATGTTTTAAGTGGCCATCTTGGGATAAGTAGTCCATATTTGGAAATGTTTATTGGAAGCTCCTGAAAGTGCTGGTAAACCTATTTTCCTGGACAAAATGACTGGAGTTCAGCCATGCTCTGATTCCCTTAACACACGCAGTCTGCACCATCTTTCCTAGCATGCTAGCTTTTCTGTTTGCGCTTGTTTCATGGAGATAGGTCCACCTTATGTTTTACCTAGCTATGTTCAAGAAATCCTAGTAACATTGTTTTGTTTTCTTTTTTTTAAATTTTCTTTATTTATTTTTTAATATTTATTTTATTTATTTATTCCCTTTTGTTGCCCTTGTTTTTTTATTGTTATAGTTATTATTGTTGTTGTCATTGTTGGATAGGACAGAAAGAAATGGAGAGAGGAGGGGAAGACAGAGAGGAGGAGAGAAAGATAGACACCTGCAGACCTGCTTCACCGCTTGTGAAGCGACTCCCCTGCGGTTGGGGAGCCAGGGTTCGAACCGGGATCCTTATGCCGGTCCTTGTGCTTTGCGCCACCTGCGCTTAACCCGTTGCGCTACAGCCCGACTCCCGTTTTGTTTTCTTTTTAACTGATCTTCAAACTTTGTTATATATATTTTTTATGACTGGTATACAAAGCCGTGTGTGTTTTAGGGCTATAAGCTTGATTCTCTTCAGATTGTGTACTCTCCACCACCTGTGCATTACCAGGGTGTTTTGATAGCGACTTAAGAAAGTTTTACTTGCGGGTGGGGGGTGGTGAGCTTTGGTACCCCCACTTAAATGTATTACCAAGCACAAGGACCTGGGTTTAAATCCCTGCTCCCCAGCTATGAGAGGGTAGAGGGCACTTCACTGTGAAGCAGGTTTGTAGGTGCCTACATCTTTCTCTTCCCCTCCATATCTCCTCCTGCTCTCTCAATTTCTCTCTATCCTATCTAATAAGAAAAAAGAAAAGAAAAGAAAAAAAATGCCACTGGGAGCAATGGATTTGTAGTGCAGGCACAGAGCCATAGCGATAACCTATTGAGAATAAACAAACAAACAAATAAATAAATAAGCTTTACCAAAATCTAAGAACTGTTCTTCCAAGAAAAGTTAAGTTTAATTGTTTCACAAATTAGAAGTGCTGGTTCTTCTGTGGCATCTTCCCTTAGGCTTGATAATTCTGTGACATACAAAGTACAGCAGTGACCTGGGGGCGAGACTTCTAGCATCACAGTGTTAAGATGGTAGTCAGTGTCTGGGTAGTCCTGGGCTCCTTAGTGAACAGAAGAGGGAGAAAGATCCTAAAATAAGCATCACTAAGTGTCAGCCATAGGATACAGAGGTCCTTGCCTAAGGAGGAACTCTGGGATGAGAGTCCCACACTCTGTGTGTTTGTCAAGATTCCCAGGTGAGCCTAATGCTTCTGCCAGTTCAAACATCACCAGTACACATGAACATCAACATATAAAGATTAGTCCTCAGGGGATTCGGGCGCTAGAGCAGTGGGTTATGTGCACATGGCGCGAAGTACAAGGACCATCTTAAGGATCCTGGTTCAAGCCCTGGGATCCTTACCTGCAGGGGAGTTGCTTCACAGGCAGTGAAGCATGTCTGCAGGAATCTGTCTCTCTCTTTCTCCCCCTCTCTGCCTTCTCCTCCTCTTTCCATTTCTCTCTGTCCTATCCAACAGCAACGACATCAATAACAACAACAATAACTACAACAACAATTAAAAAAAAGGGCAACAAAAGGTAAATAAATAAGTATTAAAAAAATAAAAGACTGGTCCTCAGACAATGGTTGAATGGTGCATTCATTTTTCTTGCTGGTTTAGTAGGACTGCTCAAGTATCAAAAATATCCATTCTCACCTCTCCCAGGTGGTGCTGCGAAAACTCATCTGCTAGACACAGTTCAAAAAGGATAGCTATTTAGTTCATGCTTGCTCATTTGACTCTTAAAGGTTGTATTGTGGTGACTAAGTTTACATGAACATGGACTAGTTCACATGAACCTTCTATACAAAATGCCATGCATTGATGGAATGAGATATGATCCAGGCATTTAAAACAATACTTTATAAAGAAAATAAAAAGCAGATGTCTACTAAGGTAATAATACCTTATCAATCACGTCCTTAAGAATAAAAATCGATATGTGAAGTTACACTATAATAAAAAGAACACTTAATTTAACCATTTGGAGATGTTAAGCTTTTCATACCAGGTTAAGTCGAATTTGTTGCCTTTGTTTTATAAGTGAAATAAAAGGCTTCTCTTCCTCAGAGTTCCATGCAGGGGTACAATACCAGTGCTCACACCAAATGTAATCAGCCAAAGGCTGGTAGGAAAAAGAATGAAGCAAATCAGGAAGAAACCATTTGCACACCTTGGAGCACTGCAAGCCCCTACTCAATAAGGGTGTTTAATACAAGCTATCCATGATGCGTGGGATGGAAATGTAATAACAGCAATTTAAAACATTAAGGACATTGGAACTATGGGAAAAGGCTAGTGTGACTGTCCTCTGCTTCTCACTGGCACACTTCATGCTGCTTCCCCTACTCTTCACAACTTAGGAAGGGATTCAATCTCTCCTATATTTACAGGGGTAATTCTCATTTAGAACCATGTAATGACTTCTTGAAATGCTGGGGCTTACTAATAACATATCCAGAGACAAATTATTACATTGAATAATATCATTCCTTTTTTATCTTGAAATTAAAGAATTCAGAAACTTCCATTGGTGGCTGACCCAATCACAGTGGTATCTGATCTTGGAATGACTTTGTAAGCATAAAGTTGTTGCGGGCACCGAGCCCCAGCGATAACGCTCGAGGTGCACACACAAACACCCCCCCACACACACACACACACAAACACACACAGGCCAAGTGGAAGTATATTATAGATCCCTGATCTAGAAGTTTTCAGTTGGCTTCTCCAACCCTAGTGTCTGACTGTATTTGACTCTTCTTAGACTGGTGCAAAAAATTATTCCACTCCTGTTTCTGCTCATGAGTATGGTCTCTATTTCAGTACTGTTTACTTGTCAATATGGTTCAAAAGTAGATGTACTAATTTTTAAATTATTATCTTTATTTATTGGCTAGAAACAGCCAGAAACCAAGAGGGAGAGAGACAGAAAGACACCTACAGCCCTGCTTCACCACTTGCAAAGCTTTCCACCTACAGGTGGGGACCAGTCCTTGTGCACTGTACCATATGCACTCAACCAGGTGTAACACTTTCCCACCCCGATGGACTACATTTTTATAAAGGTGAAACCTTTTTCTTTATCATGTTATCGATAGCTTAATGGTTTACAGTGCGGTTATTGACACTCAGGTATGCATTCTCATCTCCCATGATAAGTGTCTGCAAACATCCTCTCTCCTTAGGCCCGTTTTCACCATCTTGACCCGGGATCCCAGTCCCCTTCAGTTTGCAACACTCTGTAACGCTCAGTCCTAGTTTCACTTTATGTATTCCCTTTCTGTCCTTGTTTCTTTAGTTCTTTCTACATGTGAGATCATCTGGCAGTTGCCCTTTTTAGATTTTTTTTCTGGCTTATTTCACTTGACATGATGACTTGAAGCTCCATCAAAAATGTGGCAAAGGAGGTGACTTAATTATTTTTAACAGCTGAGTAGCATTCCCTTGTGTATATTTCCTACAACTTTCTTTCTTATACACTCAAAAGATGAGATCTTTGTACTTTAAGGAATTGGCTTAATCCATTGAGTTTCTGTACAGATTATGGACAGAAATGCCAATCAACAAGGCCATGAATGTATCAGGGAGTGCCAGTTGTTTGGATATTGGTTTGTAATGTGATTGACGTGCAAACGATTTTATTTGCATAATTTTTATGTATTTATTTTAGAGCTTGTTTAAATTGTCAAAAGTTCAGACATAAAGTAATGGAAACCAAAGCCAAGAATCATCAAAGCAGCAATTAGTAAATGTTTACTGTGTACATACCACAAGAGGAAATTTGCAAATCAAAACACTCAAGCCAAAACATGGAATTAGGCTTCAGGTTCTATCATTTTAAAAATTTTATTTATTGGGGGACTGGCAGTGGCTCAGCAGGTTAAGTGCACATGGTGCAAAGCACAAGGACTGGTGATCCTGGTTCAAGCCCCCAGCTCTCCACCTGCAGGGGGGTCGCTTCACAGGCGGTGAAGCAGGTCTGCAGGCGTCTGTCTTTCTCTCCTGTCTTCCCCTCCTCTCTTGATTTCTCTCTGTCCTATCTCACAACAATGACAGCAATAACCACAACAATAATAACAACAACAATAATAAACAACAAGGACAACAAAAGGAAAAAAATAACCTCCAGGAGCAGTAGATTCCTAATGCAGGTACTGAGCCCCAGCAATAATCTGGAGGCAAAAAAAAATTATTATTGGATAGAGACAGAGAGACAATGAGAGAAGAAGGGGTAATTGAGAAAAAGACAGACAAACACCTGCAGTCCTGTGTCACCGTTCATGAAGCTTTCCACCCTGCAGATGGGGACCAGGGGTTTGAACCTGGGTCCTTGTGCACTGTAATGTGTGCACTTCACCAGGTGCACCACCGCCTGTGCCCCAAGCTCTATTTCTATGAAGCAAATGAGACAGTGAGAAGACATTGGCGGTTTCTCCAGGCCTGGGAAGCTAGTCAGTGGTAACATTGTATCAACCGGGAAAAACAAATTAAGTTTTGCTCCTGTTCTAGAGGCAAAAGCTAGTAATGACCCAGGTCAAACTGATCTCCTGAAAGAAACTAAATTATGTCTAGTGTGCATGACTAAGCTTTGTGTGTCTTGGGAATTTTTTTAAGCAGATCTTCATTTAGTTTCTTTTCTTTCTTTCTTTCTTTCTTTCTTTCTTTCTTTCTTTCTTTCTTTTTAGATAAACATCAAATTACCAAATGAGTAATTTTAATGATTTTATTTATTCATGAGAAGTAACAGGAGAGAGAGAAAAAACAGACATCACTGAGGTTCATGTGTTGCCAGGGGCTGAACGCAGGACCTCGTGCTCAAGAGTCCAATGCTTTATTCACTGAGCTACTTCCTGGATCACCCAAACTAGTAATGTTTATTCTACATTCTATGGGAATGGAAGTGGTTTGTAGTACACTTGTTGACACACGGGTATCATTCCTTATCTCCAAAACACACTCATCTCTAATCACCATTCTGAATTAGGAACCAAAACTACTCATTGTTAACATGCAGAAAATGTGACCTACACAATACTTACTGTTACTAGTTGCAATGCTATTATGACCTTTCTGTTGTTCTTTTTTAATTATTATTAATTGATGAATATTCTCTCTCTCACCATCCTTTTAAAAGCTTTTATTACTTTTGTAGTATCTTTTTATTGGACAGAGACAGCCAGAAATCAAGAGGGAATGTGGTAATAGAGAAGGAGTCAGAGACCCACCTGCAGTTCTACTTGACCACTCATGAAACAGTGTTGCAGGTGTCTCTATCTCCCTCTCAATCTTCCCCTCCTTTCTCACTGTTTCTCTGTCTTTATCCAATACTAAATAAATAAATAAATACTTTAAAAATATATATATAACCTGTAGCCTCATTCCATGTTTTGGTTTGAGTATTTTGATTTTCAAACTCTAGTGGTGTGTACTCAATAAACGTTGACTAATTGCTACTTTGGTGATTATTGAATTTGCTTCCATTACTTATTCTCTGAACTTTTGACAACTTGTTTAAGATTTATTAAATAGGTATTTACTTCATTTTTGCTGCCCTTTTTATTGTTGATATTGATGTTGTCAATGTTGAATAGGACAGAGAGAAATGGAGAGAGGGGGGGAAGACAGAGAGTAGGAGAGGAAGATAGACACCTGCAGACCTGCTTCACCGCCTGTGAAGCGACCCCCCTGCAGGTGGGGAGCCAGGAGCTCGAACTGGGATCCTTACCCTGGTTCTTGGACTTCATGCCACGTGTGCTTAACTGGCTGCATTACTGCCTGACTCCCAGATTTTTGACAATTTGAAGAAGCTCTAAGGTAAATACATAAAAATTATGCAAAGAAAATCTGTTGCACCTGGGGCCTTGTACATTGTAACGTGAGCTAAACCAGATGTGCCATCCTTCCATTTTTTTTTTTTGATGGTGAGAAAGAACTCTAGAGAGTTACAATTTGGCAATAGATAGTTAATGCATTTTATTCATACTGTAAATAATGCTTACTTGGATGTTATCTCTATTAAGAGAAGAAACACATCAGTATGGCATACTGATCAACATTCTGCTGACCCCCCATGCTCTCTCCCTCCCTCTCTCTCTCTCTCTCTCTCTCTCTCTCTCTCTCTCTCTCTCTCTCTCACACACACACACACACACACACACACACACACACACACACACTCCTGCAAAGGTGTCAGTGTCCCACTTTCTGGGATTTATTGTTCTGTGGATACCAACCTCCTGTTGTCAGTAAGGTTTTGCTGATGTTATTGGGCTAAAGACCTTAATAGAGATTACCCTGGGTCTTCTGAGACCACAAAGGCTTACAAGTAGAACAGTTTACCTTCCTGTGGTCATGTTACAAGGTGGGACATTTTGGGCATCCACATCTATTTCAGTCCTTGTGACAATCAGCAAAAAATTGAAGGCTGACACACGTTAGAGTTAAAGAAGGTTTTTAAAAAATTATTATTGGGTGGGATTAATGGTTTATAGTCAACAGTAAACATAGTTTTTGGTACATGTGTTAAAATTCTGTTTTCTGCAAAACACTCTAACTCCCCCCCCCCCCCCCGTCCTCCTCCACCATTCTGCACCAGGACCTGAACCACTCCCCCACCTCCACCCCAGACCTTTACTTTGTTTGGTGCAATACATCAAACCCAGTCCAAGTTCTGCTTTGTGTTTCCCCTTCTGTTATTTTTTCTCAACTTCTGTCTGTGAGTGGGATCATCCCTTATTCATCCTTCTCTTTCTGGCCTATCTCCCTTAATATAAATCCTTCAAGCTCCATCCAAGTTGAAGTGAAAAAGATGAATACCATTTTTCATAGTTGAGGAACAATCCATTGTGTATGCAGACCACAGCTTTCTCAGCCACTCATCTGTTTTTGGACAGCTGGGTTGCTTCCAGGTTTTGACTATTATAAATTGTGCTTCTGTGAACGTAGGTATACAGGGATCTTTTTGGATGGGTGTGTTGGGTTCCTCAGGATATATCCCCAGAATAGTAATTGCAGGATCTTAGGGTAGGTTCATTTCTAGCCTTTTGAGAGTTCCTCAGACTCCATATGTGTTGGACCAATTTGCATTCCCACCACCAGTGCAGGAGGGTTGGAGTTTCATTGCAGGGTTAATGTGCAAAATTACTACCAGAGAATGTGAGGGCTGACTCCTCAGGCAGAAGATGAGTCATGAAGTATAGGACTGAGTGTGTTTTAAAGTAAAAGTTTGAGAGGAATCTGAGATTATATTTCTGATTGACATATGGGGCTTATATAATCAATAGTACTCTGCATGTGCTCAACGATAATGCACACAGAAAAACCCAAGGGTAAGGGGTACAAATTAGCAATGCTAATTTATTACAATGTCATTATAATGAACCAAGGGTCAATCTAGGTGACCCATCTCTCCTCTTTGTTCCTGCTCCGTCTTTGGCAGCTGACAGGTGGGCTTCACTTTCCCTCACCATGTCAGGTGGCTTTTTTCTGTGGCTTATCCTGAGTTTGGGCAGGTATGAGATAATATGGTTATCTTGGGCAGAACATTCTTGACCATGAGCTTTACCACCTTAGATTTTGTTCTGGGTGGTTTGGGGTGAGTTCACACCTCACTGTCCAACTTGTAGCACTTTGTGCTTTGTAAGATAAATTTGTGAGGAGCTGAATGGTAGAACAGCTGGTTAAGCTCACATACTATCAAGAGCAATGACCCACTAAGGGATCCAGTTAGAACCCCCAGCTTCTCACCTGCAGGGCAGATGCTTCACAAGTAGTGAAGTAGGTCTGCATGCATCTATCATTCTCTCTCCCTCTCTACTTTCCTTCCTCTCTCAACTTCTCTCTATCCTATCTAATAACAATTGGGGGAGGGTATGGCTGCCAGGAGTGGTGGATTTGTAGTGTCAGCACCAAGCCCCAAGAATAACTTTGGTGGCAATAAAAAAAAAAACATTGTCAATCAACAGTAGTCATTTTCCAGAGGGGAGATTTCTGTAGAGTCCAGACTCTTCTGAAAGCAGTTCTTCTGTGCATTGTGCTGTGGCCATAATCAAATATTGTTATTGCTGAGAGCGAAAGATGTCCCCACTTCTTCTTCAGTCTCAACTTTCCAGGATTGTGAAAATTAGCATTGTGTTTTCTCAAATTATTATTTGCCATTGTTGTCATATGTGTTTGTGACTAGAATTATCAGAAGCTGAATGTAAAAATTCTTAACTTTGATCCAACTTCTCGCTCAGTAAAGAACCCCAAGAACATAGTCTTCTTTTTAGAAATAGTATTTATTTATTATTGGATAGAGACAGAGAAATTGAGGGGGGGGTGAGGGACAGAGAGAGAAGGAGAGAGACAGAGAGACACCTGCAGCACTGCTTCACCACTTATGAAGTCCTCCCCACCCCCATAGGTGGGGGCCAGGGACTTGAACCTGGGTCTTCATATGTACTGTAATATGTGCGCTCAACCAGGTGCACCACCACCTGGCCCCAAAATGGTTTTCTTTCTCTTTCTATCTCATCCTCTTTCTCTCTCTCCTCTCTTTGATCCAAGCTTCTCTCTCCTGATTGGGTCCTTACCCCTCCAGGGATTTGTGGGTGAATTTCATCATGTATAATGAAGCCTCAGAACATGTTGTTTTCAATTTTGCTTCTTCTTATCACACTCAACCTTCACAGAACACAAGTAACTTTCTTTCTCCATTCTCAGGGACAATCTCAAGTAGTTGGGGTTGGGATTGGGGTTGGGGGTGTAGACTCTGTCCCTGCTTTTGGTTCGATTTGTACTTAGGGGTCAACAGAAGACCTCTCCATCTGGCCCTAATGACAACAGAAGGCAAGGAATGCCTCTGTCTGCATAGGGACATCTGTGACATGGATGGGTATGCAGAATGGAAGACAAAGTCTCATTTATCAGACATCTTAGCATATTATTATTTTTTTCACCAGGATTATTACTGGGGCTCAATGCCTATATTACACATCTACTGGAAAGTGGCCATTTTTTCCATTTTTTTCTTTCTATTTTTTTCTTTGACAGGATAGAGAGAAACTGAGAGGGGGAGGGGATGACAGACAGGGGAAGAGGAAGATAGACATCCGGAGGCCTGCTTCACTATTCATGAAGCATCCTCCTTGCAGGTGGGGTGTAGGGGCTCAAAGCCGGGTCCAACCAGTTGCACCACTGCCTAGTCCACCTTACCATATTCTTTTAGGAGTCAAAAAGGGAGGGATAGGAAGTGAGGCAGAGCAGACAGAAAGGAGAGGCACTGCTCAACCATCCTCTGAAATACCACAGTGCTGTCCATGGGCATGTTCACCAGGGCCTCATGCATTGAAGGTGTGTGCTGTACCCACTGAGCTTCCACCTAGAGCAACTATTCTCATCTTTCCCTAGTGCTCTCTGAACCCTTCCCGAGTTATCTGAGTGTTGACAGATGCAATTTAATAGAAATATGTCTTTAAAAATATTGGCTCTGTGCTTTAGCCCAGTGATTTTTCAGACTTGAAGCATCAGAATCCTGTGAAGGGCTTATTATTAATCATGTTTCTTGTGTCAGCCCCAATATCCAGGGCGGCCTCACTCCCTTTAGTAATCTCACTCTCACACACTCATCCTGGACTACAGCCTAGCAGCTTTCCTCTTCTTCTCACATTAATAATAATAATAATAATAATAATAATAATGATTATAGTCCATCTTCCCTGAATCTATAACCTCTGAGGTGATTTCTCAGCCCAGTCCTCCCCTCTCTCTCTCTGGCCAGTCTTTTTGACTCATCTCCCCTTTATGTTGTTCTTCGTTTTCCTCTACTAGTCATGTGTTTATCTTCCGGGCCATGTAGACACAGAACCTCAGAGCTAGAAGTAGCCTAAGAGGTGACTCTTAGGTCAGATGTTACAAATTTTCCAGGAACAGGTCAATAGCATTTTCTCTGAGTTGCATGGCAGGTCAGAAAGCTACTGATGTGAATGCACTTAAATAAAGTGCCAAGAAATGTTACAATGATACAAGAGAAAGAAAAAGAAGGAAAAAAAAAAGTCTGGCTTCTTTCTCCTAGAGACTAAGAGATGGCCTAAAAGTAACTCCAGCAGTGAGACGTGCACCTTAGCGGCCAGGTGCGTGTAGAAATGTTAGGCACAGACGGGAAATGCTTCTTCTTTGACTCACGGTCTGTCCCTGGTCAGTCGGGGACCTGTGAATACTGGAGAAGCAGTGGTCACATCTGACACAGCCATCTGGGCCTCTGCAGTTACAGGCAGCTAGGATTCAAGGGTCGGTCCAGAAGAGAAGTATCAGAGTAGTGGCTACGTGTGCTGCCTAGTGGTTTAGAACAAAAGAGGACAGATAGGGGAAAGGAGAGGAGAAACTTCCTGTCTGTTTCACATACCAAGGAAGCTCCCTGAATTCCTTGAGACACTCTTTATTTATTTATTACTGGATAGAGACAGAGAAAAATGGAGAGGGAAAGCAGAGGCAGGGAGAGAGACAGAGAAACCCCTTGTAGCCCAGCTTCACTACTTGTGAAACTTACCCCCCTGCAGGTGGGGGCCAGGGGCTTAAAGCTGCTTTCTTGTGCACTGTAATGTGTCCTCCCCCTACCCCAGGGCTACTCTTTATTCAGAAAGTTAGCTGCAGAAGAAAACAGTACATGTTAGGTGGCATAGACAGCTCACCTGGATAGCACACCTGCTTAGTCATGGGCACCACCCAAACTGGAGCCTGGCCCCCACCACACTGCGGATGTACACACTAAAGTATCTTCCCCGCTTTGCCCCGTCACTTTCTCTCCTATTTGAATAAAGATCAAAGCAGCCAAAGCCCAGTGACAACAATAGAAAATAATACAAGTTGGGGCTGGGTGGTGGTGCACCTGGTTGAGCACACAAGTTACATTGTGCAAGGACCCAGGTTCAAGCCCCTAGTCCCCACCTGCAGGAGGAAAGATTTACAAGTGGTGTTTCTCTGTCTCTCCTCCTAATTCCCTCCTCCCTCTCAATTTATGGCTGTCTCTATCAAATAAAT
Organism: Erinaceus europaeus; assembly: GCF_950295315.1. Classification (NCBI taxonomy): domain Eukaryota; kingdom Metazoa; phylum Chordata; class Mammalia; order Eulipotyphla; family Erinaceidae; genus Erinaceus; species Erinaceus europaeus. Next base: position 131,164,414 of record NC_080166.1, on the reverse strand, counting down.
AAAGGTAATAAAACGTTTTTAAAATATTTTATTTATTTATTTATTTATTTATTCCCTTTTGTTGCCCTTGTTTTATTGTTGTAAATTATCACTGTTGTTATTGATGTTGTCGATGTTGGATAGGACAGAGAGAAATGGAGAGAGGAGGGGAGGCAGAGAGGGGGAGAGACCTGCTTCACAGCCTGTGAAGCAACCCCCCTGCAGGTGGGGAGCCAGGGGCTTGAACTGGGATCCTTAGGCTGGTCCTTGCGCTGTATGCCACCTGTGCTTAACCCACTGTGCTACTGCCCGACTTCCATAAAACATTTTTTTTAAATCTTGTTTAAAGGAATCTAGCACCAAAGAGGGGTCTTAGCCAGTGGTCAAGAGCCGGGTGGTTTCTTTCTGAAGAGCCTGTAATATGCCATAGTGGCTACTCTGTCCTTTCCTCAAAGTTGCTTTGTTTTTTTTCTTTTCTTCGTTTAAGACCTGAAAAATATTTATGGGGCCAGGTGGTGGTGCACGTAGGTGGCTGAGCACACATTACAAAATGCAAGGACACAAGTTCAAGCCCCAGGTACCTATCTGCAAGTAAAAAGCTTTTTGAGTGGCGAAGCAATGTTGCAGGTGTCTCTCTGTCTCTCTCCTTCTGTCATCACCTTCCCTCTTGATTCCTAGCTGTCTCTATCCAATAGATGAAAAAATTAAACAGTTTTAAAATGTTAAAATGTGTATTATTTCTTTCCTTTTCCTCTTCTTCCTCTCCCTTTCCCTCTCCCCCTCCCCTCCCCCCCCTCCTCCTCCTCTTCCTCCTCCTCCTCCTTCTTCTTCTTCTTTTGCCACTAGGGTTATTGCTGAGGCCCGCTACCTGCATCATGAACTCACTGCTCCTGGCGACCAACCATCTATATATATGTTTTTGGATATGACAGGGAGAAACTGAAAGAGGAAGGGAAGACAGAGAAGGAGAGAGATAGACACACCTGCAGACCTGCTTCACCACCTGTGAAGTGACACAGGCCTCAACCCCTGAAGGTGGGAAGCTGGGGCTTGAACCGGGATACTTGCAACTTGGACCATGTGCATGTAACCTGGTACACTACCGCCCGGCTCCCTATTTATTTTATTTATTGATTCGGATTGACATAGTAAGAAACCAAGATGGAAGTGGGAGATAGAAAATGAGAGTGAGCAGGGTGGGGGGATGGCCAGTGGCTCACACCAGGTTAAGTGCACATAGTACAAAGCACAAGGATCCAGGTTTGAGCCCCTGGCTCCCCACCTACAGGGAGGTCGCTTTTCAAGCAGTGAAACTGGTTTGCAGGTGTCTCTCTGTCTTTCTCTCTCTCTAGCTCCCCTTCCTTCTCAATGTTTCACTGTCTTATTCAATTAGAAAGAAATAATTAGTGGGGGATGGCTACCAGGAGCAGTGGATTTGTAGTGCAGCCACTAAGCCACAGTGATAATCCTAGAGATAAAAAAGAAAGAAAGATAGAAAGAGAGAGAGAGAGAGAGAGAGAGAGAGAGAGAGAGAGACTTGCTTTATGTGGGTCTTTCCTCACTGCATGTAGGGACCAGGGACTTGGACCTTGTGCCTATTAATGCATGTGTGCTCAACCAAGTGCGTCACCAACCAGCCTTCAGCTGTTTTGTTTCATCTATGAAATATCCCAGCCATCCTCAGACACTGACCAGGCAAATCAAGATTGTGTTTAGAAGGCAGAAGAAGGCAGAGGTTCAATAAGATTAGACAGAAGGCATAGTGGGCCAGGGAGATGAAAGATTGAGGATGTTGTGTTTCAGCCCTTTTCCATCCATTATAAATAGAAACTCCCAGTGGGCAGGGCACTTGTACTGCCAGTTGCTGGGTGAGGGCAGCAGGGAAATACAGGCCAGCAGAGGTGCCTGGAGTCAGGCACGAGTTCTCCAGGCATATATGTCAAGAATAGTAGACAGATGACCTGATGTCAACATAAAATCACCCCCCCATCAATTTCATGATTCTGTTTCTTTTTTTTTATATTTATTTTATTTATTCCCTTTTGTTGCTCTTGTTGTTTTATTGTTGTAGTTATTATTGTTGTCATTATTGTTGTTGGATAGGACAGAGAGAAATGGAGAGAGGAGAGGAAGACAGAGAGGGGGAGAGAAAGATAGACACCTGCAGCCCTGCTTCACCACTTGTGATGCGACTCTCCTGCAGGTGGGGAGCCAGGGCTTGAACCATGATCCTTATACTGGTCCTTGTGCTTTGCGCCACCTGCGCTTAACCCGCTGTGCTGCAGCCCAACTCTCTCATGATTCTTTTTCTAAGGAAACTCGCAAAGTGATTTAGTCATTTTAGAAACATGCCACAAAAAATGTCCATTTTTAAAATTTATTTAAATAATAAAAATATCACCAAGACCCTAGGACAAGAGGGGTACAACTCCACACAGTTTCCACCACCAGAGTTCCATATCCCATCCCCTCCATTGGAAGCTTTCCTAACTAATCTTTATCTCTCTGGGAGCATGGACCCAGGATCATTGTGGGGTGCAGAAAGTGGGAGGTCTGGCTTCTGTAATTGCTTCTCTGCTGGATGTTGGCAGGTTATCCGTGCTCCCAGTCTGTTTCTACCTTTCCCTAGTGGGGCAGTGCTTGGGAGGTGAGGTTCCAGGGCACATTGGTGAGGTCCTCTGTCCACGGAAGTCAGATTGGCCTCATAGTAGCCTGCAACTTGTTGGCTGAAAAAGCATTGAGATATAAAGCAGAAAAAATGTTTAATAACCACCAACCTAAAGATAAGAATACAGCATATGAGATTTTGGGTCTCCATTTTGCAAAAGCTGATAGATCTGTTTTAGTTATATTTGACTTTACTAAGTTTTTGACTGAGCCCGTCAGCTAACATGCAGGTGGACCAATGGTATTGTCTGGGGGGCTGGTGTCAGAGTTTGTAAAAGGACTAGAAAGCTGGGTCAGGGAAGAGGCTAGCTCCCAAATCTGGGAAAAGTATATAAATATAGTTAACTTTAAACCCCAGTCTCCCTCTTTAAAAAATACTTGATGAAGGGAACATAATCATTGTCATATCTTTAATGTTTCATTCCCCCTCAAAATGTTTCATTTACTATTCATATGAATCAATTTGCCATGGGTTGTATATGCCCTTTCAGTCTTAAAGGAATGCATTGCATTTCTTTCTTTTTTTATATATTTATTTATTTATTTTCCCTTTTGTTGCCCTTGTTATTTAACATTGTTGTGGTTATTGATATTATTGTTGCTGGCTAGGACAGAGAGAAATGGAGAGAAGAGGGGAAGACAGAGAGAGGGAGAGAAAGACACCTGCCGACCCGCTTCACCGCCTGTGAAGTGACTCCCCTGCAGGTGGGGAGCTGGGGGCTCAAACCCGGATCCTTAAGCCAGTCAATGCACATTATGCCACATGCCCTTAACCTGCTGTGCCACCACCTGACTCCCAGGAATGCATTTCTAAAAGTTAGTTAAGGCCCAGTTAAGGATTCAAAGCTATTCAAAAGTTGTAACTTCAAGAGTTCAATACTATTTGACTTCTTCAGCTGTGCTGTGTCATGATTTCATTGTCTCTTTATTGGAATTTTTCCATTATTTAATCAAATAAGAAAAATACAGATTTTTAAAAAAAGATTAAATATCTTATTTATTCCCTTTTGTTGCTCTTGTTGTTATTGATGCCATCATTGTAGTATAGGACAGAAAGAAATGGAGAGAGGAGGGAGAAAGATAGATACCTGAAGATTGCTTCACTGCCTGTGAAGTGACTCCCCTGCAGGTGGGGATCTGGGGACTCAAACCTGGATCCTTATCCCAGTCCTTACACTTTGTGCCACCTGTGCTTAACCCACTGTGCTACCGCCGAACTCCCAAAATACAGATTTTTTGGTCAGTCTTTCATTTGGAGGAATATTTATAATTCTAATTTTGTAACTAAAATTGAATGGGCCAAAGACTTAGCCAACTCAATACCTTCAAAAGAAGAGTGTTGAGTACAGAAGATGTGGCTTTTTATAATAACTTCATTTTTTAAATTTTTATTTATACAAAGAAACACTCACAAAAACTACAGGATAAGCGGGGTACAACTCCACACAATTCCCCCCACCAGAACTCCATACTCCATCCCTTCAATTCTAATCCCAACATTTGATGTGCAGATGAATGCTGGTACTCCCATGGAGGGGATCCAGCCAGGGGGCAAGTCTCCAATCCTCCCTTGCTGGTTCTCAGGGACCCTGTGATACAGAAAGGAGGACTCAGGGAGTATTCTGGTACAAACAGTCTTTTTATTTGGGGATGGGTACAGGTTTATATAGAGAGTTAAACAAAGAACATTTTTCAAATAAGTCAGTAATTACAGGTTTCTTAAAGGTCAGCTTGCCCCTATGGTATGACAAGAATTGATAAGATACATAAAGGTCAAGACAATTAGTCTCCATGATGCAGGTAGGTTAATTATCCAAAGGCATTTGAGAGAAGCATAGGGGTTAAACCAGTAAGGTGAGGTAGAGAAAAGAAAAACAAAGCCTGATGTAAATCATAGATATCAAAAGACATAAGTAAATAAGATTTGGGGGCTTTTCACTGTCTGGTGTTAGGGGTATATGATAGAGTATGTTCTCCTTTGTGATCAAATGGTGAAGTAGATGTGTGAACTTTGAGTGAACCCTAAAGCAGGCAACCATTTGGCCTGCTGCTAGCAGGGGAAGTAAGTGTGAGAGGCTTGTAGGCTTTCTGTGAGCTTGGGAGACTAACCAGGAGAAACTGAGTCTGGGAGACTTTTCCCTCTTGGTTCATCTCCAAGGAGAGAGGCTAACAAGTGGGGTGTCTTTCCAGACCTTCATCCAAGGATGGGAGAGCTTCCCTAAGCTCTACTAAGCTTTCACATAGTCCACAGATGAGTTAATTTAGCATTATGCAATAATGCACATTAAGTGATGTATGCAATACTTAGTATTTCAGAGTCTCAGGTGTTGTTGGTGCATAGAGATACCTAACTCAAGGTAAGAAATAAATAGTCCACTAGATGATACTTACTCAAGTCATGCTGAAACATATTCTGACATAGATAACTAAATTTCATATTTTAATATAGGAAAAAAAAGTTTCTTGCTTTGATCTTTCTCAGAGTCAGGCCCCAGTAGCAATAGATTTAAAAAAAATGTATGGAAGAGGAGGAAATTAAACAGTTTCTATATTCTTTGTGGGTGATTACATAACCCTTCAATGCAGAAAGTTTGGTAAGCCATAAATGTAAAGCCTGAAGATTTTTACCACTTATAATTTTTATGTAACTACACGGGAGGCATGGCAACCAATTATATTTTGACTGGTGTTAGAAAGCTGTTGCCAAACACCCTGTGCTTAAGTCAGACTTCACGTGGAGGTAGTAATGTCTAGTGCATTTCTCTGTAACTTGACTCTCTGTTTCCACCAATGACATTGGAGTTGCAATGCAATCCCGCTGAAACTCATAAAGAACATTCACTTCTGTTCTCAATGGAAGCTGATCGCAGGGGTCTGACTCTCCATGAGAGCAAAGGCCAGAGGCATGTGAAGGGAAAAGTGAAGCAAAGAACACTGGAAGGAGCTTTGTGTCTGCTCCCACAGAATCATCTCCTCTCTCTCTTTAATTTTTTATATTTTTAAAATATTTTCTATTTATTATCTTTATTTATTTGATAGAGGCAGCCAGAAATCAAGAGAGAAAGGGGAGTTAGAGAGGAGAGAGATAGAGAGACAGACACCTGCAGCCCTAATTTACCACTAGTAAAGCTTTCCCTCTGCAGGTGGGGACCAAGGGCTTATACCTTGGTCCTTGTGCACTGTAATGTGTGCGCTTAACCACATGCACCATCACCTGGCTCCTGTTTTTAATTTTTATAAGTGATTTAATAATGATTAACAAGATTGTATGATAACAGGGGTACAGTTCCCACTACCAGAGACCTGTGTCCCATCCCCTTCATTGGAAGTTTCCTAGTCTTTATCCCTCTGGGAGTATGGACCAAAGATCTTTATGGGGTGCAGAAGGTGGAAGGCCTGGCTTCTGTAATTTATTTTCTACTGAGAGTGGATGCTTACAGGTCAATCCATATCCCCAAGTGTTTCTGTATAAATACCACACACTAACTGATTGCGCCACTGGATCTCCCCCTCCCCAAATGTTTCTATCTTTCCCCAGTGGGTAGAGCTCCAGAGAGGTGAGGTTCTGGGATACATTGGTGAGGTCGTCTACCCAGGGAAGTCAGGATGGAACCATAATAGCATCTGTAACTTGATGGCTGAAAGGCAGTAAGATATTAAGCAGGACAAAATGTTTAATAAACAGGAACCCAAAGGTAGGAATACAGCCAATGAAAGTAGGGGTGTTTGTGTGGAAAGAAGCTAGGAAGTCTATTTTAGGTATGTTCCAAGGGGTCCATGACTTTAGTAATTTTTGCCTGAGCCTGACACCTACCGTGCAGGTAGACTGAAAAAAAAATCTGAGAAGATGGTGTTAGAGTTGAGAATAGGGCTAGTAAGCTGGATTAGGGCAGAGAGCAGGTCCCAAACATGTGGGCAGTATATAAACGCCATCAACTGTTTACCCCATTGATCTGACCTAGAGCCCACATATGCTCATATTTAGCACAGGAGCCTGTGTAACCTCTGCATTCCTGTCAGTCTGAGATCCTAGTCCATTGTCACAGCTGAGAACATTCTAAGCTGCTCTCATTTCAGGACCCATCTTCCTTGAGTGTCAGAGTATGTTGGCCCAGCCTCCCTTTGGAGAGTGAGGCAATTTCTACCATTGTTGTTCCACATTGACGGCAGGGTCCTGGAGAGGCCTGTTATAGGGCTTATGATGATGTTCCTGATGGAAGTGACCAGTGATGGTGCAGAGAGGGATCTATTACAGGCTACCTTCTCCTGTGTCTTTGCCCAAAGTCTCCATCCAGGACTCAGACTAGCCTGTGATGCTGGCAAATGGGGACAAACAAAAGATGTCAGGGAACTTGGTTGTCCGGTTGGGCCTTTAAATGGACACCTATTATTTATGATTTGGCATCAAGAAGGATCAGAAATTACTTGAGGAGTTCTATTGGGGGATTGGAGCACAGTATTTATATTAATCTTTGCTTTTGGGTGCTTCCATTCTAGTTCCTTCAAATTATCTTCTGGCCTTCCTAGGAAGCTGTTCTCCCCTGATTTCAAAGGCCTGTCTGTTGACTAGTTATTGGTTTGTTACAGCAATTTCACAATCTTGATATCTAGATTCATATCTACACTCCCTACCCCCAAGCAGGGACCAAGCGGTCCCTCCCCACCCCCAACTTAGAAGTCACATGGTAATGTGTCCTGACTGTGTTTTATAGAACACAAAAAAGATTGTTTAGAACTACACATTAATTTCCACCACCCCCTTTAGACTTTACCAAGTCAAGGTTCATTTATTTCTTGTCTTTCAATAACTTTGTCTGAAAATAAATTACCTGTAGATAAAAGCACATTCCTTTCATTAAATTCTATTGTTTTATTCCTTGGGGTCTTGGGGGCCTCAATAAATTATCATAAGGATGAAATAGTATTTATCATACAGTTAACCTAACACTGCTAAAAATTGTCCTATGTGTTGGCATATTATATCTCCTCCTCTTTGTCATTTTCAACAAAAAAAGAGTTGAAAATGGACACCTAGCATTTAAGATTTGAACTTCTAGCTTACCAAGTGACTATTACCCATACAAGATCATAGCTTTTTGAAGATTTCAAAAATACATCTCTCTTTTATTTACTACTACACATATAACATTTACCAGGGAACCTAAGAATGGCAGGTTACTATATGGTAAATAATTTTTTATGAGGATGAGCTGGGGAAAGTTTACATCTTGAAGAAAATGATCATAGAAGGAAAGCTCTCTGAGATTCTGTATAATAGCAGTGATTGAACTAAATCTGCAATTTAAATGTGAGAACATCTGCTCTCAATAGACCTGGCCCCTCATACTTTGAAGAAAGACGCACGTGGCAGGCAAGACAAGAGCCCTGTTCTGCCCTCCACTCTCAAGTGCTTGCCGATTGATTGATTTTTTTTTTTTTTAATAATTTCCCAAGCTTAGGAAATCACCATGTGTGCGTGACAATCATGTCACCATTGTTTGTATATAAATCAGGCATGTTTGATTTCTGCACTGATGAGCTGTGGGTTTCCAGAAAGAACAGAGGCCATTCTGTAGAGCTTTGCCTCCAGCTGGGTTCTTTCTCTCTCCTGGAGGAGAGACGGCTCTTTCCTGTCACAGAGAATCCAGAGCCAGCAAAGCAGTAAGTTTGCAGATCTGGGAAGGACTGGCTGTTGGACCTTGTACATCAAACAGTAACATGGCTGTTTGGTTGAAATTTGTTCATACCTTGAATTTGTCCTCATTCAGTCTTCATTGCTTCTGAAGGAAAGAGGGACCAATATTAAAGTCAATGAAGCAAGAGAAACCTCTCCTGTCTTAAATATTTCTTTTCTTCATTATTTTATTCATTTATTGAATAGAGACAGCCAGAGACTGAGAAGAATGGGGAGAGAGAGAGAGAGAGAGAGAGGGAGAAAGACATAGAGATATCTGAAGCAAAGCTTCACCATTTGTGAAGCTTTCTCCCCATAGGTCTCAGAGACGGGGCGCTTGAACCTGAGTCCTTGCACATTGTAACATGTGCACTCATCCCAGTGCACCACCACTCGACCCCAGATAAACCTCTTCTGCCATGAGTCAAGGGTCAAGACAATGGTGATGTGTTAACTAGTGGAATGTTTGATTACATTTTTAAAGTCTCCCACAACGACCCTGGGTCCATGCTCCCAGAGGGATAGAGAATGGGAAAGCTAGTGGGGAGCAGACGGGATATGGAGATTGGGTGGTGGGAATTGTGTGGAGTTGTACCTCCCCCCATCCTATGATTTTGTTAATGTCTCCTTTCTTAAATAATAATAATAATAAAAAGAATGAGGTGGGGAAAAACTGACTCCCAGGAGAGGTAGAGTGTAGTAATCATGCACACACCAAAACCCAGCAATAACCCTGGTGGTAAATAAATGTAGAAAAATGTGAAAAAAAATTTTAAGTCTTTTTTTTTTAATTTATCTATTTATTTTCCCTTTTGTTGCCCTTGTTTTATTGTTGTAGTTATTATTGTTGTTGTTATTATTGTAGTTATTATTGTTGTTGTTGGATAGGACAGAGAGAAATGGAGAGAGGAGGGGAAGACAGAGAGGGAGAGAGAAAGACAGACACCTGCAGACCTGCTTCACTACCTGGGAAGCGACTCCCCTGCAGGTGGGGAGCCAGGGGCTCAAACTGGGATCCTTACACTGGTCCTTGAGTTTTGTGCCACCTGTGCTTAACCTGCTGCGCTACAGCCCGACTCCCTGGTTAATTTTTTTAATATTTATTTTATTTATTTATTCCCTTTTGTTGCCCTTGTTGCCTGGTTAAATTTTTTAAGATAGAGACAAGGAGAGGAAAAAGATCACTGAAGCCTTCTTCATTGTGATGGGAGCCAGACTTGAACCTGGGTCACATAGAGGGCAAAGCAGCAGACTGTCCTAGTGAGGCACTTCACTGGCACGTATGTTTCCTTCACTTAGTAAAAAGTTGAAAAAGGGGCCTGGCTATGGAGCACCTAGTTAAGCACACATATGTGCAAGGACCCAGGTTTGAGTCCCTGGCTCCCCACATGCAGAGGGACACTTAATGAGCTTAATGAGCTCACTTAATGAGCTTCACTTAGTGAAGCAGATCTGCAAGTGCCTATCTTTCTTCACCCCTCTGTATCTCCTCTCCCCTCCCCTCTCAATTTCTCTCTGTCCTGTCAAATAAAAATAGAAGAAAAGAGGGTGCTCTGGGAGCAGTGGATTCCTAGTGCAGGCACTGAGACCCAGCAGTAACCTTGGAGGCAATAATAATAATAATTATAAATTGATAAAAGCTTGTGGAACGAATAGAGGAACAGAGAAAAGGTACTGACAGGGACCGTGTGGTGATGCACCAATTTAAATGCTCATATTACACTGTGCAAGGACCCATGTTCAAGCCTCTGGTCCCCACCAGCAGGGAGAAATTTTAAGGTATGGTGAAGCAGGGCTACAGATGTCTCTCTCTTTCTCTTTCCCTCTCTGCCTCCTCCTTCCCTCTTCACTTCTCTCTGTCTCTATCTAATTAATGAAATATTAAAGAAAAGAGAAAGGGTACTGGCACTTTGCATCTCTCTCTCTCTCTCTCTCTCCCTCCTTCTGTCTCTGTCTCTGTCTCTGTCTCTTTATCTCTCTTTCTCTTGCCACCATGGTTATTGCTGGGGCTTGGTGCCTGTATGAAAAATCCACTGCTCTAGACAGCCACAGAGAGAGATTAAGAGTACTGCTTCACTGCTTAAGAAACTTCACCCCTGCAGGTGGTGGGTGGGGACTTGAATCCAGATCCTTGTGTATGGTCAAGTGTGTTTTTAACGCCATGTGCCACTGCTCAGCCTCCCTACCTCATCTGTCTTTCTCTTCGTACCATTGGGGGTGACCTTAGAGTGGCAGTTGGCTAAGCTGTGTTAGACCATAGGGAACAGGTAAGGGGCTGAGCGTACACCAGCCTGGGGCTAAGTGACACCAGGTCAAAACCCAGAGCTTCATTTTCCAAATAAAGGGCCAAGAAACATCTGAGAAAAGGTAGTGGATCATCAGAGAATGTAATGGTCTCTACTAGCCGTTTTTAAATAAAAAGTTTAGAAAGTAAGCGTCGAGCTTACTTTACCACCCGTGAGGACATGGGTTCGAACTCTCAGTTCCCCACCTGCAGGGGGAAAGCTTCAAGAACAATAAGGAAGGTCTGAAGGTGTCCCGCCCTCTCTCCATGTCTATCTCCTTCTACCCTCTTGCTTTATCTCTGTCCTAGATAATTAAAAAAGGGGGAGAAGATGAATGGCTCCCAGGAGCAGAGGATTCATTGTGCAGGTACCGAGTCTCAGCGATAACCCTGGTGGCAATAGAAAAAAAAGTTAGAAAAAAAAATCCCAGGGGCCAGGCAGTGGCACACTTGGTTAAGGTCACACACTACAGTGCACAAGGACCCAGGTTCAAGCCCCTGGTCCCCACTTGAGGAAGGACAGCTTCATAAGTGGTGAAGCAAGGCTGCAGTTCTCTCTCTCTCTCTCTCTCTCTCTCTCTCTCTCTTTCTCACTTTCTCCCTCTCTACCTCCCCCACCCCACTCAATTTCTATCAGTCTCTGTCTAATAACAAATAAATAAAAATTTTAAAAAATCCCTAAAACTGTCCTTTTTCTGCCATAAAAATGGTAACTACTGAGGTACTAATAGATTTCTACTATTAGAAATATCTATAATCCTGTCTTATAATGAATTGAATTATACACACATACAAGCCCCTATGAATGCCAACTGTACCCTTTTAAAAATATTTTATTTGAGGGAGAGGGAGAGAGAGAGAGAGAAAAAAAAGGGAGAGGGGGAGAGAGAGAGAGGGAGAGAGAGAGAGAGAGAGAGAGCAGAGCACTGATCAGCTCTGGCTTATGGTGGTGCTGGTAGTACTGGGGATTGAACCTGGGGCCTCAGAGGCTCTGGCCTGAGGTCTTTTGTGGAAGCATTATTCTGTGTCCCCATTCCTTCTATCTATTTACTCTTTTTTTTTTTTCTCAAACGTCAAATTGACATCACTTTCTGGAAGTCAAAGTCTGAGAAGAGTTATTGCGGACGTGTGTTTCACTTTCTATGGTGGAAAAGGATGTTATCTAAAATGTAAGCATTGCCACAGTGCACAGCTCTGTAAATGAATGCCCATGGCATTGTACCTTTATGAGATGCATTGTTAAGCATGTGAATTATGTAACGGCATAAACTTTTAGAAGATCAAGTAATTTGTTAAGAAGGCTAAGCTTTGAGAATCCCAATGTTATTCTTATTTTTATCAAGGAAATCCTTCCCATCATTAAATTTTGGGCTGCTTCTTACCAAGTATACAACCTGGAGAATAAATTACTCTACTTACTGAATTAAGTCAGTGTGGGAGATAATCATAAAGATAAATTAGAATAGGTATATATGCACATGTATATGAGTAAACATGTTTCTTGGGATATAACAGTTACTTTAATTGATATATCTAATTCACATCTTTATCTAAGAACTTTTCTGGCCAATGTGATGCCTCTAAGCTCTGGACTACCACTCTTGCTTGCACTGCTCATTTTTAGAAATCAATTAAGCTCTACCTGGCTATGTCAGTCTGTTGCTTACTTTGTGTGGGTGTATGTTTTGGAAAACACAAATGCATTTCCCTGCTAGACTGTCAATTACTTAGATCAGAGGCTCTGCCTTGTAAACTTCCTATTTGCTGGGAGCCCCACACTGGGCCTCAGACAATGTGATTGTTCTTATTTGTTAATAGGTTGAGAAATTTGCTCACCGTGTTACAGTAGAAACAGGTAATTTTGAGTGTTGTGGAAAAAATGATATGTAAGTCATTTGTATAGAATCCAAAATTAATAGGTTTATAAAATACTTCTTTTTCAGTTAGAAATTGAAGTAAACATATATTTGCTTTGAATACCAGTTTACTATGGCTTGCTTCCTAGTTCTTTGTGGGATTTAAAATGGGTTGAAAGGGAAGAATTCCCAGAGTCTTATTTAGATATGAAATTGAATCCACATGAAATTATTAGATATCTGAGACTGTCATCTATGTCTTCTCTGAATGTCCTCATATTCTTTCTTTAAAAAAATGTCTAGGGACATTTGTGGTGGTGCACCTGGTTGAGTGACCGTGTGCAAGGTCCTGGGTTCAAGCCTCTGATCCCCACCTGTAGGGGGAAAGCTTTTTAAGTGATGAAACACTGCTGCAGGTGTCTTTCTGTCTCTCTTCCTCTCGATCTCACCCTTCCCTCTTGATTTCAGGCTATCTCTATTCAATAAATAAATAAAGATAATTTTTTTTTAAATCCCATGCTGGGAGTCGGGTGGTAGTGCAGTGGGTTAAGTGCAAGTGGCACAAAGCACAAGGAAGGGCATAAGGATCCCGGTTCGGGCCCCCATCTCCCCCCCTGCAGGGGAGTCGCTTCACAAGTGGTGAAGCAGGTCTGCAGGTGTCTGTCTTTCTCTCCCCCTCTCTGTCTTCCCCTCCTCTCTGCATTTCTCTCTGTGCTATCCAACAAGGAAGACATCAATAACAACAATAATAACTACAACAATAAAAAACAAGGGCAACAAAATGGGAATAAATAAATATTTTAAAAAGTCGTTGTTTAAAAAAAATCCCATGCCTACCAGAAAATGTGCTTTGTCAGAACAGAACTAAGATGGGGTAAAAATCAGAGAAAGAGAAAGGAACAGAGGGAAGGAGACAGAGAGATGACATTTTGTTCCTGAGAATTTAGCTCTTACTCTCTTGTAAATTACATTTTTTATTTAATTATTATTGGACAGAGACAGAGACAAATTGAGGGGGGGATAGAGAGGGAGAGAGACAGAGAGATACCTGCAGCCCTGCTTCACCACTTGCAGGTGGAGACCAGGACCTTGAACCTGGGTCCTTGTGCATTGTGATGTGTGCACTTAACCAGGTATGGCGCCACCTGGTCCCATCACACAATAAGTTTTTTTTTTAATTTAATTCATTTATAAGATAAAAAATAGAAAAGATTTACAAAAACCATAGGATAAGAGGGGTAAAATTCCACACATTTCCCACCATCAGAATTCCATATTCCCTTTACTGGAAGTTTCCCGTTCTTTATCTCTCTGGGTACATGAACCCAAGATCATTATGGGGTGCAGAAGGTGGAAGGTCTGGCTTCTGTAATTGTTTCTCTGCTGTATATGGGTGTTGGTAGGTCTATCCATACTCCCAGTCTGCTTCTAACCTACCCTAGTTGGGCAGGGTTCCCGAACGGGGCCTGATTGTGTTATCATCCAAAGAGATCACCTATCTTCATGAGGTGATTCCCTAAAAAAGGGGGAAGGTATTAGAAAATCTCTAGGTGAGTTTTCCTCTCCCCTCCTCACCTCTCCCTTGTATACTAAGGGATTATCACTAGACATTCGTGTTGCCTGCTTGTCAGAGCACCAGTAGAAGCAATCTGCTCAGTCCGTTAAATAATCGAAGAGCTTTCTTGGCCAATAGTGCAAAGTGAGTTCTGTAATTGTTTAGAGAACTTCTGTGATTGTTGTGAAGAAGGCCTGGGAAGCGTGGTATGGGGACCCAGGAAATCCATCTAGGGCAGAGCCCAAAGGGAGAGGCGGGCACCTCAGAGCTCCTAGTCCTAGAAATGTGTCACTGAAGCTGGTAGCTGAGAAAGCCGCTGGTAATGATCTTGTCACTCACTCACCATAGGTACACTGCTCAAAGTCTGGCAATCAGTAGCAGAATTGAAGGCTATCTTTTGGTTTTTAGTCACAGCTCCCATTTCTTCCCTCTTGGGAACCTTAAGTGAGCACAGGACCTCATATGTTTAGAATGCATTTGACTCTAAGGATGGTGGATTTGGGGAAATGCTTGGGCCCTTCTAGCAGTAGATATTAAGAGTCTCATCCTTAACATCTTGGTCAAGTTCATTTTGCCTCAAATAATCATTGAGTATAATTGGTTAAGAGTCAGTTTGAACTGATGCCCATAATTGCCGTACCTTTTCTTTGGCTTGCCCCTTTATTTACTTCTTTCATGCCAGGCCGTCCTATCTGGTATCTCTTCTCTGTGCCTCAGAGCTGAAGCTGAGAGACACAGTACAAAACCCTTCTCAGGAGGATTGAGCATTGAAGAGCTGAGATTTGGAAAGGCTGACCTGTCCTGAACTTACCGTCCCCATGACATGAGCTCCAGATCAGGAGTTGATGGGCCTCTTTACCTGTGCTGCCACCAAATTATTACTACCTTAACCTCGTGAAGTCACTCACCTCTGGCCTTCAAGAGTGTTGCTGTTCGAATTGTATCATGGTCCCTGCACTACGCCCCCTCCCCACCCTCATCCTATTCCTAGACCTATAGACACTCCAAATGCAAGTCTTTGGTTTTCCAAGATGTTTGCCCAGACTCCAGCCTTGTAACTCTAAGTCCCGTCTCATCTTTAATGATGAACAACACACCCTCTCCTTACCTATCCATATTTCTTTGATTCCCACATCTCCAATGTTGGGATGCTTCCCGTTCTGCTTCTGGGAGCCCTTCTGTTACATTGCTTGAGGTTGTGGTCTATTTACATGGTCATTCTGTTACACTGGTTTGGTCTCACTCCCCCTGCCTCCGGGAGATTTTGGTTTAGTTCTTGCCTTTTCTGATTCTTGCTTCTCCCCGCCCCCTATCTTACATACTTCTTTAGTTCCTGACGCTGACGCTGACGCTGGAGGAGAAGGATGCAGGACAAAATGAGGTTGTGATTAGATGAGATTAGTTTTTTGAAGCATTCGCTCGTGAATAAAAAAATACTGCTTCTCCACTCAGCCTTGTGTCCCTGGTCGTCTGTGTCCCTCTGCGAAGCTAGCCCGGCCTACTGGCGCCCTGAACACTGACTGACACTCCAATATCTTTTTTTTCCTCCCGGCTTAAGCCCTCATTCTGGAGGGATGCAGATTCAGCTCTTGTCCTCTTTCGGCAGAAGGACCAGTCTGGTTCTCGCTGCTCTGGCACTGACAGTGTGGCGGTCTCGCCTAAATAAATGGCGGTGCCTGGCAGCTCTACAAGTGCAACACAGAGGGGACTCCATTATGAATGTCCAGTTACTCAGCGCATGCCACAGGTCTGCTTGAAATATCACATTTTTTGAGAGAGAGAGTTCAGCAGCTACACAGGTAGAAAGAGAAGGAGCATGAATATTAGACCCAAATGTCAAGGCTGGTTCCATAATGTGTACTTGAGATAATATAAACAAGTTTTTTTACTCCTTCCCAGGAGAGCCAGGGCTATCATGGAAAACAGAATAATTGTCTCAGGGGAATCAGCGAATGTGGGCACAAGGTTAGCACCAGAGAGTCTAGGAAGCAGGGAACCAGGACCCTTAAAGCACTAACTTGTAAAAGAAGACAAATACTGCAGTGGGTCAAGTGCACATGGCGCAAAACCCAAGGACCGGCGTAAGGATCCTGGTCCCAGTCCCCGGCTCCCCATCTGCAGGGGAGTCACTTCACAAGCGGTGAAGCAGGTCTGCGGGTGTCTATCTTCCTCTCCCCCTCTCTGTCTTTCCCTCCTCTCTCCATTTCTCTCTGTCCTATCCAACAACAAGGACATCTATAACAACAACAATAATAACTACAAGGATAAAACAAAGGCAATAAAAAAGGGAATAAATAAATAAATATTAAGAGAAAAGTGATTAGATATATCATTAAGATGGGCAGCAGTCTAACAGAACCACTCAGATGAGATCACTGTCCCCAAGTGGCCAACATAGTACAGGCTAAGCAACAGCCCCTCTGAATGTTCACTTTTAGTCATGTGTATTTTAAATGCTACTATTCTATTTGATGAATGTAAGTTTCCATATTGTTGCTATTTCTGCATTTAAATGTAATTGGGAACAACTGACATTCTAGTCACCTGCCAGGGCCTTAGACTAAGTATGTCCATTTCTGTGCAGGTACAGCTTTTTATAGCAAGGGCTGCATCTAGCTTCTTTCATTAGAGAAATGTATGTGTTTTAAATTCTTAATGTGTAATCAGTTTACACTGTTTTGTATAGTGAAAGTGTATTTTCAGTGCTACCTGCTAGCTAATTTGACTTTAGGAATAAAATTAGATTTTAAATGCAAAAAAAAAAAAAAAAAGATGGGCACCCGAACCAGTCTCATCAGGTCCAGTGAGAAGCAGAGGTGACTTATAAACCAACTGGTGACAGGGTAAGAATCACGGATGTCCTCTTCCAGGTATGGTTGGGTAGCTGCCAACTGAGTTGCCGCTCAGGATGAAGACCTGGAAGGGGTTAGGGTGTGAGGAGAGGGTTTACACAATTAACTGTATTCTCAGAAGTGCCCAGCTGGCTCATCCTAAAGCTAAGCATGGTGTCATGGAGGCTAGTGAGACATCTTCAATGAGTGGTCACTTCCTGCTAGTCTCTGCACTTAGCTCTCCGAGAACTGGTACACAAAGAAGTGTTTTTGGTGGCAGTGAAGTGTAAGGATACGTCCCCTCCATTTTCTTAATGTATCATAGTTGTAAAACGCACATGTTCAAGTCCATCATTTGGGGATATGGATTCCGCAGTTCTGGAATGGAAGTCTGCAGCTACTTGTCTCACGGTTGTGTCACATCTGCCGCACCAAAAGAGAGGGGCCACATTTGAAAATTTCACTGCCGATGCCATGCATTTCACAAACCCGTGTTACGCTGCTTGCTGTGCACTTGATCTCAATCTATGGATTTTTGTATAGATTTTGGCCCAACAATGAAAAATCCAAGACAGAGGAAGGGTTTCGCAAAAAACATTTCAGGGGGCTGGGTGGTAACATATCTGGTTGAATGCACATGTTACAATCTACAAGCCCCAGGTCCCCACCTGCAATGGGGGGGGGGGGTACTGCAAAAGTGGTGAAGCAGGGCTGCAGGTGTCTCTCTGTCTCTTTCCTTCTCTACCTCCTCCATGTTCTCTATTTCTGGCTATCTTTATCCAATAAATAAATAAAGAATCTTTTTTTTAAAAAAAGCATTTTATGCCATAGGCAGCAAAGTTATCAGGTTCAATTCTTAGAAGCTCTATAAGCCAGATCTGAGTAATTATCTGGAAATACATATAATAAAATAATAAATCTAAGGAAAATCAGCTGTTGTATTGGATGCACCTCAGTTTTCCCACATAGCTTCCAGCTTCTATGTGACCTGGTTCAGCTTATTAATTTTTAGGTGTCTAATTTGCATTATCTTTAAAATGTCAATGCCTTTTTCAAATTTCCCAGATAACAGGTTTTTACAATTCATAAAAGTCATATAGTGGTATGCCTTATGGTGTAAAAACTGAGAATTTTTTTTTTGTTAGACTTCTATCATCTCAGTTGGAAAATGGCTCCTACATCAAAAAATTTGGCTTTAAAATTAAAAAGGGCCATTTTTTTCCAATTACATGGGCTAAATCACTAAAAATACTTAAAACTGATTCTTAGATCTTCTACTCAAATGCCAGCCATTTTCATGGCAGTGATTACTTTCATTTTTTCTTTCTCAGAATATTATTTATGCCAAAGTTCATGTGTCTTCCCAAAGGAGCTTTGAAATGAGGAATTAATAGTCCTATAGGCTCAGTTTTAAGGACTAATGGGGTATCAAATTAGAGAAACTGATGTTTCAGTGAATTTTGGGGAAAAGGTAGCACTCTGCTTACTGAGAATATTACTGAAGCTTATAAAATAAACTCGGACAAGCACTATTTTTAGTGTCTGAATGGGGGAAAAGCTAATTGTGTTCCTTAGTCAAATGCATTTCCATTCAGGTAACAGCATGCACTAAGCTCTTAATTTTATTTAAACATGCTGCTTCCATTTCTTTTGAAAATGGCCCCAGAGGCAGGAGATGGTGTTCCTGTCATGCCATCCTCTAAGCTCTGACCCCATAGGGAGTTGACAATCAGACCAGGCTTTTCGCCATGCTTCACATGTCAGAGGACTGTGACCATCTGTCTACAGTCAGCACCTGCGGGACAAACCACTAGAAACAGCCTACAACACGCTCCCCTTAAAGGACTCTGATTTCAAGGTCTCTTCAAGATAAAACAGTGCAGGTAAGAGCAATTCATGTACAACTAGCAGAGTGGCTATGGATAGTTTTACAAGCTAGTTGTCCTTTGAACTTGTTCTCTCACTAGGTATCTTCAGAAATCCCGGAATTCATATTTCTTGGCCTTGAGATGACATGGCAGACCCTTTGACCTCAATTCCTCACTTGGAAACATACCCAATGGAAGAAAATACAGGCTTCCAAAGAGATCTGTACACACCTATATTCATAGCAGCTTAATGTGTAACAGCCCGAACTTGGAAGCAAACCAGATAACCAATGATAGATTCGTAGCTAAGAAAGATGTGATGTATGTCCACAATGGGATACTACCTAGCTGTCAAAAACAATGAAGTTATCACCTTCACTCCATCTTGGATGGAGCTCGAAGGAATCGCGTTAAGTGAGATGAGCGAGAAAGAGAAGGACAAATACCAGATGATGTCACTCACAGGTGGAACTTAGGAAACAAGGTCAGAAAAGGAAAGCACAAAGTAAAACACCCAGACTGAATTTGGTCTAGCGCACCAAAGCAAAGTACTCTGGGGAAGGAAGGCAGAGAGGAGGGTCAGGGTGGGGACTTGGGATCCTGGTGCATGATGACCTAAGTTGGTGGTGAGAGTGTCTTTGCAGACACCTATGCCGGTGAGAACGAGAAATTGTACCCATGTGTCAAGAACTGTACTGTAATCATCCATTAACTCCACAAGAGTTTAAGGGAAAATAAAAAGAAGCTAAAATGGGTTCAAAAAATGTCATGATGGTGATATCAAAGGGGACAGTAATGAATTAGTACAGTCAGAAATATAATATTGAAAAGTGATGCTATGCTTCCTCACAGATTTTAGCAGACAAAATAAAACTGATTTTGCGAATAGACAGTCGGGATTCAAATACTGGTTTGGCCATCTTTCCATCCTCTGATATTTCCCTTAATTCTCTGTGCCACATTTATTCACATTTAAAATGGAACTTTTATATATGTTCACTATGAATATTAAATTCATGAGTGTATTGCAAGTAAATGATATATAGAAAAGACTTTAGATATCAACTTTTGATCTGCATTTTCACTGTTCTTATTAAGCGACTTCCTTTGTAGACCTGATCAAGCCATTAGTTTCTCAAGCTATTACATTTTCTTCCTCAGAGCAAGATAAAACAGCATATGTGACAGTGAAATATATCGTAAGGGGAAAGAAATAAAGAAATGTCAAAAATAAATCCAAGGACACTGCTGTTTCTGTAGTGAGATTAGAAAGGAAGATGGTTAAGAAGCAGAAATTATTCATTGCATTTAAGTTGTCAAACTTTGTAGATGATGGATTCTATAATTCAAGAGTAGCACTGTTTGGGCTTAAAACTTTTCTGGCTTATAAATTCATGTTTTAGTGAAAAATTTCAAACAGCAATTCAAAATTTCAAAACAGAAAAATGCGCAGCAGAGCCATAAATAGTTTGTCACTGGAAATTCAAATACCATTTGAGAATGTTTCTGCCCAAGAAGATAACCCTTAGAAAACCTATACTACATTTAATTGATAATATTTCTTGGAATACCTGTTTTTGAACATTTATTCTATTTAGATTTTTTTCAGAAAATGTTATGATTCATCAATTTAAGACTTATTTTTTTACATATTATTTGTTTACTGATCGAATAGAGACAGAGAGAAATTAAGAAGAAAGGAGAGAGAGAGAGAGAGAGAGACCTACAGCACTGCTTCAATATTTATGAAGCTTCCACCCTAGCAAGTGGGGACCAGGGACTTGAACCTGGGTCCATGTGCATGTCCACTGTGTTCTGTTCACGGGTGTACCACCCCTTGGTCCCAATTTATCACTGTTTAATTAGTGGTTAACATACTTATGTAGGACATTCAAACTATGGGGAGGAGGTTATATGTGCTTTTATTTTATTATATTTCATTTTATTTTATTCTGCCTTCATGGATTTTCTTTATTTTTTAAAGAGTTGGAGATTAGAGAATTATTTATTATTGATTTAATCATGATTGACAAGACTGTAGGATAAGAGGGGCACAATCCCACACAATTCTCACCACCAGAGTTCCATGTCCCATCTCCCTTTTGTATATTTTGTATATTCCTTTCCATATCTATATCTTCTTTTTTCTGTCATCCTCTTCTCCTATGGCTTACTTTTTAAAATTTTTAACTAGTGAGCTATAATTTTCCTTTTTACTTTTGCCTTACCCCTGAGATTTCTATGGTTGGAATGTTAGCCTTTTCAAGATGCCTTCTTTGGAGTTGGAGAGCTGGCTTACCAGGAAGGGGACAGGTCTTCACATGTGTGAGACCCAAGTTTGAGTCCCAGAGATAACCCCCTGGAGGGAGGGAAGGAGAGGGAGGGAGAGAGGGATGGAAGGAGAGAGAGACAGAGAGAGAGACAGACAGAGAGAGAGAGACAGAAAGAGAAGAAACATGCAAGCTTTGTTGTCTTTCTCTTGGGTACTGTGAAACTAAGAAGGGTAGATTCTTGGTCTTGGCTTCTAGATATGCAAGGTGGGTTTCATTGCAAACTCCTTTAGCAAAGGCGTGAGTTCTGTCAGCAGAGCAAGGTGCTCTATACAGTATTCAGTAGTGCACAATGAGCAATTAAGCAATTAATGGATTTGTTCTTATAATAAGGCCATCCAGAATGCTTCCCAAATGAATTCAGCATAACAATGACAGTGTCTTCAGGTTTCTAAACTCTGTTCCCATGGAGACAGGGCTCTCAGCTTCTCTTAAAGGGCACATCACTAAAATAATACACTGAAATGAACAATGACATTCTTAAAAATAGAAAACCTAATCTAAGTATACACACTTCTTAAATTTAGCATCTTCTAATTTAGCTATGCAGTGTAAAGATAACAAAAACCCACTCCATTTTTTTTTCTCCAGTTCTTTCATTCTTCTTGCCTACCGAAAGGTGACTGAAATTGAACAAGTGCCTGTCACTCTGATAACTTGTTTTGTTAAACCTTCCCTCTCCTGTGTCTAACCTGTCTTGGATGCATTTTGTAGAATCCAGCACTCCTGCAGAGAGAGCGTTATTAGTATCATGTTAATTTTTTTTTTGCCTCCAGGGTTATTGCTGGGGTGCGGTGCCTTCACCACCAATCCACTGCTCCTGGAGGCTATTTTATTCCCTTTTGCTGTCCTTGTTGTTTTATTGTTGTTGTGGTTATCATTGTTGTTGTTGTTATTGATGTCATTGTTGGATAGGACAGAAAGAAAGAAATGGAGAGAGGAAGGGAAGACAGACGGGGGGGGGGGGAGACAGATAGACCTGCAGATCTGATTCACCACTTGTGAGGTGACCCCTGAGGTGGGGAGCTGGGGGCTCGAACCGGGATCCTTAAGTAGGTCCTTGCAATTTGTGCCATGTGCACTTAAGCTGTTGCACTACTGTCCAACCCACAATTTTAATTTTTGTATTATCTCTATTTCTTGGATAGAGACAGCCAGAAATCAAGAGGGAAGGAGGCTGGAGAGAGAAAGACAGACAGAGAGACACCTGCAGCCCTGCTTCACCACTCGCAAAGATCTTTCTCTGAAGGTGGGAATTGGGGCTCAAAACTGTCCTTGCACATTATAACATGTGTGCTCAACCATGTGTACCACCAACCGGCCCCTTTCCTTAATTTTTTGTTTGCTTTCAGAGGAGAAAATTAAAATTGAGATTAATAAGGGGTGAGGCCAGGTTTTGGGCTGGGATCTCTTTGACTCAGAAATATACACTTTTCCCAGACACTAAACTGTGATTGTCTCTGAGAGTTTTTTTTTTCTTTATTGGGGGATTAATGGTTTACAGTCAACAGTAAAATACAGTAGCTTGTACATGTGTAATGTTTCTCAGCCTTACATGTAACAGTCTAAACCCATCTAGTTCTCCTCTGCCATCATGTTCCAGGATCTGAACCCTACACCCTCACCTCAGGGTACTCTTTATTTATTTATTTATTTATTTTTATTTTATTTTTTTATTTCAGAAAGTATTAATTAACAAAACCATAGTGTAGGAGGGGTACAATTCCACACAATTCCCACCACCCATTCTCCATATCCCACCCCCTCCCCTGATAGCTTTCCCATTCTCTATCCCTCTGGGAGCATGGTCCCAGGGTCATTGTGGGTTGCAGAAGGTAGAAGGTCTGGCTTCTGTAATTGCTTCCCCGCTGAACATGGGCGTTGACTGGTCGGTCCATACTCCCAGTCTGCCTCTCTCTTTCCCTAGTAGGGTGGGTCTCTGGGGAAGCTGAGCTCCAGGACACATTGGTGGGGTCTTCAGTCTAGGGAAGCCTGGCCGGCATCCTGATGACATGTGGAACCTGGTGACTGAAAAGAGAGTTAACATACGAAGCCAAACAAGTTGTTGAGCAATCATGGACCCAAAGCTTGGAATAGTGGAGAGGAAGTGTTAGGGGGATACTCACTGCAAACTCTAGTGTACTTCTGCTTTCAGGTATATATTTTGCAGTAGTTTACGGATATGTGTGAACATATGCTCTCTCTCACAGAAACTGGTGTATATCTAGGTTTTGGGACTTTGTTAGAAAGTGAACCACCTGAGATGGAATTAGAGTATACTATGAAAGGAAAGGTCTCACCGGAGTAATGAAGCTGAAGGGTTGTCATTCCACACGTGTAGTCTCTGGACATAGTCTGAAGTGAAGCATGTTGAGGTGGCAATCGTTGTGTTGGTTAGGTTGTGATCGGCAGATGCAATATTATTTGGTATGGATTGGGAGAGGCATACGGGAAAGTGGGCCCTATCCAATGGTTCCAGGACTGGGGGAAGTAGAGGCTTTATAGTGGAGATGTGAGGTTCCTGCTGTCTTAGGGTTCAAAAAGACAATCGATAGTTAATGTTATCATCACATTATTTGGTAATTGGGTTAACTTTGAAAAGTCCCTTTGTTAGGGTTTGCTGTACAGTACCTAGTATCTTGTATATATCTGTGCTATTGGTTGCTTCTGATCTACTTGGTCTAGGCTTTTGAGAGAGTCTGCATATCAATTACACAGCCTATATATTGAAAAGATTCAGTTTGTGTCTTGAAAAACTTTGAGACATACAATCAATTTTCCCCCTCTCATATTAATTAACTAGTGATTTATATGACTACATTTTAAAGCTGTGGTATATATACACAATGGAATACTATGCAGCTATCAAGAACAATGAACCCACCTTCTCTGACCCATCTTGGACAGAGCTAGAAGGAATTATGTTAAGTGAGCTGAGTCAGAAAGATAAAGATGAGTATGGGATGATCCCACTCATCAACAGAAGATGACTAAGAAGATCTGAAAGGGAAACTAAAAGCAGGACCTGACCAAATTGTAAGTAGGGCATCAAAGTAAAAACCCTGTGGTAAGGGGTAGACATGCAGCTTCCTGGGCCAGTGGGGGGTGAGAGTGGGTGGGAGGTATGGGTCACAGTCTTTCATGGTACTCTTAATGATGAATTAGAATTGTTAAATAAGGGGATAGGTGGTGGTGCATCTGGTTAAGTGCACGTGTTACAATACCCAAGGACACAAGCTCAAGCCACCAATCCCCACATGTAGGAGGAAAGATTCGTGAGTGGTGAAGCATTGTTGTAGGTGTCTCTCTGCCTCTCTCCCCCGTTACTTCCCCCCATTCACTCTCTATTTCTGATGGTCTCTAGCCAATACATAAATAAAAATAATTTTTAAAAAGTTTAATAACTGCTAATAGTGCAAATCAATACATGTATGGGACAGTTGCTTTTTCATCTACAAGCTCAGTGCCTCAAAATAGGATGTTGGTATTTGAACAGATCTGTTCTAGTCAGCCCAGACCAAGGTCAGCATTGCTGGTAAGCCTGGCTATGTCCATGCTATGCTGTCAACATGGGTCGAATCAAACTGCACTGTCCTGAGACTCCTTCCCCTCTACAGGAATGGGCCTCCCTGCGTGAAACCATCTGCAGCCTTCTCAACCATTTGACTTAATGGCTTCATATCCACTTTATGTTCTGTTTGAAACCTGTTATATAATACAAGCCCACTGTGAGAGAATGTTCTGTTTCTAAACCGAAGTGAGGAGTTATGCTATTTCAACCATGTACTTAGTAAAAAGAGATGGTTCATTGCAAGTGTGAAAGTAACTAAATAGGGCCCTGAGGTAGCAACTTCTCCATCTTCTCCATTCTCTGTTGCTTAACTTTAGAACAACTTCAACTTGACTCCTCCATTTCCTTCCGGGGGTTATATTTGAAGGGTGACAGAGATTCATTCAAAATTGAGGAACTCACAGATGGTGAAAATCTGTGGTCAATTCAGGAAGCGTTTTTAATAAAGAAATCAAAAGAATACTCAGAGAGAGGGAGAGAAAGAGAGGAAGTAAGAGGATACTTCTTTCTTGACATAACTTCCTTCAGGTATATCAAAAAATTCAAATGATGATACATCTAATTGTAAACAAGTTCCTCTTTTTCTGTTCAGGCGGGGCTCTGGAGAGGTTGGGTTTCAGGACACACACACGCACATGCACACGCACACGCACACACACACACACATACATACACACCAGCAAATACTTAAATGAAAAGGCACTGTAGAGCCACAAATTAATGAATATCAGTCACAAAACAAATTTATACTAGTTAACAATAGAAAATTGAAGAACTAGAAATAGTAAACGATTCTGTCCCGCCATTAAAATTGCTCTGTCTACCTGATCTATCACCTGTTGTCCATACATCCCTCCACTGATCTATATTTCTCACATGCAAATATGGGTTTTTGGTTTTTTTCTTCTTCTTGTTTTCCTTTCCTTTCCTTTCTTTTCCTTGCCTTATCTTTTCTTTTTTTACTTTTTATTTATTTATTGGTTCGAGACAGCCAGAAATTGAAAGGAAAGGGTGTGAAAGTGAGAGAAACAGACAGACACCTGCAGCACTGCCTCACCACTCACGAAGCTTTCCCCCTGCAGGTGGGGACCGGGGGGCTCAAACCCACATCCTTGCACACTGTAACATGTGCGCTCAACCAGATGCGCCACCACCCAGCCTCTCTCTCTCTCTCTCTCTCTTTTTTTTTTTTGTCTCCAGGATTACCGTTGGGGCTCGGTGTCTGCACTAAGAATCCACTGCTCCTGGAGACCATCTTTTTTCTCTTTGATGCTGTTGTTGTTGCCATTGCTCTTGATGTTATCGTTAGATAGGACAGAGAGAAATTGAGAGAGGAGGGGAATACAGAAAGGAAGAGAGAAAGACAGACACCTGCAGACCTGCTTTACCCCTTGTGAAGTGACCCCCCTGCAGGCGGGGAGCCGGGGGGCTGGAACCGGGATCCTTAAGCTGGTCCTTGCACTTCCCGCCATATGTGCTTAACCCACCACGCTACCGCCCAACTCCCATTTTGTGCATTTCTTTAAGAAAATGCTTTGTGTGATGTTTCTCTATTTGCAGTAAAATTATCAATGTTTTAATGCATTCTAGACCCTAGACATTACTTTGCATGAAAATATATGTTTTTCTTATTAAACTTATTTTCATTTTTCTTCTTCAATGAACTTGTATGGATTTTGCATTAAGGGAGACTATTTTCTTGTAACCCTCTACCAAAACCATCTTTCAAATTGACTTGATTTTTCACTGAGGCTTCTTCAAACCAAGGTGGATATCTTTACTTCTCACTAATGACAGATTACCAGTATGATATTTGTAAGATACAACTCTATCGCAGAGGTAACTGACAAACAGTTCTTAATCATTTCCACTCAGGCGCTGAGTCTGGTTATGACTACGTAGCACTTTCCTTTTCCCTCATCTTTGCTTACATCTCACTGTCAGAAGTATATGTACGTCTTATTGACGTGTCAGTGATATATGGTCATTGTGGCTCCTATTTTACTAAACTCACAGCTCAATAACAAGAGTTATGTAGACACACACACACACACACACACACACACACACAAAATGCCCTGGGAAGTATAGGATAGCATCATTCAGTATAGAAGTCTAGTCATCAAATGAACATTGTGTAGAAATGATTTTAATAACTATGGGAGGTGGATTGGCTTGGAGGCTTTTGCTCAGTTGGGATGTCCTAAAAACTTCTAGCTGCAGTCAATAACAATGGGATCCATATGTTCTCAAAATAGATCAACTGGAAGATCACTCCATTGCTTTAAGAGGTAGAAGACCCACATTGGAGTTCTGGAATCTGCTACTTACACAGTGTCTACACACCCACCCAGTGGTGATGGGTGGTGTGGCTCTCTTGCTGGTTTCTCTGGGAAAAGCTGTGTCTGATAAGATGAGATTTGATGCTGTCTAAACTTCTGCAAAATTGATTTTCTTTGTGTTTGTGGTAATTTGAGCATGAATCATGAGTCGAGCTCTGTGAGAGAGCATGACTCATCCCTGACTTACCTTATAGTTTCTCTCTAACTTGATCTGCTGTGGAGATAAGACTTTTTTCGTCTTATGCCTATTCCCTAAGTCCTTGATCTGTTACCTGTTGCTGTTCGTTCTAATAAATACTGCAGTGTCTAGGAAGGACAACAGGACCTCGTTTATAATGGAGTTGTCATTATTATATTAACTCAAACACAGCAGGAGAATCAGACCTTCTCAACAGAACAACATAGAGAGAAAGGTGGACATCATCCTGAGAGAGGTGTGCAATGGATGATGCTGAGGTGCATGGCAACAGAATCACAGACATTACCGCATACCTTCTCTCTCCTGAGTGTGCAGATGAACTGCCTGGCATTTTTATTCAGCATGATTTTTATAATGCATAGCAGACAGAGTTTGATTAAAGCCATCTAGCTGCCTGACTCCTGGTATTCAGTTTAGACTTTCCTATGATTTAGAGGACATGAAACCAGCATCATTCTTATTCATGAGAACCTCACTTCCTTTCCTCCTGTTTTCTCTAAAACATGTTCAAAGGGTTATGCTCACTGAGCCTGCTTTTCTGGGAGCTTTAGCCAAACACTCAAGTGTTAGATCCTTTGTTTTCTAGAATAGTGATTTTTATATTTTGACCTATTGGAATTTGTCTACACTCTAAGAAATACAATTTTTATGACTCATATTTCAGATGTTGGTATTTTCCAACTTGGCCTGACTCCAGTTATTAAAAGACCTACATATTGAAAAATTCAGTTAGGCTACTTTGTTTTGTTTCTGTCTCTGTATAGAAATAAGAAATGGGGATTCGGGCGGTAGCGCAGTCAGTTAAGCACATGTGGCATGAAGCGCAAGGACCATAAGGATCCCGGTTCAAGCCACCTGCTCCCCACCTATAGGGAGTCACTTCACAGGCAGTGAAGCAGGTTTGCAGGTGTCTTTCTCTCCCCCTCTCTGTCTTTCCCTACTCACTCCATTTCTCTCTGTCCTATCCAACAACGACGACATCAATAACAATAACTAAAAAATAATAAGGGCAACAAAAGGGGAAATAAATAAATAAATAAATAAATATAAAAAATTAAACAAGAAAGAAAGAAAGAAGAAATGACCCAGTTTGAGCTCCGGGCTTCCCACCTGCAAGGGAGTTGCTTCACAGGTGGTGTAACAGGTCTGCAGGTGTCTATCTTTCTCTCTCCCTCTCTGTCTTCCCCTCCTCTCTCCATTTCTCTCTGTCCTATCCAACAATGACGACATCAACAACAACAACAATAATAACTACAACATCAATAAAAAGCAACAAGGACAACAAAAGGAAAAATAAATAAATAAAATGTTTTTAAAAAGAAATAAGAAATGATATCTTTTTGAAAAATAGAAAACTTCTATGTAGTCATGACTATAAAGCTATAAAATCAAGTTCATTCATTTTCACTGAGTCATTAATACAGCAGATCAACATGAAGTGGCCTCAAAGTAATCCTGAAATTACTCCAAGACAAGAAGTCATTCTGCAATTCTTATTCCATAGTAAGAATGTGCGACAGGGTTAGGTCTCTGGTCTTCCAGACTTCTGCAGCAACTACTATTCTTGATTCAACACTCAGTGCTAACTTGATTCATTTAACTACCCTGATTATTTTAACAATTCAGGGAAACCACATTCTTTTTTTTTAAATTTATTCCCTTTTGTTGCCCTTGTTGTTTATTGTTGTAGTTGTTATTAATGTCGTCATTGTTGGATAGGACAGAGAGAAATGGAGAGAGGAGGGGAAGACAGAGAGGGGGAGAGAAAGATAGACACCTTCAGACCTGCTTCACTGCCTGTGATGCGACTCCCCTGCAGGTGGGGAGCCGGGGGCTCGAACCGAGATCCTTACACAGATCCTTGTGCTTTGCACCACATGCTGTGCTACCGCCCGACTCCCCAGGGAAACCACATTCTACTAGGCCTCCTTAGCAATGCACACTCTGTGTTTTAATAATTGCATGTAAGTATGATTA
Source organism: Erinaceus europaeus (assembly GCF_950295315.1). Taxonomy (NCBI): domain Eukaryota; kingdom Metazoa; phylum Chordata; class Mammalia; order Eulipotyphla; family Erinaceidae; genus Erinaceus; species Erinaceus europaeus. The sequence continues at coordinate 131,135,281 of NC_080166.1, read as the reverse complement.
AATTTCCCTCAAAGCTTTTCAAATAAATATGTTTATGTTTCCAGGAAGAAAACAAAGATAGCTCAGAATGTTCATGTGTACATTTTCCCCTCCGTTGACATTTCCTCATGGGAGATTTTAAACTCCTCCTTGACAGAGAACAAGAGCCATCTGTCTTGGAGCTCATGGCACTCTTGTTCACAGCATTTATCCATTGCATTTCAGAATGGCAATGCAGAAGCACAGTTATAATGAAAAATTATATTATAGAGATAAGTAAATCGTTGTTGTAATAATTAAAAGGATGACACAATATACAAGTTCAGAGATAAGCTGTCACTTCTTCATATTTTTATCTCTTTTCTAGGTGATAAGAATAGTGGTTATAACTATACAAAGATTTTATCCAAAATTTGCGTGATATAAAAAGTACTTCATTGTTCCAAATTGATGGTAACAGGGATGAAATAACACGGAACAAGTTATAACAGGAATGCTCTTTTAGGGAAGACTAACATTTGTTAATATATGATGTATGGATAATATATGCAAAATGTGAGTTTTATAAGACAAATTGTATGGGCAGACATTCTTACAGTCCATTAACGATGAGAAAATATCAAAAGGTCATGTCCCCTGGTTTCCTTTAATCACTGTAGCTTTCGAATGGCCAGTTAAGGGTCATTCTTGTACAGGTTTTGTTTGTTTGTTTGTTTTTAGATAAAAACAGAAGCAGAAGCAAATAGAGTGAAAGAGACTAAAGCTTGCTCACGCATGATGGAAACTGGGTTCAAACCTGGGGTATCCACATGACAAAGCTCTTCCAGTGAGTCATTGTACTGGCCCCTTTTATATTGTATTCTCCTAGACGCGGCATGTGCCAACCTGCACTGTGCTTCAAGAACCAATCAGAGGAATACACAGGCCATTTCTGAAAGGTCATCAGAACTATTATTCCTACTATACAAAAAGAAAAAGGTGAAAAAAATAGGAAGGTGCTGGATGGTGGCACACCTAGTTAACTGAACATGTTACCATGTGCATGGACCTTGGTTCAAGTCCCCAGTTCCCAGCTGCAAGAAATAAGCTTTAAGAGAGGTGAAGCAATGCTACAGGTGTCTTTCTCCATCCTTCCCCCCCACACACACACACACCCCACCTTAATTCCTCCTGTCTCTTATCATAATAATAAAAAGGGACTGCCAGGAGATGTGGGTTCATTGTACAGGCACAGAGCCTCAGCGATAACCCTAGTGTCAAATGGAAGAAAGATAGAACGAAAGAAAGAGAGAAATGCAAAGAGAAAGAGAATGAAAGACAGACAGAAAGGAAGAAATGAAGAGAGAGAAAAAAAGAGAGAAGGTTATAGGGATGAAATTTTCAACTTCCACAGAGCCTTGTCTGTTCATTGAAACTACTCTATGAAATAGAGTATCTATGTAAGTTGAAACCCTATTAATTGCATAGAAAATGTTGTAATTCAAACACAAATAATTATTTCTTAGATTTACTTATGTTTGATTGAGGATCCCTGGGGGACTCCATACAGGCAACACTAAAGAGTATCAGAACCAAAAAGAAACCCCTTTCAGTGGGAAACTAGATAAATAGACAATAAGCTGGGCATTGTAGAACAGAAGTTACATTTGTTAAGTTGTTAACAAATTTGTTAATAAATACCAGGAATAAATGAATTAAAATATCCCAAATACCAAAATGTCACTCATTTATAATGTTCTAGCATAATCTCTTCACTGGAAAGGAACCCATGTCCCCCTGCCACTGCTGGTTTCTGCAAAGGTGCATCCTCCAAGATCTTTCCAGAGAGAGGAAAGAACCTCAGGTCTGGGTTGGCCAAGACAGGGAGAGGTCATGAACATATTTTTCAAGGAGAGAGACAGTTATTAAAGTGGTCTAGTGTCCCTATGGAGATTAGAGAAGGTTTTACTTGTGATCTCACTGATTCTAAGTGGCTTTAGTCTATATGTTGGTAAACTTGACACATTGCCATGTGATTCAGAGAAGCAAAGGTTTTCTATTCCTGTGTTGAGTCACATGAATATAACATTTTAAAATGACTCATCTTCTCCCCCCCACCCCCCTGCCTCAAATATCACCAGCCTGATAAGAAACATCTGGATAGGGTAATCTCCTTTCAGATATAATATCAGCCTCTTAGATATTCCCATTCCCCTTCTGAAGCTCCAGATGGTTCCCTTTCCAACTTGATGAGCAAGTGTTGTTTGAAAAATATAGATAATGTCGCTTAAATAATGCTTGTCAGTGCAGAAACAAGGAGTACAAACTCCCTGTGAAATCAGAGGCTAAGCAATACTTGATTCATCCTGGCAACACAGTGAGAACATTCACAGGGGTAGTTGCGTACAGAAGAAAAGACATGTTGACTTGAGACTGTTTGGGGAAGGTGAGGACTAGAGGCCCCTCAATCTCAGTTCCATAAGGACCTGGAACTTTTGTGATCAGGAACCTTTGTTTTTGCCCTGACAATGAGAGAAAGGAGAATTTGAATAACAACTGAGGAAGTCAGGCTCCCTTTTTTCCTACCTGAGAGGGAAAAAAGAAAGGACATCTGGAAGTTGTAATAGGTGAAGGTAGAATTTTAGAAGGGCTGTACTGCCCTTTTACCCATATGGTTCTCCTTGTGGTGAGAGCTTTCACTTCTCCTGAATAAAAGCTTAAAATGTATTGACTATAACCACTAACACCTCCCCCTATAAAGAAAAAAAAAAAAACCTTAAAATGTAAAATGCCTGAAACCTATGGTCTCCTCCATAGTTTTTTGGGAATGACCAAAGAAAATTAGTCACCATGGGAGAGAGACTCCTTAGCCTCTTTCCTCTGCAACAAAATGCTACTTGAATTGAGAAGCTTTGAATTTGAAGCTTTCTGAAGCTTCAAAGAAGAGGAAGTGGGAGTCTGGGTGTACGCAGAATATCATAATCATAATCATGATAGCACATGTGCCAGAAATATTGGAGACTGCTCATTAGGAGAATGTACCAGAGTCTAAAGGATCAACTCTGCTTGTCCCAGGATTTGATATCTTTCTCATCAAGACTTGTTCTACTCCCTGGGCAGACACCTTCACCAATGTGTCCTGGAACCTCCCCTCCCCAAGAGCTCTGCCCCAAAAAGGAAAGATAGAAACAGGCTGGGAGTATGGATTGACCTTCCAATGCCAATGTCCAGTGGAGAAGCAATCACAGAAGCCATGCCCTCCTAACCCTAAGCCTCTAACCAATTGTTGCAGGGGTTTTTTTGTTTGTTTGTTTGTTTGTTTGTTTTGTGTGGTGTGTGTGTGTGTGTGTGTGTGTGTGTGTGTGTGTGTGTGTGTGAGAGAGAGAGAGAGAGAGAGAAAGAGAGAGAGAGAGAGAGAGAGAGAGAGAGAGTTTTACACAGGTCAGGAAGAGGTTTGACCTGGCACAATATTTTGACAGCAGGTCTTTTGTCAATGAAAATAACACACAGTTCATGCTTAGAAGGGAATAAGAAAGCAAAACAGAAGTACTATCTGGTACAACAGCAGAGACACTAGCCAGTAAGCTGGAAGGCTGAGTTCCATTCTCTATGGGAGCTTGAAGACAATGGTGACTTCTGTTTTCTTGTTGAGCTTAATAGCCCTTCTGGCTCTGCAAATGGATGTCAGAAGCATGTGACAAATACTATTCTCCTGGCTGGAGATCTCCATTTTTGAGTCTAGAAGACAACAAAGGAAGGAAAAGCAGATTGTTCCTTAGGGTGTTTCTTAGCAGGACCAGAGATTTTTTTATGCAAATTGCTCCCTTCCCCACATTAGCAAAAGAAAGCCAATCTTCTCCCAGGAAGAAAAGCCCCTGGCTTCTAACATCTTTGAGGCCACTCTTTAGGCTCTCTTTGCCTACTCTTGGTCTCAAGATGTGAAGGTTCTCAGCTCAGCACTGCATTCCACAGAAAAAGAGATGGCCTCTGAGCCCACACAGTCCCTCTGCTCCCCTGCTAGACATTGAGTGCACTAGCACACACATAACATTCGCTTCTTTTTCTCAAAATAGTTTTATGTATTTATTTTTGGGTAGTGACAGAGAGACATCGAGAGGGAAGGGAGTGATAGAGAGGGAGAGAGACAGAGAGACACCTGCAGCACTGCTTCTCCACTTCTGAAGATTTCCCTTTGCAGGTGGCGACAGAGGACTTGAACCCAGATCCTTGTGTGTTGGTATGCTTCTAAATTCTGCTTATAAGACCTTCTGTTTTGATCATCACATTAGGTTCGCTTGTATTACTTACGATGTGGTCTATTTACATAAACACTGTTTTACTTGGGTCCCGCCCTGCCTGCAGGGTATTAGTTTAATCCCCACTGGGTAGATGGAAGCTTTCTAGGTTCTGTTCAAGCTCTTTTTTTGCTCCTCCCCCTCTCCTAGTCATTTCTTTTCCTTTGTCATTTCCGGTGAAGAGATGCATAACCGGTGATGTGTTACTTGTGCATGGTAACATGGTAACATGTGCACTCAGCCAGGAGCACTGCTACGCACCCATCGCATGCCCTCCCATCTAAGTCAGCCCTACAGCTGCTTGTGCTCTTGTGCTTTTGGAGTACTCTTGACATTCCCCTGCATTCCTTTGGCAAACGCATCTGGTGGTTTTGAATCCAGGGGACTACACTTCCCGGGGAGTCAGTGCCCAGCCTACCCTTGACTGAATTCGATGTTTGTATGCCATCCTGTCAGCCCTGGCAGCATCCTTGGCAGAAGGCTCCAGTCCCTGCAACACAACTGTGTATCTGTATCTGGCCGCAAGCACCTTGAGCTTACAATGTCCATACACCTGCTGCATAGTCTTTTCTTTGTTGCCCTGCCTATTCGAAGCTCTTTTTTTTTTTTTTTTTTTGTGATGCCCAGGTGTGAACATGTCCTGGAAGCATCTTGATGGCAGATTGAAACTGGCGGAGAGTCAAGTCTGGGTTGCTTTAGTTGATTTTTGCTCACGAGAACCAGACATAGAGGCTGACGGCCACATAGTGGCATCTGACAAATACTAAGTTAAAAAAAGGGGAGAGGGAGGAGGAGGGGGGGAAGGGGAGGAGGAGGAGGAGGAGGAGGTGGAGGTCTTTCTGTGTAGAAAAATTGAGTCTTAAATTCTCCTATACAATTTCCAAAATCTGTATCATACCTTGTGAGTGGAAAGGCAGGAGGTTGAAGACATAAACACTCAGTGATAATTTGAAAAGTAACTCCTTGGTCTGATGTTGGGGAAAGCTTTGTGTGACCTCCTGTCTTAAAGATGGAGTTCTGTGGGGCTGGGTGATGACCCACCTGGTTGAGCACACGTTATAGTACACAAGGACCTGAATTCGAGTCTACGGTCCCCAGAGGGGGAAAGCTTTGCGAGTAGTGAAGGAGGTCGCTCTGTCTCCCTTCCTTCTTGATTTCTGCCTGTCTCTATCCAATAAATAAATGGATACATTAAAAATTAAAGATGAAGTTAGAGTTTTGGCAGCTATAACTTGGCTATGTGGGGAAGACAGAAAAACTCCTGACTCCCATGGCCCCACTTTTGGAACCGGAGTGACATGTTTGACCCTTCAGTTTTGTGTGTTGGTTTATTACAAAGGAAGAGAGTCACACCTCCACCCTAGGCTTGAACAGAAATTAAAAGCATCTATAATGTTTTGAACAGTCCCTAGTACATATGAAGGGTGTTCTGCACATCAAATGTTAGGGGGGATTATGGTCCTTATTGTAGTAGGGAAAATTATATATGAGACTTGGAGAAATGTATTAGTATCGATCAAACAGTGTGATCATAATGTCTTAAAGGCATACTCCTACATATACCGAGTTAAAGCATGATTACAAGAGAAAAAAAAAGTCTATTGGTAATAATCAATTGCTGATTGTTTTGAATTCTGTTTTCTTTATATTTTTAAATTTTTATTAGGGCAATTGATTAATAGCTCACAATAAATACAGTTGTTGGTGTAAAATTTCTCAGTTTTCTGCGAAACACTCTCGCCCCAGCCTAGGTCCCCCTCTGCCATCAGGCACCAGGACCTGAAACGTTCCCCTTCTGCCAGACTCCTTTGGTGCAATACACCAAACCCAGTCCAAGGTCTGCTTTGTGTTTCCTCTTTCTGCTCTTATTTCTCAACTTTTATCCAGAAGCAGAATCGTCTCATATTCATCCTCCTGTTTCTGGCTGACTTTACTTCACAGGATCTCTTTAAGCTGCATCCAAGATGAGGTGGAGAAGGTGACTTCATCATTTTTAATAGCTGATTAGTATTCCATTGTGTTTATAGACCACAACTTTCTCAGCCACTCATCTGTCACTGGACAGCTAGGTGTTCTCCAGGTTTTGGCTATTACAAATTGCACCTCTATGTATAGGTATACACAAGAAAGGTCTTTACCTAGATAGAAAAAAAAGGAAAGGAAGATGTGTTGACTATTCTGTTATTAGTCACTCTTTCACAATCAGGTTAAAATGAAAGAAGGAGGGGAGCACACACGGGAAAAGGAAGCTGTATCTTTGTGTGGAAGGTGAGCATGTTTTATAAGAAAATACTGAGTTTGCAAACTGTCATTGTAGTAATAACTTTGTTGTCCCAACCCCTCAGCCCTATCTGTAGCAGGCAAGTTCTTCCATCAAGAAGCACTTGATGGCAATGAGTTTGACTTTTCTATAGAATTTGTGTGTTAAGAGGAAAAAAAATAACAATAGGGAAGCCAGAAAACCAGAAATAAGTCCTGTTTCTGGAGTGACCTGCTTGCCTCATTTCGGCTCCCTGGCCTCCATGTGACTGTTCATGTTGTTAGAATCTCTTTCTTTTCTTTAAGGGATGCCCACAAACTCAACTATCTGTCCGTTTTTGACCAAGTTCCTCATCACTTGTAGAACCATGTCACCGTTGATGAAGGTTTGAAAATGTATTCCTCCCCTTTGTCAAATTACAGTGTCAAACCATGAAATAAGTACTGTGACTGCCTTGATATCAAATGTGCAGTTTTCTTCCTCACCATCTGTTTGCTCAATTGCCCTCAGTCAGCCTTTCTCACTCTCAGCTCTCATTCTCTTACCCAGAACACTGGAGAAACTCAGTCGGTTGCTTCTATGATCCTCTTCTAATAGCAAGGTTGAATATTTTAAGCACATTTTGGAAATGGGATGGAATAGACTTTGCCAGGCTCAGATTGTCAGGAAGGTTCTAGGGTGTGGCCTGGGCTGTCCATATAAATAAGTGTGGAGTGAATATTAATGTCCACTACTTGTCAGTAAGGGGGCAGTATTGGGCTTCAGATACCCATATCAACCTGAAATGAGAAAAAAAAAATAAAGTAAAAAAAGAATGAAAGACTCACATATGTTTGAACCTTGGCCAGCAGGGCTACACTAGAAAAGTTTTCCTACATACAGAAATCCCAAAATACAGTCCTGATGCAAAGTGTGGGCTCCTTTTGTTGGTGCTTAGTAAAATTACATTAGAGAAAGAAGAAGTTAGCCGCAGTAATTCAAAGATAATGCCTGTTCTACATGACGCCCATGGAGTACGAACCTTAATGTCCAGCCTTTATGTCATCAGTCCACCAAGTTCACATGACACTTTGCTCAGTAAGATCTGCTCATCCTAAGAAGGTACAGGTCAGACTCTTTCCTATGGGAGCTTTTGCTAGATCCTCCTATCCATGGCAAACAACAGGCATTCATTCACCTTGCTTCCAACCACAAGCAGTAGAGAGAGGTTTACATTTCATGTACACAATTGCACGCTCAAAGAATTTCCATTCTCTGTAAATAATGATTTCTAGGGCCCTTTCCTTGCTTGTTGTTAATAGAGCAGAGCAGTGTAAAGGGCACAAGCTGTATGTCTGCCCAGGACTCTTGGTCTCTGGTGCCTGCATGCACACACCATAAGGGAATTTCCCACCTCTGTACACTTGGGAAGTGATAGTAGATAGAGGGAAGACTTTCTGAAAGTCTTACATAGAGGCTGACAACAATGTTCAAAATTCCTTTGGAAAAAAAAAAGTCAACCAGTGGGTTTTCTTGGTCTGTTTTGTATCCAGTGTTATTTCTTGCCATGTGTCAAAGGTTCAGTGCCTTCTCCCTGTAGTCCTGGTTGATAGCTACTAACCCAGTGAGATCAGCAGCACACATTCTCTCCCCAAAATATCTTAGCTTTGTAAATATGTAAAAATGGCATCATTCTATTTGTCTGACTCTTTAATATTATATATATGTATATATATCTACATATATATATATGTTTATAGGCCATTTGGATCTCTTCAGTGGAGATTATTCTGTTCATATCTTCACCCCAATTTCTGATGGGGTCATTTGTTTTCTTTTTGCTGAGTTTCATGAGCTCTCTCTCTATTTTGGTTATTGGTCTCTTGTCTGATGTATGGCATGTACAGATCTTTTCCCACTCTGTGGGAGGTCTCTTTGTTTGGCTGGTGGTGTCTTTTGCTGTGCAGAAGCTTTTTAATTTGATGTAATCCCATTGGTTTATTTTTAATTTAGTCTTCTTTGTAATTAGATTTGTTTCATTGAAGATGTTTTTAAAATTTATACAGAAAAGAATTCTGCCAATATTTTCCTCTAAGTATTTGATAGTTTCTGGTCTAACATCCAAGTCCTTCATGCATTTGGAATTTAATTTTGTGTTTGGTGAAATATAGTGGTTCAGTTTCATTTTCCTGCACCTTTCAACCCAATTCTCCCAACACCATTTGTTGAAGAGACTTTGTTTTCTCCATTTAATAGTCTGGGCACCTTTGTCAGAGATTAGATGTCCATAGGTGTGGGTCTTTAATCTTTTTTTAAATATTTCTTTATTTTGGGTAGAGACAGAGGTTGAGATGGAAGGAAAAAAGAAGGGAGAGAGAGAGAGAGAGAGACACCTGTAACACTGCATCACTACTTGTGAAGCTTCCCTCTGTAGGGTGGGGGCTGGGAGGTTGAATCAGTATCCTCATGCACATCACATGGGAGCAAAACCTGGTGTGCCACAATCCAGCCAGTCTTTTCAAATCTTTAAGGCTATGTGGTCTTACATCAGAAATAATAAGGACCCAAGAAATCATGCTTAAGAGGAAATCCTCAGGGGCCCAAGGTAAACTACTGAGTCAGGATTTTGGGCTGCATCTGAAACCATCCTCTTGTCTTGACTTGATAGTAACAAGATGTTACCTTGTGTGTTCTCCTTCCAAAGATAACTGTCACGACTTCCTTTTCCATCTTCAGTGCTCTTTTAGTGTGAAGTTAGTACAACTGTGTGATACAATGCACCTGAACAGAATGAAGTACATTTCACTCTAGTTAGGAAAATCAAACAAAAATGGCTTCTAGGTATTTTGAAAACAAGAAGTGGAGATCCTTTCAGCGGGCCATTGCCTCTTCCGCCTATGGTCGACTCTACCATCACCGCCATATTGAAATCCCTCAACCCCCTGACTGTAGTCTCCCTCCATTTCAGTTCATCATCTCTTTTTCCCCTAGTGTTGGACTCCAAAACAATGAGCATTCAGCACATTGCTTTTCAGGCTCAAATTCAGTCTCCTTAGCCTCTCTATTAAGCTCTCTACTCCCTACCCCAAACTACTTCATTTCTCACAGACTCTGTAGTAAACCAGTTCAAAACCCAAAATAAGTCCTCCCTTTCTAGTCCAGCTTTAAATATCCCAGCCATAATTCAAGATATGACTTAAACTCTAGCTTCTCCAGGTAGGATTCCTTGATTTTCTGACAAAGAAGATTGATCTTCTCTGTTCTCCTGTGGGAAGATAGTTTTACCTTTATTTTGTGCTTTGTTTTGTTTTGCAGCTAGATGCTGACTCCCCTGCTTCCCTTCATTAGATTTTGGCTAGGTGTAGCATGAAGACCCAACTTTATTGATTTTTATATCAATTCATTTCTCAGAACACTGTTAAGTGTGTCAGTACTTGTGAAACCAAATTCGATTTAGCATTGAAGTTGGAGTGGCATGTTAAAAACAAAAACATGAACCCGCTATTCCTCAACAGAATGTTTTTGACTTATTGCCACATTCCTCATCCATCAAAATTGGGACCCCTATTACTTGCACATTTATTAATTTCTATTAATGAAGAATTCTTCTACCCTTAATGTATATTACTTTTGGCTTAACATCATACTATTTAGATATATTTCTTACATATCAATTTTATGACAAGTAGCATATACATTAAACACAGACATACATACACACACACACACACAACTCTTCCTAAGCATGATGGAAACACAAAAAGCTAAACCACGTTTTCTGTGGATTTTTTTTTTTTCAAATTAAGTAGATACCCTTCAGATCTGTCTATGACCCTTACATGTGGCAGTTGATAACAGACATTATGGTACTTACTTGACTTAGCTGATGTTCTCTTCAAATCGGTGTAATTATTTTCTATCTTGTGGTTAAGACATTAACACAAAGAATTCAAAGTTGCAGAATAGGTGCTTGCCACAGTCTTATACTTTGATTATCCATGTTTTAATGTGGCATGCCCAATTACATAAAACAATTCAAGATTGAACTGTAATAGGTCTCTTAATCATGGTGAGGACAGACTGTGAAATGCAAGTCCTATTTCAGGTCTCTGGGAAATGGACTGGAAGAGGCCAACAGATAAGTAGGACCATGAGATACAGCTGTAGATTCAGGGGTAAAAATGTGTTTATTGGCCCATTTCTAATTTCACATGCTACTACTTTTATTTCTTGAAGTTCCTATAAACTGTGGATTACTTCTCATTATACCAGCCTATTATATGACGTAGGAAGTGAGATTAAAATCGTACATCTTATGATGTGTGGGTTTAAGTGAGCACTAGCTAAAGATTTGATCATCTCTTAGAGTCAAAGCCAAACTCTTGTAATCTTAGAGTGAAAAAAAGAAAAAAGAAAGACTACCATCATACAGAAAAGATCTTGCTAATTCTTGTAAGTTCAAGTGCATAAATCATCAAACTCATGGGCAATAAGTCCTCTGCCTTGTGATTCCTCAAAGACACTGTGGACGTTAAAATATGGCCTCATGGGGTTGGGCGGTGGCTCAGTGGGTTAAGCGCATGTGGCACAAAGCACAGGTACCAGCGTAAGGATCCTGGTTCGAGTCCCCGGCTCCCCACCTGCAGGGGAGTTGCTTCACAGGCGGTGAAGCAGGTCTGCAGGTGTCTATCTTTCTCTCCCCCTCTCTGTCTTACTTTCTTCTCTCCATTTCTCTCTGTCCTGTCCAACAACGAACAACATCAACAATGGCAATAATAATAATAACCACAACGAAGCTACAACAACAAGGGCAACAAAAAAGGGGGAAAAATGGTCTTCAGGAGTGGTGGATTCATGGTGCAGGCACCGAGCCCAGTAATAACCTTGGAGGGAAAAAAAATGGCCTCATTAAAATCTTTGCTGTGAAATTAATTCTAGAGCAGATAAAGTAGTATGTATTACTGACACTGACCAATCCATTAATTTGTTTTTCCATTCACCAAATCATTTTATCAGATTTTCAACGTAGAAAACTGTTGATGAAGCCATACACTAAATACTTTTAACTATATAGGACTCAACAACATTGGGATATTTTTTTTTTATCTTTAATACATAAGCACACAGACAGAAATATACTTACTGTATAATATAAAATTAGACATAATGATGTTTCTTCCCTAAAATGATATCACCATACATCTTCTTATAATAAGGCCTTACTGCCATGCAAACAAAATGCTGTTATTGAAGTGGGATGGCCAGCAGTTAAGGAATGAGGTGGACAGAGGAACCACCATTTTTGTGAGGCCTTGACTTTTGCAATCCAACACATTTGACTCTTCTGCCTGGCCCCAAAGTTGAAAGTCCCTGCCATTTTCGTTACTGCTTCTGTACAATCTGCTTTTGTTATGTATCCTGGATTCCCTGCCCCCTTTGCAAAGCCAATAAATAGCCTAAGTCTTCCCAGCTGTTTGTTCAGATTTGGGTACAAACCGACTAAACCTGCCATTGCAACAAAGTTGTAGTCCTTGCCCTCTGCTTGGTTCTCAGCCTCAATTTTGGCTGGATTGGAGCTGAGCTTCCACTATAACATTATCATATAACTAGTTTATAATATAGCCTGAGTGTCAGCCCATATTCACATCTCTGCAACTGTTACAAACTCTCTTTATAGATTTTCTTTCTTTTCAACTTTGATTCATATTGCCTTATCTTATCTCAAAGGAACTTTCTATATGACTACATTTTCTCTCCATTCTTAGTTATACTTCTGTTTTTTAAAAAAATACTTTTCCCTTATTCAGAGGCTTGTATGATATATGTGCTGTTCATGAAGTTCCATTCTCAAATAACATGACTTCATTTTGTGGGGGGTACAGTTACTTAGAATCTTCCTAGCATCTTCTTGCCATTTCTTATTATATTGTCATTTATTTTTATTTTTTTAAATAAGATTCTTTTTTAATATTTATTGATTCCCTTTTGTTGCCCTTGTTTTATTGTTGTGTTCGTTGTTGGATAGGACAGAGAGAAATGGAAAGAGTAGGGGAAGAAAGAGAGGGGGAGAGAAAGATAGACACCTGCGGACCTGCTTCACAGCTTGTGAAGCCAGGGGCTCAAACTGGGATCCTTATGCCGGTCCTTGTGCTTTGCGCCATGTGCGCTTAACCCGATGCACTGCCGCCTGACTCCTGTCATTTATTTTTATTAATCTAAGAGCTATAGTCATTGCATCTATTATATTAATGACATTTTAATATATTTGTCTATTAAATCAAGATACAAGAAAATCAAAGATTTTATTTGATTTTTACTTATTCTTTTTCAACTCTTTTTCTGGGTTTCACCTAAACTATTTTCCTTCTCTTTGAGTAAGTTATTTTATAGTGTCCTGCACAGAAATTATATTAATGAATGCTTCCCTCAGTTTTTGCTTTTTTAACAGTTATATTTCTCCTTCATTTTTGAGGCATCGTGTTGCAGGATACGAAATCCCAGGTGAGTTGATAATTTATTTTTCTTCAGCACTTAAATTTTCACCTCTCTCTTCTGACCTGCATGGTTTCTGAAGCTAAGGCTAATGGAACTGTTGCTTTTGGTCCTCTAAAAGTAAGGAGTCCCTCCTATTCCTGACTTATTTCAAAATTTTTTTTGTCTTTGATTTTCTGGCATTTGAATATGATAAGCAGATATTCTCAATATGTCTTCTGCATAATGTTCTCTGAATTTTATGGTGTAGTAGCCATAAGTTGATTTTGGAGAACTCTCAGTGAAGGTAATGATTGCCTCTGTTCTTCTATTTCTGTCTGGGGCGGTCTGAAATTGTGTGTGCATTACTTTTTGTAATTGCTCTAGAGTTATTAGATACCCTGTTTCTTCTGTTGGTTTCATTTTGTTTTGTTTTACATTCTTGCCTTGTAGCTTTTTTTATTTTATTGTTATTCATTTATTTATAAAATAAAAATATCAATAAGACCATAGGAAAAGAGTACAGTTCCACACAGTATCCACCACCAGAGCTGTGAATCCCATCCCCTTCCTTGAAAGCTTTCCTATTTTTTATCTCTCTGGGAGCACAGACCTGGGATCATTATGGGGTGCAGAAGGTGGGAGGTCTGCTTTGTCATTGCTTCTCCTCTAAACATGGGCGTTGGCAAGTCAATCCATACTCTCAGGTTGTTTCTATCTTCCTATCCCTAGTAGGGCAGAGCTCTGGAGAGGTGGGGTTCCAGGGTACATTGGTGAGGTCTTGTGTCTGGACAAGTCAGATTGACATCAGGGTAACATCTGCAACTTGATGTCTCACTTCATCCTGTTTATATACAGATATCTTGTCTGTATATTCTGGTGAGGAATGGAACCATTCCCTAGTCTTTTAGTTGTAACTCTGTGTTCAGTCACTCTGTGCCATTGCTTATGACATTTGCAAGTATTTCTCACATGCCTTCACCCCCATCAATGACATGAGCAGGATGGAAGAAGCCCCAGCTGGGTATCTGATTTACTCTTCATGAGTGATTAGTTGGTAAAGCCCAGAGTGATTAGGCTCTGGTAAAATAGTATGTCCTGTTGGAAGGTATTGTTAAAGAGAAGAAAGATCTTTGGGTTCATTGAAAAATACTTTTATCTTTCTAATTCCTGCTTTCAGTACAACAGTCTTTTTCTCTGAGCACCTGCTAGATCTTGCAGGGGTGGGGGAGTGGGAGAAGAGGTGGTCTGGGGGACTTTTGTGGAGAGATTGAGGCTCCTATGTGTGAAGGGGTGAGGGGGATGTTTTGTGGGGTGTTGAAAATTATACTTCAAAGCAGTTATGGATTTGTAAACTAAGGTTACCTAAAAACTAACCAAAAAATATTTTAAAATAATAATAATAAAAATGGTTGAGTATGTGATTCCCCTTCCCAGAGGTTTTAACTCTTAGGTTGTGCACATTGACACCCAGAACTCCATGAATTGCCCTGTAAGAATTTCTCCCATACTGACTGCACCTGTAAGCATCCTTTCTCCAGACAAGAGGCAGTCAGCCAGCTTTTGAGAAATGCACCTGCCTCTCTAGTTTTCAGGGAAGCAGTTTGTCCTGTGATCTGCACCCTTCCATGGAGTTAAGAAGAACTGTCACTATTCAACTGCTTCAGCTTTTTTTTACTGTGAGGGTGAAAGTGACTTCTAAATTCTTCCGCTGTGGGATTTCAAACAGGAAGTCCATAGCTTTTTTTTCTGTGCTCTCTTGGTCACTTTAGAAACCTTTTGACTAAACTCAAAGTTTGACAGTGCCATTGGCATTGGAGTACTATGATTTTTTCCAGATTATTGTCTTGTGGAGTGCAGGGATAATTCAGTGAGAGAGCAAAATAAATTCATGGACGCAGTGAGTATGTGACTGGTCCTAACAAATCAGTCTGTTTTGTAATCACAGAGCTAAGGAAATGCATTCATGTGAATAGGGATTCATTGTCTTGTTCAATTTCCCTTAAACCCAAATTAAATTATTTTATTTATTTATTTATTTGCCTCCAGGGTTATTGCTGGGGCTTGGTGCCTGCACTATGAATTCACTACTCTTGAATGTCAGTTTTTCCATTGGGTAGGACAGAGAGGACTTGAGAGGGGAGGGGAAAATAGAGAGGGAGAGTAAAAGATAAAACACCTGGGGACCTGCTTCATTGCTTGTGAAGTGACCCTGCAGGTGGGGAGTAGGGGCCTTGAACTAGGATCCTTGGGCAGTCTTCATACTATATGTGTTTAACTTGGTGCGCCAACACCCAGCTCCAATTCAAATTTGATTATTAGGTGCTCTGCTAAAATTTTATTAAGTTGCCTCTCTTGATTAAATGTAAAATAGATAAATAAATAAATAAATAAATAAAAATCCCAGACATTAAGAGTAGTATAATTAATATCACGTGACTCTTGATGCGCCAGCCTTGATTCAATCATTTTCTCTGGCTATAATGTTTGTAAGGAATGAACGGCTCACCCCTCCTCCACTACTGCAAACTAGTGTGTCTTACTCAACAGCCCCAGAGACCTGTGTAAGTGCCAAAGTGATCTTTTTCTTAAATTTTTAAAATATTTATTTATTTTCCTTTTTGTTGCCCTTATTTCTTTTATTATTGTTGTAATTGATGCTGTCGTTGTTGGATAGGACAGAGAGAAATGAAGAGAGGAGGGGAAGACAGAGAGGGGGAGAGAAAGACAGACACCTACAGACCTGCTTCACCGCCTGTGAAGCGACTCCCCTGCAGGTGGGGAGCCGGGGGCTCAAACCGGAATACTTAGTTGGTCCTTGAGCTTTGTGCCACCTGCGCTTAACCCTCTGTGCTACCACCCGACTCCCTGCCAAAGTGATCTGAGTACTGGGAACCTTACAGGGATGCACTTTCAAGGTCAGCCAGTGTTTGATCAAGGTCAAGCCAACCTTGACTTTTTTTTACTTTTCAAAGTCACAGAAGCTCGAGCTGAATAGTAAACAGACATAAAGACAAACTTGAATATACATATTATTAAGGAACTCGATTAATAATCAACATGACTAAAACTGAGGAGGGTGGAGGAAGAAAGGAGCCTTTTATTTATGCATGGGCCAGGAGCTCAGATCTTTCTGAGAACTCTGGCCCTGAACAAAGGGACGGTACAAACTTCTATATGCAGTGCAGGCTGAAGAGCAAAAAGCATCATCACAGAAACAGAGTCTTCAAGGTTAAGGGCTGGGACTTGTACCCATTGCTCAGGGCTTGGCTGCCTTAGTTACTGTGATCTTTCCTGCACAGCTGTGTCTGAGGAAGTTTAGCGTCAGTATAAGATACATCACTTGGGGTGGGGGTTCCTTTTTGGAGGGCAGAAGCTTCAATTAAAGACAAAATATGGGAGTTGGGTGGTAGCACAGCAGGTTAAGCGCAGGTGGCATAAAGCGCAAGGACCAGCAGGAGGATCTGGGTTCAAACCTCTGGGTTTGAGCCCCTGGGTTCGAGCTCCCAGCTCCCCATGGGCAGAGGAGTCACTTCACAAGGTCTGCAGGTGTCTCTCTTTCTCTGCCCCTCTCTGTCTTCCTCTCTTCTCTCCATTTTTCTCTGTCCTATCCAACAGTGATGACCTCAATAACAACAACAATCTTAATAACTACAACATTAAAAAGAAAACAAAAGGGAATAAATTATCAGGTTGTGTCGCAGTGGGGAGAAAAGAGTCCAGGAACTCATGGCGGAGTGGGAACACAAATATTTATTCATGAGGACGTCCCCGAATTGGGTGTGAGCACAGCGGTTTAGGCCACGTGGAGCTAGCAAAATGGCCGCCTCCCACTATGCCCACCAGCCCTTCTCCGGGTCTGGTCGAGGAAGAGAAAAAAGAGAGTGAAAGTGGAAACAGGAGAGGCTTTTATGGGAGAATTCCAGAAGTGGTAAGCTGGGATGGGACTGGCTAGGAAAGGGGGTGGAGAGAGGTAAAAGGCATGTTGGGAAGGTGGAAGCATCCTTAGCAACTGTTGCAATGGTTTTAACTGAATTAGAAATACCCTGAGGGGATAACATGGTGGAGCTCTGTAAATAATACTTGCATGGAAATATAGTGGTTTGTGGGCCCTGCCAATGTTCAACCACAACTGCACAATTTCCCAACAATAAATAAATAAAATTTTTAAACAAGACAAAACATGGCAGTAACCTTGGTTATAGTAAATACAGGTTGGCACATTTTTTTCTATATTGTTTTCTTGGCCCTGGGCTCTGAGTTGGGGCCTTCTCAGTAAAGTTCAGTCTGACCTTCATTGTCTCTACTTGCTATCACTTACTCACCCAGTGAAGGCCAGCTTGCATTGTACTAACCACCTGCACTATCTCAGTTATTCTGTTCTGCACTGAGGCCTTCTTACAAACACACCACAATCATATTATGAGCACATTTTCCGAGGCTAAACTTGGGAAATTCTCTATCAATATGAACGGACAGTTCTTTAGAGCCACAATTAACCATATGAAAGACTATTGATAGCTACCCATCTTGTATTATCATTTAAAAACCTACTCTTTCTTAAGCACTACCCTTATGCATCAAGGTCCCTAGCTCAGATATTTTTTTGTTGCAAGCACCTTTTGTATGTAGAACAATTGTGTGGATTTAGCGACAGATGGAGCTTCTTTGTAAAGAAGAAAAGTGAGGCTAAAAGAAGCATCTGGACAAGGCACTCAGTCTGCGTATTTGAGATGGAAGATCAGTGCTTAGGTGCCACTGCTAGTCCTACTCTGAACAAGGCAGCCATTGGTGAGATGAACACACACTAGTTCAGAGGGCATTCTTCTCCTCTGTGTTCTGAACTTTCAGTCATTATATTTTATGAGCCCCAGAGCTCAGCTGATTTTGAAAGCTTACACTCAAATCAAAAGTTGGCAAAAACTCTTAGGAGGAAGCCGTGAGAGACACACAGCTTTCTCTGAGGCCAATTTATTAGCCTTATAATAAATTTGGCTCACATTTCAGGGTGAGTAATAGAGAGAACTTGGCAAGAATTTAGAGTTAGAAGTTCTCTGTGAAATAACTCCAGGATGATGTCCAAAAGGAAGAAAAACATTACATGCAGTGAGATAGCTAGTGAACTTCTACTGGCGGTTTCATACTTAAAAACCCAGCTATAAATTACAGAAGCCAGACCCTCTACCTTCTGCAACCCTCAACGACCCTGGGTCCATGCTCCCAGAGGGCTAGAGAATGGGAAGGCTATCATGGGAGAGGGTGGGTTATGGGGATTGGGTGGTGGGAATTGTGTGGAGTTGTACCCCTCCTACCTTATGCTTTTGTTCACTAATCCTTTCTTAAATTAAAAATTTAAATAAAAAAAAAATAAATAAAAAAAAATAAAAATTAGATTTAAAAAAAAAAAAAAAACCCAGCTATAGCTCCCAATTACTAAGGCTTGCTTGTCTCTTTACCAGATAGTTTATAACTATGCATGAATTGAAAAAAATACCACCCAACTTACAGAAATGGACCAGGATCAGGGAGATAGCATAGTGGTTATATTTTGTTGTTGTTGATGTTTGTTTGTTTGTCTGTTTTTAGCACTGGCTTATGGTGGTACAGGGGATTCAACCTGCAATTCAGAGCCTCAGGCATGAGAGTCTCTCTTTTTTTATTAATATTTATTTATTCCTTTTTATTGCCCCTGTTGTTTTATTGTTGTCATCACTGTTGAATAGGACAGAGAAAAATGGAGAGAGGAGGGTAGGGTAGAGGGGGTAGAGAAAGATAGACACCTGTAGATCTGCTTCACTGCCTGTGAAGCTACTTCCCTGCAAGTGGGGATCTAGGGGCTCGAACCGGGACCCTTAGGCTGGTCCTTGCACTTTGCGCCATATGTGCTTAACCCACTGCGCTACCGCCCAACTCCCTAGGCATGAGAGTCTCTTTACATAACCAGTATGCTATCTTCTCCCGCCCGATAAAAGGGTTTTATGCCTAAGGTCCCCAAATCCCAGGTTTGATCCCCAGCACCACCATATGTCAGAGCTGAATAGTGGTCTGGTAAAAATAAATAGATTAATTAATTAATTCAATTAAAAGGACCATGGTGAAATGTCCTCAACCTTTCTAACGGGTTTCAGAACCACTGAAAAATCTGACAGAGAATATTCCAGTGTTCATGAAGGAGAAGGGAACATAATGTGATATGAGTAAGCCTATGTAATAAAGCGCCCTTATCTATAATCTGCATGAAATACCTGCGACTGTTAAAGTAAAAGCTGACAAATAATTGTTTTGTACAAAGGAGGTCGATATACAGAAGACCTGAAAAAAAATTCTTGGCCATTTTACTTGTGAAATGAAGCTTATAGTAATAATACAGTACAGCTTTCATCTTCTTATGCACTTAATAAAATGAAAGGTACACTATTCCAGTCAGAAAAGAACATTACCTGATTATTTTAAGTCTGTTAGTCCTCTCACGCAATATAATCCCTTGGAAAAAGTAGCATTGAAGCCAGGTGATTAAGTGACTTTTTTTTTAATCAAAGGGATTAATAGTTTACAGTGTATACAATTATTAGCATATGTACAAAATTTCTGTTTTCTGAAAAACACTCTCACTCCAGCCTAGGTCCTCCTCTACCACAATGCAACAAGACCTGAAAGCCTCTTCCCTCCACCCCAGAGTCCTTTGCTTTGGTGCAGTACACCAAACCCAGTGCAAGTCCTGCTTTGTGTTTCCCCTTCTGTTATTATTTATCAGCTTCTGTCTGTGATTGAGATCATCCCATAGTCATCCTTCTTTTTCTGACTTATCTCACTTAACACGATTCCTTCAAGCTCTATCCAGGAGGAGGTGAAGAAGGTGAATTTACCATTTTTAACAGCTGAGTAATATATATCATTTAAAACACTATCCTTATTCATCAAGGTCCCTAGCTCAGATATTTTTTTGTTGCAAGCACTATATATATATATATATATATATATATATA
Source organism: Erinaceus europaeus (assembly GCF_950295315.1). Classification (NCBI taxonomy): domain Eukaryota; kingdom Metazoa; phylum Chordata; class Mammalia; order Eulipotyphla; family Erinaceidae; genus Erinaceus; species Erinaceus europaeus. The sequence continues at coordinate 131,115,332 of NC_080166.1, read as the reverse complement.
TATATATATATGTGTGTGTGTGTGTGTGTGTGTGTGTGTGTATATATATATATATATATATATATATATATATTACAGCTGTTGTTCATACCTGAGTTGCATTGAAGTCTTGGCTATTACAAATTGTGCTGCTATGAACATAAATATACACAGATCTCTTTGGATGGGTGTGTTTGATTCCCTAGGATATATCTTCAGAAGACAATTGCAGGATCATAGGGTAGCTCCATTTCTAGCCTTGTGAGAGTTTTCCAGACTGCTCTCCACAAGGATTGGGCCAGTTTACATCCCCACCAGCTGTGCAGGAGGGTTACTTTGCCCCTGCAACCTCTCCAGCATTTGTTGTTAGTCATTTCTGATCAAGTGACTTATTTATTTATTTATTTATTTATTCCCTTTTGTTGCCCTTGCTGGTTTTTTTATTGTTGTTGTTATTGATGTCATTGTTGTTGGATAGGACAGAGAGAAACGGAGAGAGAAGGGGGAAGACAGAGAGGGGGAGAGAAAGATAGACACCTGCAGACCTGCTTCACCGCTTGTGAAACAACTCCCCTGCAGGTGGGGAGCTGGGGGCTTGAACAGGGATCCTTACACCGGTCCTTGTGCTTTGCGCCACCTGCGCTTAACTCGCTGCGCTATAGCCTGACTCCTGATCAAGTGACTTTTTATGCCACTATTAATTAGATCAGAGGGATCAAAAAGACTGGGGAAGAATGATAAGAGCTAAATTATCGAGGCACATTGCTCAAGCAATCAGTGATAATAATTCACATTGCTTGCCTCAGATGAACCAGTTTCACAGAGTCCCACTTGGGTCCCTTTAGAGCAAGGTAGGTTCACCATAGGTATGGAGCCTATAGCTGTATGTTGTGTGTGTGTGGATAAACCATATTTGTTTGAGCTGGGTTGTATTTATTGGATGATAATGGTTCACCTGGTGCCATTCTTTGAACATCAATCAGTTACTCTCATCATTTTTTTTCTGTCCTATTTTGAGTGCCCAGAGCTTATGCTGCATTTGAGCCTGATGATTTTTTCATCAGGTTTTCATGGTAGGTTTTCAAGACTGTGGTCTGTTTTCAATACTGTGGTCTGTCTCTGTAGTGAGACTTCCCCACTTAGTTATTCTGACCTCCCTCCTGGGGCTGACTTCCACCAAGCTCATCTTCGTCTGCATCGAATACATGCAAACATCTGAGAGCTAGACTCACCAAGTGTCTTCTCCAGTGACTCAGGCTCCTCCACACCTTTGCAAACCTGAATTAATGCAATTCCCATCTACATTCCAGTGGCTCTGAGAGATTAGATCTTATGTAAGCAAAGTTGTGTTGCCTGAATTTCATTTATGGTCCTAGAGTGGGAATGAAAATAAATCACAACTACTCAATCAACACTTAACCACTGTACCAGGAAATTACAAGTGTGGGTAATATATTAACCAGAAATCCATTTCTGTCCTCAGGGACCTTCTGCTCTAATGGATAGAGATCATTTGACCAGTGACTCACAAAGTATCTATGGTGAATTTGCTTTACAAAATGCTAATAAAGATAAGATTAATCTTCCTAGATATGCCTTTAAAAAAAAAGGGAAAAAAACACTGTTCCTTTCACAAGTAAAGCTTTCAACACATGCCATTTCTTTGTACATAAAATATGTAATTATTGGTTTAAAGCCAACAAATTTCACTTTAATTCATTCATAGATCTGTGGTGACATTTTAAAATTAATGTGTAGATTAAACTGCTTGGTAAAAGCAAGTCTTATGCTATTTTCCATGTAGTTGTATTTATGAAATTTTCTTTTTTTTTCTTCTTCTTTCCTGCTGTGTCTGTCTCCTGTGTTTACATATGTTAGGCATTTAAAATCATGGAATTAGCTTTGAGTATGATGAAGAATTGAATGTGTTTTCAGTCTTTGTAGACTTGGCAAGAATGGGAAAAAGGATGAGTCTAATTTTGTAAAACTGTTAGAGAAAATGAGAACATGACATGCTATTTTATTCTACTTTTAAACCTTTAACCTGCATCAAATACATGTGCTTGTCCAGGCTATATCTTGAGTAATTTTATTGGGGACCGAATAGCAAAAACTGTTCAAGAATCTATGCATAGCAACCTACAGGATGCCATTTGGAGCTGCAAAGAGAGTCAGAGATAAAGATGAAAAACACATATTTTCAGGTTTCTTCCTCTTCACTACATTTTTTCCCCCAGCTAAGGAAAAACTATTTCCCTGGTAGATGTTATCACTCCATGAAGGACAGCACTAATGCATTAGGGATATGTCATCTATGATTAATGTTGATGATTCGGTGAAACACAGCAAGATACTGAAATAATAGGATTTCTCTGCATTTTAGAAATGCATTTATCTTAACACATGGTCCATGGGCTCTTATTATCTTTGTGTTGCTTTTTTATTTCTAGAAGTTATTTAACACTATAATGAGTTCTATGAAAATAATCGCACATTCAAAATATTAACCCACACAGAAACATAAATTGCTAAAATAGAAAGAAGATTGATACACAGGATTTTCATTTGTTTATGTAATTAAACTGTTAGATATTGTTATCTGTTGAGAACTCCCATTATAGTTTAAGCATCCCTCTTAAACAAATGTCCTGGGGTGCTGAGTGGTGACTGACCTGGGAGGTAGAGCACAGACTTTGTCATGTGTGAGGATCTGGGTTCAAGCCACTGGATCTACTTGCAGAAGAGAAGATTCATGGAAAGTGTTGCATATGTCTCTTCTATTCTCTACATCTGTCTGTCTGTCTACCTGTGTTTATGTCTTCTTCTATTAAAAAAAAAATGACCATCATGAACAGTTGAGCTTTGCAGGTATAAAGCACCAATGATAACCCTGTTGAAAACACACACACACACACACACACACACACACACACACACACACACACACACACACACACGGGCCGGGTGGTGGTGTGCCTGGTTGAGTTCACATGTCCCAATGTGCAAGGACCTGGGTTCAAGTCCCCGGTCCCCACCTGTAGGGGGCAAGCTTTGCAAGTGGTAAAGCAGGGCTGCAGGTGTCTCTCTGTCTCTCTCCCTCTCTATCTCCCCCCTTCCTTCTTGATTTCTGGTTGTCTCTATCAATAAATAAATAAATAAATATTTTTTTAAAAAAGGAAAGAAAAACCACAATAAATAAACAAGTGACCTTCTGGAAGTTGATAAAAGGAGTATCATGGTATCACACGGGCACTAGAAGAACTATGTTCTGCAGGAAACTCTTGATGTATTTTTGCTCGTGTGCTAAAAACTTTGAATTCCAGGTCAATTCCCAGAGTCTCAGAGCTGCTTTAGGGACATATTATAGCCACATTGTTTTTAACACTTTCTTTGTCTTTCCAAATATATAAAATGACTGAGTCTGATCAATAGCCCAAGTGAGTTTCATGAAAGTATGCATTTGAATGAATATGGGGTTTTTGCTGAACCTCAGTGCCAGCCCACTGCTCCCGGCAGCCATTTTCCTATTTTTTGGGGGGGACAGAGAAAAGTTGAGAGAGGAGGGGGAGACAGGGAGAGAGAAAGATAGCAGCCTGCAGTCTTGCTTTGCCACTTATGAGTCTGCAGGTGGGGAGCTGGGGACTGGAACCTGTAACCTTGTGTTTGTCACTCACTGTTCTTTGTACTATGTGTTCTTAAACTGGAGTGCCACTACCTGGCCCCTGAATATATATATATATTTTACCTTTTGTTGCCCTTGTTTTATTGTTGTAGTTATTATTGTTCTTACTGATGTCGTCATTGTTGGATAGGACAGAGAGAAATGGAGAGAGGAGGGAAGACAGAGAGAGGAAGAGAAAGACAGACACCTGCAGACCTGCTTCACCACCTGTGAAGCGACTCCCCTGCAGGTGGGGAGCCAGGGGCTTGAACCGGCATCATTACACTGGTCCTTGTGCTTTTAAACACTGCACTACTGCCCAACTCCATATATATTTGAAGATACATTTATTTGTTTATATTTATGTTATGTATATTTTAAAGAATATTAGGCTGGGGAGACAACATAAAAGTCATGCAAAAGACTCTCATCCATGAGGCTCCTAGGTCCCAGGTTCAATCTCCCACACCACCATCAGCCAAAGCTTAGCAGTGCATTGGTCTTTCTGAATCTCTCTTATTTAAACAAAATAAAATGAATAAGAAGGAGGAGGAGGAGAAGAAAGAAACTCAGATCAGAAGTATTTGCAAAATAAAAATACTTTGTGCTTCTATTCTTCTAGATATTACAGGTTTTATAATGCTGTGAGCATAGCTGTAACTAGTATTTTCACAATGCAGACCTGTCTCCTAAAAAAATATATATCTTTTTTGTTGTGTTTTTAAAATATTTTTTATTTATTATTTATTCCCTTTTGTTGCCCTCGTTGCTTTACTGTTGTAGTTATGATTGATGTCGTTGTTGTTGGATAGGACAGAGAGAAATTGAGAGAGGAGGGGAAGACAAAGAGGAGGAGAGAAAGATAGACACCTGCAGACCTGCTTCACCGCCTGTGAAGCGATTCCCCTGCAGGTGGGGAGCCGGGGGCTCGAACCGGGATCCTTCAGCCTGTCCTTGTGCTTTGCGCCACCTGCGCCCAACCCACTGCGCTACCACGGACTCCCGTTGTTGTGGTTTTTATGAACATAAGTCTTTAGTGTGATTTGGCGGTCTCGATTAGTTTTTCTGCTCATGTATATATCTTTCAGGAGCACAAATTCTGACTGCCTAGTGCTATAGGTACTGCCCATTTCTGTGGTACACAGGATTGTTCAAAGTAACTTTGATGGCAATCGGGCAGTAGCGCAGCGGGTTAAACGCATGTGGTGCAAAGTGCAAGGACCAGCATAAGGGGGTTCAAGCTCCCTGTTCCCCACCTTCAGGGTAGTCGCTTCACAAGCAGTGAATCAAGTCTGCAGGTGTCTGTCTTTCTCTCCCCCTCTCTGTCTTCCCCTCCTCTCTCCATTTCTCTCTGTCCTATCCAACAATGATAACAACAACAATAATAACTACAACAATAAAACAACAAAGGCAATAAAATAAGTAAATAAATTTTAAAAAGTAACATTGATTTGTATCATTTAACATAACTCCTTCAAGTTCCACCCAAGATAAGGGAAAAGAAGATGGCCTATCGTATACACTTGTCTTATTTGGTTCCCAATAAAAATAATATAAATGAATAACACTGCAGTGAAAATAAAACCCTGTTGATTTATAGGAGATAAATGGTAATAAAGTTGTCAGGATACTTATGTAGAACTGAATGAGGTTCTAAGTTTAAGTGTGCCAAAAGTTTGCAGTTGGACATGAGCTTTTCAAATGTCAATGCTACTCAATTCACCTTTTTTTAAATTAATTTTTATTGAACAGAGACAGAGAGAAATTGAGAGTGGAGGGGATGATGGAGCGGGAAAGAGATAGAAAGACAGCTGCAGTTAAGAAGCCCTTTTCCTGGTTAAGTTCAGGGCTAATATTCAAAGATATAAAAAAAAATGTCTTTCTTACTGATTTTTGGTTTAGGCTCATGACTGATTTTATTACCTGAATTCTAATAAAGATGAGATTGTTATTTCAGCATCGAAGATTAGCTTTCACTGATTATAAGTGTTTAGGAGCTGGTCACACAGATTTGAATTCCAATGATAATATAATGGAAATATTTTATTGAGAAAATAATTTAATTAACATATCCCCAAGTTGGTGCAATATTTAGTGGAGTCTATAATAATTCTGTTATTTTAATTTTTTTATATAAGAGAAAGACTAGAATGTCACTGAGCTCTGGTTTGGGTGGTGCTGAGGATTGAAACTGGGCTTGCCAAGGTCTCAAGCATGCAAATACTGAGCTCTGACATGTCGGACTACCTACCCAGCCTCATGATCCTATTTTAAAGATACAGAAGTAGCTCTTGTACTCAGGGCCAGGTGGCGGCACACTTATTATAATGTGTGAGGACTCAGGTTCAAGCCCCTGCACCCCACCTGCAAGAGGAAAGTTTCATGTGCAGTGAAGCTGGTCTGCCAAGTGTCTCTTTCTCCCTCCCTCTCAATTTCTCTCTCAGCCTGTTCTTACCCAATAAATAAATAAATGGTCATTAGAGAAGAAGAAAAGAAATAGCTCTTGGGCTCTAACCATTTCCTGTATCAGGAAAAAAAAAAAGAAGTGAAGGATGGTACTAGATTGAAGGGAAATGGTGGTATAGACAAAGATTGATTCACTTTCTAACTGGTTTGTGTGGAAGGTTCATAATAAGTTCATTTATAAACCCAAAGACAGACCTTCTAAGCATTCATTCCTAGAGACAGTTGATTGTAACCAGGTGTTTGTTGTAGTTTAGATATGCATCTGAGAGGGAATCTGTATGGTTTACGTCAGTGTGAATCTTTAAGTAGAATGTTTGTGACAGCTGAACGCACAGCATGGCTGACGCTGAATAATCCAGACCCATCGTGGCTGTTGAGATAGATGCTTCTGCATGGAAGGCAATCATGCTAAGTTTTCAGTATGTTTGCTGAGAGATGGACCTGGATAAAGTCATCTGATAAAGCCTTCTGGTCATCTAGTCAAAACAGTAATTCAAGTTTCATTTTGTCCAAGTTTCCTTTCTGTTCTACTGGACAGAACAGACCAATTATATTTATAATGTTTTTCAGAAAACATCAGTAATAGACCACTTTTGTCCCTATATCCTATACCTTAGGTTTTCCAGAGATCCACCACTCCTAGTTTGCAAAGACATTTAAAATGCAAATGTGTGCTTAGAGGTAACTTGAATTGTTGTGATCTGCTCTTTACAGAAGATTCTAAAAGTCAGACGTACATATAAAAGATGTTGCCTTTTAATTCGTGACTTAGCAGGGTGTCAGGGTGTGTACTCCTTTATTAAAATGTCTTAGAGTATTCAAAGTCTTCATGGAAAGTCTCTTTTGTAATCCTACCTTACACAGTAGCACACATTTTAAAGATTTTATATTACCAAACTATTCTATTCTGAAGTGGAGTTTAATTTTGAAGATTGATGCTTTTAGATCAAAGCCTGTTGTGTAAAATGGGAAGACACAATTTGGAAATGTTGCACTCACTAGAAAGGTATATATATTATATTGGCTGTGTCCTGTTCCTGTGGTAGAGCAGAAATGTAGCAAATGAGGGAGTCCGGCTGTAGCGCAGCGGGTTAAGCACAGGTGGCGCAAAGCACAAGGACCGGCATAAGGATCCCTTTTCGAGCCCCCGGCTCCCCACCTGCAGGGGAGTCGCTTCACAGGCGGTGAAGCAGGTCTACAGGTGTCTGTCTTTCTCTCCTCCTCTCTGTCTCCCCCTCCTCTCTCCATTTCTCTCTGTCCTATCCAACAACGACAACAACAATAATAACTACAACAATAAAACAACAAGGGCAACAAAAGGGAATCAATAAGTAAAATAAAAAAATATCAAAATTTACAAAAAAAGAAATGTATCAAATGAGATTGAGAAAAGTCCATCTTGTTTGTTTATGACATTGCCCCCATCATAATGGTTATTAGTGATATTTCTCAAAAAGGTTATTCTCTTTGAGTGGCTATCTCTTTGGCCATCCTGTTGAGTTGGAGGAATACGGTGGTAATTACCCACCTTCCATAGAGTGACTACACTGGGCTTTAAGGATTGTCATCTGTACCTGAGGCCACCTTGTCTCCTTCCCAACCATCTTTTCTTACCCAGGATTCCCCAAACAGGAAGTAGGAATAGCCATGGCACCTAAGTCCATTAAATACAGTGTGGTGTTTTCTGAAATTCTCTTCCATAATGATTAGCATTACTTTTACTACTATGTCTGTTGGATCAACACTCAGGATTTGCTAAGTTTTTTCATTTCATTCCTTTTTGGTTGATTTGGCTGAGGAGTATGCTTTATTTCTGAGGAGACCACCCTATATTTAAATGGAAAATACTTGTTTTAATATTTATTTTTATGAAAGGGAGACACAGAGGTGGGTGGGGGCTGGTGGTAATGCACCCAGTTAAGTGCACATAGTAAGAAGTGCAAGGACCCATGCAAGAATCCCAGTTTGAGCCCCGGGCTCCCCACCTGTAGGGGGGGACACTTCACAGGCAGTGAAACATATCAGCAAATATCTATCTTTCTCTCCCCCTCTCTATTTTTCTCTCCCTTCTCAATTTCTCTTTGTCCTATCCAATAAAAAAATGAAAAAAAAATGGCTACCAGGAGCAGTGGATTCTTAGTGTTGGCACCTAGCTCCAGCAATAACCCCTGAGGCAGAGAGAGAGAGAGAGAGAAAAAAAAAACACCAAAGAATTGCTCAGCTCTTGCTTATGGTGGTGCTGGGGATTGAACCTACAACCTTAGAGTCTCAGCATGAAAGCCTTTCTTTTTTTGTCTCCAGGGTTATTGCTGGGGCTCTGTGCCTGCACTATGAATGCACTGCTCCCGGTGGCTATTTTCCCCTCATTTTGTTGTCCTTATTGTTATTGCCATTGTTGGATAGGACAGAGAGAAATCTAGAGAGGAGGGGCAAACAGAGAGGGGAAGAGAAAGATAGACACCTACAGACCTGCTTCACTGCTTGTGAAGTTACCCCCATGCAGGTGGGGAGCCGAGGGCTCAAACCAGGATCCTTACACTGGTCCTTGCGCTTCGCGCCACATGTACTTAACCTGCTGTGCTACTGCGCAGCTCCCAGCATGAAAGCCTTTTGCAGAACTACTATGTTGTCTCCTCATCCCCACCCTAGTACAATTTTGAATTTAACTTTCCATATTCAAATTTTCCCCTCTTTTGGTTTTATCATCCTTTGTTTCTCTCAAATGTTCAGCCCCAGTGAGTGTGCACTGCTCTGGATAATTTGTTGGCAATTGGCTGGGAAGGAGGTTTCCCTCAGAGGGTGACCTCATGCATTACATCAAGTTTATTAGAATCTCCTGGAGGCCATAAGAGCTATTTTTTGAAGATAACCATTTTTCCTATGCTATCTTCTCCAAAAAAACGGGGGATTTTATTTTACTATATCATCATTATTATTTTTATCTGGGGATGGGTTAATGGTTTATAGAATAGTTGGAGACAAATGGGCACAATTTCTTTTGACATTCCAATGCCTTGCCCACTGTGCCATCTCCCAGATCACCAAATGGGCACAGTATCTCATCTTGCCATGCAAGGTGTCTGTGAAATACTCTCACATACAACTTAGGGTATCTCCCGCCATTGTGCACCAGGCCCTCAAAGGTCCCTCCATCCTCCTTTCCTGCAGTGTACCCAACCAGTCTAAACTTTACTTTGGGTTTCTCCTTTCTGTTCTTGTTATTTTTAAGTTCTGTCTATGAATGTGATCATCCCATATTCAGCCTTTTTTTTTTTTTTTTTTTTTTACTCATCTAACTTAACATGACTCCTTTAAACCGTCTTGTGGAGAACAGTCTGAAGAACTCTTAGAAGGCTAGAAGTGGACCTGCTCTATGACCCAGCAATTCCTCTCCTGGAGATATATCCTAAGGAACCAAACACATCCATCCAAAAAAGTCTGTGTATAACTATGTTCACAGCAAGACAATTTATAATAGCCAAAACCTGGAAGCAACCCAGGTATCCCAACAACAGATGAACAGATGAATAGCTGTGAAAGTATTCATATATATACATATATATATATATATGTATATATATATATATGTATATGTATATAGGAATACTAATGAACTATTAAGAATGATGAAGTTATCTTCTCCACATCTTCTCGATTATTTTGACAAATCAATTAGAGATTCACAAATGGAAATTCTTCTCTTGCCACCCACTTTAGATGGGTTCATCAAAACAATTATGACACTGATTTCATAGCTACCCTCTTTTTATTTTCAGTAGAATTCTTTTATACTCTACTATAGAGACTTTCAAAAACACTCCCATCATAGAAAAACTTAAATGCCTTGTGTGTGTGTGTGTGTGTGTGTGCGCGTGTGTGTGTGCGTGTGTGTGTGTGTGTGAAAGAGAGAGAGAGAGAGAGATTCTCATGATGAGCAATATTATAAAACTAAGCCCTACAACCTTGTTTTCATTCTATCTATACTTTGAGTTTAGGTAACTTAAATTATTAGAAATAGCCACCTTGCTGTTTTTCAGCCATACTTAATGAAGTCAGACTTTATTGCACATTTTATCTGCTTATGAAACAACAGGGTATCTTTTCCCCTACTGAACACCAGAAGTAATGAGCTAGCGGTACTCACAGATAATTCATCTTTTCTTTCTTTATAAATAGTAGCAATAGCATCAGGAGTCTTGGCATTTCTAGGGGGTAATGAGCCTTTACAAATGGCACTGGTTGACTTCTTACTGAAGATGGGAAACTTCTTTCTCAGTCGCCGAGGACTGAATGCTGAACATCTATTGTCTAGCTGAGAATCTAGAGTCAATGCACTTCTGATGTGTTTTTATTTTATTTTTATTTTTTGGCTTTCTCTTTTCCATGATATTACATGACTTTGGATTGTCATTAGCAATTTCTCGTTAAAAGCAAGCAAGGTTCCAGGTTCTAGCCCCTGTCCTCCACATGGGAGCACCTTCAAAGGGAAAGTTTTGTGAGCAGTGGAGTAGTGCTGGAAGCAGACAAACAGCAGAACTGGTATTCCATTGGACACAGTAACTTTAATCATGACAGTAGAAACGAGAGACCATGTGTCTTTTCTTGCCTTCAACCTGTCAAATTATATTCTTTATCTCCTTTTTTTTCCTTATCCTTTCAATTTCAGGCTTTCACCACCCTACTCCAAACTTCTTGATATGAACTATTACCATGGAAAATAAACAATCAGGTCTGGAAATTTTAAAGCTGTATATTTAAGTGAGAGTGGCTAGATAAATTTACTTAAATTCTGTCTCTTGTTCTTGCTCTTATAATAGCAACAATAGTTTGTGTTTTGAAATGTGTTAGTGTGACTTACTGACAAAGAGAAAGTAATCTATCCACTTTGGTACATAAATGGAATTCATTTTCAATCCTTTCCTGTTTTAAAAAAATTTATTATCTTTATATATTTGATAGACACAGCCAGAAACTTAGGGGAGAGGAGACAGAGAGGAAGAGAGGAGGAGAAACACCTGAAAGGGGCTTGGTTTCGAATCCTACTACAAACCTTTCTTGCTGCCTCTGCTTCCTCTAGTTCCTGTACAAGAATTTCTTGGGCAGGTGATCTCACCAATGTGTCCCAGAACCTCACCTCCCCAGAACCCTCCCCCACTAGGGAAAGATAGAAACAGGCTGAGGGTGTGGACTCACCTGCCAAAGCCCATGTCCAGTGGAGAAGCAATTACAGAAGCCAGACCTTCCACCTTCTCCATCGCATAAAGATCTTTGGTCCACATTCCCAGAAGGATAAAGACTAGGGAAGCTACCAGTGGAGGGGATGGGATATGGAACTCTGGTGGTGGAAACTGTATGGAATTATGCCCTGGTTATCTTATAGTATTTTTATAATCATTATTAAATCACTAACATTTTTTTTAAAAGAAAGCAGATCATAAGTCAGCTTCTTGTCTATTTTGTAGTGTGCAGAGTTTCCCAGGCACCGTTACCTGGGCTTTGTCATTTTTGAACTTCCTGCTGAATGTCCTGCATGTAGGAATCCCTTACACAGTAGCCATTTCTCCAGGAAAGTCTGTCCGTTGCCTTGTGGCGTGGGTGTTGTGATATCTAGCAAGAGCTGGTGCATGAGGGGAATGGGTGCAGTCACTTGTCTTGCAGGACTGTCTTCTTTGTAGTAGTTTCCATGGCAGCCTGACAGAGACAAGTTCTTCATGTCAGTGGACACTCCAGAGGCCACCTGACATTTTCCAGAATCCCTACTGTTTTCCCCCAAATGCCCTATGAACTGAAATGGTGTTATCAGCTCAGAAATTTGAGAGAAAACTTCCTCCTCTGGCATCGGTCACACTTACCCTTTTTTAAATGCTTCAAAAGCCCATTTGGTATTTAATTTAAAAGCCAACCTTTGGTTAATATATGCAAATTACCTCCATTTTACAAAATATAATTTACTTTGGCCTTTGAAAGCTTTGGGAAAAAAATGTCTTTGGTAACAGTGTCTTCTGAACGCTGTTTTGGTAGTACTTCTGGCCGCATGGAATCATGATTAAAGACAGAACCCAGGATGTGTTTTCTGCTCTGCTATGCAGATGAAGCAGAAATAATTAAGGCAAGTGATTACTGCATGATAGAAATGTCAAGAAAATGCCAGATCAGATCTCCTCTTTCTGCACAGATTCTAAGGAACTGGAAAGCTTCATTAGCAAGTTGAGGACAGCAAGGGGTTTTTTTTCTTTGAAAATGCACCTTTATTCAAGAGAGATTTTTCTGTTGCAAACAGCAGAGACTATTAAATATGATGATTGAAACCCACCCTGAGCTTTTGTACCTATTTAAACCCCCACTATTTTTTTTTTAAATATAAGTAATGTCTACCCATTGACTCCTACAAAAGTGATTAAAGCACAATCTGGCTTGCTTCATTTTCCTCTTAAATGAATATTTTATGTCACTAGTATTTACTGATATACACAATTAGTGAAAACATTGTTTTCCCAGTTGTTAAGATACTAGAAATAACATGGGAATGCACACAGTGATGGCCATCAGGAAGTTTGCAGTGGCCGAGCAAAGGCAGCCTAGGAAAGTCTAGGAGAGACCATGGTCTGGCATGGTTGCATGGGGGAAAAACCAAAATGGAAAAATGGAGACTCTCACGCTCAGTTACAAGACCACAGGCTATTTTCAGACTTTGAGGGGACGATAGCCATATGCAAGAGATACTGAACTTTTTTTAAAATTTATTTTCCCTTTTGTTGCCCTTGTTGCTTTTATTATTGTTGTAGATATTATTGTTGTAGTTGTTGATGACTTCATTGTTAGACAGGACAGAGAGGTGGAGAGAGGAGGGGAAGACAGAGGGGGGAGGGAAAGACACCTGCAGACCTGCTTCTCCACCTGTGAAGCGACTCCCCTGCAGGTGAGGAGCGGGGGGTGGGGGAGCTTGAACTGGGAACCTTAAGCCAGTCCATGTGCTTTGTGCAACATATACTTAACCCACTGTGCTACCGGCCGACTCCCCAGATACTGACCTTTTAAATCACACTGGTGTCATACAGATGATGTCCTGTCTGGTTGGCTATTGCTTTGATGAAAGGTAGTGCACAAAGAAATCACCCAGATGGGAGTCAGGCTGTAGCACAGTGGGTTAAGTGCAGGTGGCACAAAGCTCAAGGAATGGCATAAGGATCCTGGTTCGAGCCCCCCGACTCCCCACCTGCAGTGGAGTCACTTCACAGGCAGTGAAGCAGGTCTGCAGGTGTCTGTCTTTCTCTCCCCCCCTCTGTCTTCCCCTCCTCTCTCCATTTTTCTGTCCTATCCAACGACATCAATAACAACAACAATAACTACAACAATAAAACAACAAGGGCAACAAAAGGGAATAAATAAATAAATAAATCACCCAGAAGCAGGAAGTGAGAGTGTCTATTTTTGTCTGGTTCCCTAATTGGATAGTCTGTCAGAATACACCCCCATAGTCTATTGTAGCTATTGGAGAACGCAATTAAAAACCTGATTGAATTGGTTTTCAATTGGCTATAGATTTGGTAGGAAAAACAGTGCTTAGTATGTTCTGGGGACCCAGTGGTTTAATGAACATAACTACTGGGTTGGCCTAGAACGGAGTGAAAGCACTGTCAGTCTATTAAGAGCACTATGAATTGAGTATGTTTAGAAATCGGTAGATTATACCATTTTTTAACTAAACATTTGCCTTCTCTGTTTCACTGCTGTATTCTCAGGCCAACAAATTATGATCTATGTTCTCCTTTGAAAGACTAGCTTATATTTCATTCAAAGGTAAGAGGCTGTTTCCATGATGATGACCTCTGAGGAAGGGGCTAACTTATTTTAAGCATGCATGTGGATTATTCAGTTCACATTGTGTACCAAGCCAGCTGGTTCAGTGTTTTCTCAAGAAACTAAGCAGAAAAAAGGAAAGTTAAAGTGCATTTTCTTTTTTTTTAAATTTTTTGACTTAATAATGATCAACAGACCATAGGATAAGAAGGGTAAAATCTCACACAATTCCCACCACAAGGGGTCCAGATTCCATCCCCTCCATTGGAAGCTTCCCTATTCTCTATCCCTCTGGGAGCATGGACCCACGATCATTACGAGGAGCAGAAGATGGGAGGTCTGGCTTCTGTACCTGCTTCTCTGCTGGACATGGGTGTTGGCAGGTGGATCCATACTCCCAGCCTATTTCTAACTTTCTCTAGTGGGGCAGGGCTCTGGAGAGGTAGGGTGCCAGGACACATTGTTTAATAAACAGGCAAGAATAGAGCAGATGAGATTTGGGGGTCTCCATTTTGGAAAAAGTTAGGAAGTCTATTTAGGTGTATTCCAAGGGGCCCATGACTTTCAGTAGAAAGTTTCATGCCTTAATCAAATGTGAGACCACAGGGTCAGTCCCCTGGGTTCATTCCCTGGGGGACTCCATGGATATTACCAACCTATATATTGTGGCCTCCAACCTATAATCAGACAAAAATTACTCTAAAACCATAAAAAGTGGGACAAAACTAGGGTACTTAATAATTCTAAACACACACACATGCACACACACACACACACACACACACACACACACACACCCTAAACATGTCCTCCTTCAGCTAGAAAATTCATCTCTTACTGCTTCCTAACCTGTAGTTCTATCCTAACTCTTATTTCCCAACCACAGATTATGGGGCTGGGTGGTGGTTCACCCAGCTAAGTGCACATATTACCAGCCTATATATTGTGGCCTCCATCCTATGATCACTCATATCCCAGCTCTTTATACTCTCTCCTAAACCATGCAGACAAACCCAATCTTATACCGGATCCTTTGGGTTGCCTTCTACTGAAGGATCCCTTGGTGCATGGATCTCTCTCTGTCTCTCTCTATTTCCTTGTCTCTGTATCTCTATCTCTCTGTCTCTCTCTTTGTCGCTCTGTTCCTCTCTGTCTCTCTCTTTGTATCTCTTTCTCTGTAGAATAACAAAACTCAGTTTATTTATAGAGTAGCTTCTGGGAGTCTTGGCAGAAGGACGTTGGCAGTTTGTGATGTTGACTGTTCTCCTGCACTGTTTTCTAGTGCTACTAATACTGCTCTGTCCTATATCCTGTTTGTTAGAATCTATGTGTTTCCTTCAACTTTCTTCCAGCCTGGGCTTTGCTTCTTATAACTCTGAAGGGTAACTCTGTTTATCTTTCAAAGCTCAAGTTAAATTCTACCCACGAGTTTCTCAGTGAAAGTCCATCACTTTCTCCTCTGTGCATGTTTATACTTCATGTTTGACATTTACTCTGTGTGGTCCTATAGTTAGTTATCTGTGTATTTCTTTTCTTCTTCACTGGATCTGAAATTTCCTTGAGAATCCCAGTCTCTCTCTCTCTTTTCCCAAGTGATTCCCCAGCTTGCCGCCAGGTGGATCATGTGATTTTAATAAATATCTGCTGAACTGAATTTGTAATTTAAGTGTCAAGTGTCTGAGAGGAAGTTGAAAACAACAAGAGGTATGTTTAAATTAATTTCAGAATCTCAGCTGGGGGTCAGACATAGCTCCTTGAGTCAGGCAGGGGACTAATCCTGCACAATATGACAGGAGGTGCTATAACACCAGACAGAGGTCCAGTGTTGGGGACGAGGCAATGGTGCACTTGGTTAAGCACACACATTGAAGACCCAGGTTCAAGCCCCTGGTCCCCACCTTCAAGGGGAAAGTTTCACGAGTGGTGAAGCAGGGCTACAGGTGTATCTCTATCTCTTTCTCTATCTCTCCCTCCCTTCTCAATATCTCTCTGTCTCTACCCAATAATAGATAAATACATAGAAATAAAAAGTTTCACTGTTGTGGTCACACACATCCACATCTATATCTTTATTTATTGGATAGAGACAGAGAGAAGTCAAGAGGGGAGGAGAAGATAGAGGAGAGAGAGAGAGAGTGAGAGACACAGAGAGAAACACAGAGAGAGAGAGCCGCAGCACGTCAGCACTGTGAAACGCCCCCCTCCCCCCCACAGATGGAGACTGGAGTCCGTGCTCATTCTAATGCATACACTCTACTGGCAGTGCCACCACCCAGCCCCTGTTAGTGTATTTCTTTTTTCACCAGAGCACTGTTCAGCTATGGCTTTTAGTGGTATAGGGGATTGAACCTGGGACTTTGGAGCCTCAGGCATGAGAGTCCATTTGTATAACCCATAGCCGTTATGCTATCTACCCTCCACCCAGTTTATTTTCAAAAGTAATTTCCCCTGCATACTTCATTAAGGTCCCTTGTGCAAAGACCTTTTTTTTTTTTTTATAAAATATTTATTTATTCCCTTTGTTGCTCTTGTTGTTTTTTATTGTAGTTATTGTTATGTTGTCATTGTTGGGCTGAACAGAGAGAAATGGAGAGAGGAGGGGAAGACAGAGAGGGAAAGAGAAAGAAAGACACCTGCAGACCTGCTTCACCACCTTTTAAGTGACTCCCCTGCAGGTGGGGAGCCGGGGGCTCAACCACTTTGTGCCACATGCACTTAACCTGCTGCGCTACCGCCCAACTCCCAAGACCTTTTTTTTTTAAAAAAAAAGATTCTCTCATAATTTGTTCTGACTGGAGGGTGCTCAAAGTGACATTTAAAGCCTTCAGAATAATCTAATATGCACATACTTGTGTCCTAGATGAGAAACATCACCAAATATTGATTTCATTGTTTTCTGTGGCAATGCCTCTAGTTCCCTGATGGGCCATGTAGAAATCCTCGATGCAAAATTAAATTTTTAATTCAGCTAAGTGCCTATAAGGCTGCGTGGCACATGGAGGCTGGGAGGAAGAACGTTCATCAAGGGGTATGACAGGAAGGCGATTTTCCGTAGTAAAATGGCCCTCTCCTATGAAATCAAGTCAACTAACTGCATAAAAGCTAGAAATACTATAATACAATGGTAACAAAGTCAACTAACTGCATAAAAACTAGAAATACTATAATACAATGAG
Source organism: Erinaceus europaeus (assembly GCF_950295315.1). Classification (NCBI taxonomy): domain Eukaryota; kingdom Metazoa; phylum Chordata; class Mammalia; order Eulipotyphla; family Erinaceidae; genus Erinaceus; species Erinaceus europaeus. The sequence goes on along the minus strand of NC_080166.1, from coordinate 131,098,250 downwards.
TATCTCCCCCCCCAAAAAAAATAAAGTGTGTGTTCTCATAGCAGGACAGAGGCCAGTTTTCCTCTTGCTGCATTTTCTTTGGAGACAGGGACCCCCAAATGGAAGCTTGTATGCAGAGGGACATGAAGGGATGGGGTTCCCTTCTCTAGCAAAGGGACAGAAACCAAGTTAAGTTACAGAACTCTGCTCCTTCTTCTCAGAACACTGTACCTCAGCATCTGATCCATTCAAATCCCGAGCAGTTTTGAAGACTCAGGTCAACTGTCATATGGCCAAGGAGCCCGTAGGCACAGCCAATGTCCCCTTCTTCCTCTGAGTTGCCATAGCTGCTAGCACTTTTACCGGTGGCTTGTGCTCTATGATACTTCTTTGTTTTATGAGCTCTGCTTGTGCAGTCCTGCAAACACACCTGAACATACACACACACACACACACACACACACACACACACACACACACACTTTCAGCTTCTGCCTGGTCCTCTCAAGGGCCATGGGAGCAGAACTCAGCTCTCTCTGTCTTATACCATGGTAGTTCTCTGCCCCCTCGAAAAAAGTCAGACACATCCAGTAGAATAGAAGCTATTAAGGAGTTGAGTTTGCTATCCTCATTTTCAGCTCCCGGCATGCTTGAATTATAGCTTAAAACTTTTTTTTTTTTTTTGGCTGCCAGCTCTTCCCCTGTGCCTCATACTTTGTTGATACTCCATAAATATTTACAAACTGAGTAATCTATTTTCCTCTGAGCAAAGCAGCTCAAGGTCAGGTCTGGTCAGTGTTTTTCCCATGGCAGAAAGTTGGGTGTGAACTTATTTGCTCCCCGCATGCTTAAGTGGCCCATTCAGTTCTAGGGGGTGCTTGTAGCACTGAACCTGGGTAGCTGAAGATAATTCAGTCTTGCCTCGACCTGATTCTTTGAAAGACCTGTCTGTCTTGTATAGGCTAATAGTACTACAAGGCAAAACATTTGAAGCATGGAAATTACTAGAAAAATTCTCTGTTATTTATTTGAACTCTCAACTAAAATCTCTTCTCGTTGACTCAGAGAGAGTGGTGGATGTCTGGATCTAATATTCCAAGTAATAGGTGAACAAAAATCTACCAGGCCAGTTATTGGTCAACCAGCATCATCTGGCATCAAGCACAGTGAACTGAAGCTTTAGACACGGGTGGGGAGGAAGGCTGTGTAGAGAATCCAGTGGCTATGAAATGTCCAAGGTAGAAGTCAAAAGTTAAGCAATTTGTCATTTCTATACCAGCTCCCAAAATTAAATTTAAAAAATTGAGCAGAAAATAAAACTGTTTTTGCACAGATAAAGTCAGAGAAAGAAATCCTTTAATATCCATGGAAACAACAAGTAAAGCTGGGAAGAAGAGACACTCCTCACAAAGAGTGAGACAATATTTTCACTCTATCAATTGCCAAACAATGAAGTAAGTCTGTTACACTTGGGGGGACCCCAAAGGGGTCTGTCTACACATCTGTCAAGGAGATATTGTCTTCTCTTGACCCATTCATCAGATACGGTCCAGAGGTGGTCAAAGCACAGCATATAATAAAATTGGACTTAAACAGAAGTACTTATCCCCTCTATGATAATGATGGGACTGGGGTGGGCATTCCATATGGTTACTGATCTCTGATAGAGATAGGAATCCCCACTGTTAAGTCTCTAGTCCACTTTTGACAGCTGTCGGGTTGTGTTGCAGGGCAGAGAAGAGATCAGGAACTCGTGGCTGAGCGGGGACACAATGCAATGCCTTTATTGATCAGAGACTACACCTTTATATCTTTTGAGATGGAAGTAGCAGGTTGGAAAAGGAAATGGCCAGGAGAGGGGGTGGAGAAAAGAATGTGAAGGTAAAAAGCTTCTATAGCAGCTGTTGCAAAGGTTCTAACCAATGGGATAAACCAATGCCCTGCAGGCAGGGCGAGTCTCAGGCAAAACAATGATTATGTAAATAGACCACAGCATCAAGCAATGCAGGGGACCTGGCGTAATGACCAACAGACAGCCAAGAGAGAAACTTATGTGTGCCTATCTTAAGGCATGGAGGTTCTATGGAACCGTGTATTGTTCTTTTATCTATAATAAAGGCAAAAGTGTTACCTTTTCATTATAAAAGATGTATTTTAATGCTACGCCATTTTATCAAAGCTCAGTGTTATAAATGTACTCATAGTGAATTTCTACCATGACCAACAAAGCATCTTTAGAATGATTTATTATGTTAACTTTTTTTTTTTTTTTGCCTTCAGTGGCTTGGTGCCTGCACTACAAATCCACTGCTCCTGGAGGTCATTTTTCCCATTCTGTTACTCTTGTTGTTGTTATTATTGTTATCATAGCTGTTGTTGTTGTTGGATAGGACAGAGAGAAATCGAGAGAGGAGAGGAGACAGAGGGGGAGAGAAAGACAGACACCTGTAGACCTGCTTCACTGTCCATGAAGCAACCCCCCTGCAGGTGAGGAGCAGGAGGCTCAAACCAGGATCCTTATGCTTGTCCTTATGCTTCGCACCATGTGTGCTTAACCTGCTGCGCTACCTCCCAACCCCCTATTTTGTTCACTTTTATTGTTTTATTTTTACATTATTAGTAATTTTAATATTGCTTTAAATTATAATATAATAGTATAATTCCATAACATTCCCATTACCATAGTTATGTGTTCCCATTCTTCTCCAGTAAAAATTGCAATAGTTCTCCCAAGACCACAGATACAGGATAACTCTCTGTCTGTCTGTCTGTCTGTCTATATATCTATGTATGTATCTATCTATCATCTATCTATCTATCATCTATCTATATCTCTATCTATCTATCTATCTATCTATCTATCTATATTTTTTGCCCATTTTTATTCACTTGTATGGTCCTACTTTCACTTCCTTCCTAATCCATACCTGTGCCTATTATTACTTCCAAGTGTTCTTCCCTTTTCCTTTTCCCTGTCAGATAAGTGAAACAGTGCCTGACTTCCTCTGGTGTTTTCTAGATTCACTTCCTTTTCATTAATGGTATAAAAACAGAGATTCCTGGTGATGAGCATGATAGGTCCCTGTGGAATTGGGGTTCAGAGCCCTCTGGTCATCTTCCCCTAACATTTCCCTGCTATGGGCATATGAGCCAAAATTCTTTATGGGGAGCAGAAGGTGTAAATTCTGGCTTCTGCAATTGCTTCTACACTGGACATAGATGTAGAGTCATTATAAGGGAACATAGAAAGACAGGAGGGGGAAATGGATTGAAGAAGGCTCTAGAGAAACCCACCCTTTATAATGCAGTGTCATGGTCTAAAACGAGGAAAAACCTGATTTCAGATAGTATTGCAAACAGATGTTGAACTGGAAGTGAAAAGACCTGGGAGACTGTCCAAAATCCACTGCTTGCCTATTATAACATTATTGTCTTATCCCGATTTTTCTCTCCTGTGAAATGAGATAATAATATATAATTTGCATGTTTCTTTTAAGGAAAAAGAGAGGGGAAAAACATGCTCAGTGCACCATCTAAGGTTTGCTATTCTTGGCACCAAATAGATGATGACTACATTGAAGTCAATAAATTATTCTCACATTTATGAAGCAAACAAAGGGGTGCTGAAGTCATTTATAAATTCTAGGATGTCAGAAGCGGGTTTGAAATATTACCCACTGTCACATATTTAGTAGGCGAGTCTAAGAAATTTAATCTGATACACCATTTTCCTGTAGAAATTAAGACATATAAGGGGTCAAAAACAGCTAAAATAGTCTGGTCATTGTTATTCGCAAGCATAATGAATGACTAATGAGGAAGACATACTATTGCTGTGAGAATCATACCATATTGCTATTGGATCATGCGATTTCTCAAAAAGACACATACTATGTTAGAATTCACACTCTTCACCCTCCCCGTAACTTGACACATATTGCCCTTCCCTTCGGAGTAAATGTGCATTCAAGGCAGAAATAACTCCTTTTTTCTTCCTGCTTCTATGCCAGGTTTAAGTTTGGCCTTTATTTATTTATTTTTTTCTTATTTGATAGAGAAGGTAGAGACACAGAGATCAGAGTGAAAGAGCCAACAGATCGAAGCTTCTTTCCGTGTAGTGGATGCTGGGCTCGAAACTGGGTCTCGCTCATGGCAAGACAGTACACCTTTCAAGTGTATTTTGCCAACTAAATTCATCATTTTCTTTGTCACTATGCAGATCTGCGTCTTTTCCAAGGGACTTGAAAACTTCTTACACTAAGGCAAGAACTATGTCCATTTGATTTCATGACTGAACAGACTTTTAAAGTTGATATGAGCACTCCAAACCAAAACCTGAGAGCAAAACCACTACTTAACTAGAATTTTCTTTAAAACTAACAGACATTGTGAGGCTGTGATTGCATGAAGAGATCATCACAGAGAGGCTGGGTTCAGTGAGTAGCTGTTCTTGGACAGCCTTGGGTTGACAGTTACTCCAGTTTTAATTGACTCTTTCTCAAGCACCTCCTTCTAGGTGTAGAGTTTACAGATAAGATACTAAAAGGCAAGCTTTCAACTCTTAAGGACTTCATTAACTCGTGAAGAAGATTCAAAGGGCATCAGTCAACACAACTTAAGACATTACTTCAATTTCTGGAGTCAAACTCTTTTAAAGATGGTGCTTCTGCCTAATAATGTTAATCAACTGGAATAACACCTAAATGACTGCATCTAAGCAAAGGACTTAAGGAGGAAGGATAGGCAGGGCATAGAGAGGGTGGCAGTGTCCTGGTTGGTGCAAGATGGTGAAACAGGACCTAAATTGAACAGGGAGTGTGTCAGAGACATCTATTGCAGAAAGACTAGAAATTGTAACCATGTGGCAATGATTGTACTGTAAACAAATAATATCCCCCCCTCGCCCCCCCCCCCCAGTAAAATAATTTGCGGGGGGAGACATAGGAAATTCTCCCTGAAATCCACTAAAACGCAAACAAAACCTTGTGTGGGGACAGGAAATTAGCATAATGGTTATGCAAAAGACTCATGCTTGAGGCTCCAAGGTCCCAGGTTTATCTTAAGCACCACTGTAAACCAGATTGAGCAGTTCTTTGGTCTCTCTCTCTCTCTCTCTACCTCTTTCATCAAAATAAAATATATAAAATATTAATTCAAAATACCATGGATTATAGTTAAGCTACAGGCAGCAGGAGAGTCACCTAGTGGCTAGTAATCTGTATATATAATCTGTAGTTACATAATGTATTTTTTAAATTGAAATCTCTAGAGAGAAATCATTGTCAACTTGTCCAGTGGCTTCACTTCATTAATAATATAGACTCTTAGATTTTTTTCTTAATAGCCAAAACCTGGAAGCAACACAGGTGTCCAATAATAGATGAGTGGCTGAGCAATAGAATATTACTCAGCTATTAAAAATAAACAGTGACTTCACCGTTTTCAGATGTTCTTGGGTAGAGCTGCAAAAAAATATGTTAGGTGAAGTAAATCAGAAACAGAAGGATGAATATGGGATGATCTTACTCTCATGCAGAAGTTTAAAAACAAGATCAGAAAAGAAAGCACAAGTAGAACCTGAACTGGAATTGGCGTATTGCACAGATCCAAAAAGGATGACAGAGGACCTAGTGGGGGTCGTAAAAATGGGAAATGTTAGGCATGTACAAAATATTGTATTTACTGAGGAATGTAAAACATTAATTCCCCAATAAATAAATTTAAAAAAATTAAAAGAAAAAACAAAAACCAAAAAAAAATCAACCATTATTGTTTTTTCAATTGATAGGTGACTGGGTGTCCTATCCTATCCTGTGAGAGAAACGTATTTCTCTTCCTCTTCCCTCTACTTTCCTTTTTCTATCCTCCTAGATAATTTTATTTTTTTTTCTACCCCCATTGCAAACCTTGTAAGATGAAGAGTGAGCTCTAGGCAGCTCTTGCCTTGACCAGTGTCCCAAAAAGCAAAGGAGACAGACAGAAGATCATCTTTATGGAAGTTGCATTAACTTTGTATAGGATTCCAGGTAGAATACTCATTTTGATGATGTTGATTTTTTTTCCAGTCCATGGATATGGGATATCTTTCTACTTCTTTGCATCCTTTACTAATTTCTTGGAGAGTGACTCATAATTTCCAATACACAGGTCTTTCACTTCTTTTATTAGGTTTATTTCTAGATACTTTATTTTTTGTGCTATAGTGAGTGGGGCTGATTTCTGAATTTCTTCTTCTGACTAGTGTTCCTATAGAGGTAAACCACTGACTTTTGTGTATTAATATTGTAGTCTGATAGCATACTATATTCCTTGATCATTTTCAGGATATTTCTGCTGGATTATTTAGTTTTTCTTTTTTAACTAGGTCTATCATATTGTCTGTGAATAGTGAAAGTTAGACTTTCTCTCTACCAATCTGTATCCCTTTAATTCCTTGCTCTTGCCTCATTGCTATAGCAAGAACTTCTAACACTATGTTGAATAGTAATGGTGATAGTGGGCAGCCCTGTCTAGTACCTGATCTGAGGGGAAATGCTTCCAGTTTTTCACCACTGAGTATGATGCTAGATGTAGGTTTGCTGTATATGGACTCCTCTAGAGAAGAAAGAAAAAGATGATGATGATGATTGTGATCATTTTAGCAAGGATGCAATGGAAAAATAACCTTTATAACACTGTACCTTTCCAATGGGTGTCATACCTTCACATACCTGTGAAAAAATATGGGGAAATAAATTTGTTCATGGAAAAGGGAGTAGGCTGGTCATAGATGACTTCAGGCAACTGTGTCTGACTTCTTGGGGCTAAGCATTCTGCCTCAGTGGAAAAAAAAAATCATTCATGAACTCAACCAAAAACATGGACGAAGGATTCGTGCCCCCACACCAAGCAGCTCAAAGCCTTTCTCTACCCCTTCTCTAGGTCCTTTTCAGTAAGTTGACATCTTTCTGGGGGGACAGCGAAGCAAGTGGGAAATGCCTGAGCTCAATCCCCAGGGCACAGTAGCTAAGGGGTACGCATCTAAGCACCACTTGCCTTTACCGGATTTCTTTTTCTGATTACCTCGCAGCAGTTACCAAGTTAATTGCATATGTAGATGGTGTCTCTTTGCTGAATAGTACCCCAGTGGCCTCCAAGAACTAGCAGAGCAGTCCCTCTGGCTTCCACAGACCTACAGCTGAGCAGTTGTTCCAGCCTCAGGGGAAGACTGTGAGAGAAACTCTGTAGATAGATGGACTGCCCACCAGTTCACATCAGTTTATGGCACCGTGGAAGTCAGCTTTGGGCTATGGTTACATAAGACTGAAGGACAGAGTTCTGTGTATTCTCATGAGGAAAGATTCCTGCAGGAGTTAAATGGCAGACTACATTCTCAGTTCTTGGTGGAACCAATCTCCTCAACACAAGGACCTTGGGTCACTGTAGATGAGACAACTGAGGCCCAGAAATATGGACCTAAAATAGTGAAAACACCGGTTGAGTGATAAGCTTATAGCCCATAGTGTAACTCCTATAATGATCTGCTTAACACATACACAAAGATAATAGAAATATCTCTCTCTCTTTCTCTCCCTTTTTCACTCCCTTCTTCTCTCTCTCTCTCTCTCTGTCTCTGTCTCTCTTTCTCTCACACACACACGATTTCAAACTCTTGCAAAAGAAACCATGGTCATTTGAATTGGACTCACTGTATATACCACAGAGTCAAGGGGAAATGATTGCAAAGTTGGAGGAAGACTATAATTACATATCAAAATTTCAGGTCAAATCAGAGCTAGTATATGTCCCATTTTAGGGATGTCTACTGGCTGTATAACAAAATCTTTTAACAAATGGAAATTTTATGTTAAACTCCTTTCTCTCTCTCACTCTCAGAGAAAATCCCTAGCTTTTGATTATTTGCCATTAGTGTGGCAATAAAAAATATTGACTGTTATTGGTAATGAGTTCATTTTAATGTCTGCATTTGTGATTAACTGAACTTAGTGAGAGAAGCCTAAAAGCCTCCCACTCTGCGTGTCAACCATGTCCATTCACTCATCTTCCCTCCATCCCCTTTCTTCTCTGTTTCTCTTCCTCTCTCCCTCCACTGGACTTGTTTAATAACGCTAATTCTCCTTGTGCATTTGACTTACTGTATATTGGACAGTGAAGCCTGAATTACTTTGAGATTAATTTTGGTGACTGATAAATTAACAACACAACATAAATTTTGATGACTGATAAATTAACAACATAAATTAAGGACCTGCTACAAATCCCTGTATGTCAGTTTCTCCATCTCTAAAATGGGAATTATGGTGATACCCACATAGCACAGGGCAAACATGTGGATTATGGCCAATAGCATGCTTCTTCCTCACAGGGGGTTGGGGGGGTGGAGATGGAAAGGAGGGGGCTTTCTTTCCTGAGCCCCCTGCTGGACTTGCATCAGCTCTGCAGGCTGGTTTTCAAGATCCTTGCCCTGAGGTGCTGGGCTATGTTCAGTTGGGCTGCCTGGGTTGCAGGGCTAGTTCTTGGAGCCCAGGAGCATGACTTAGTCACCAATCATCACTTTTCCGTGTGTCTTGTCCCCACTGGCTGCTGTGTGTTTTGGACGCAGCTCTTTCTCTCATGCCCACAGTGCATGTCCAGCTGGTAAGCTAGGGCTCCATAGATTAAAATGCAAAACTCCCAAGGAGAGTCACATATGCAATGTGAATAGCTATCGCTTAATAAGCTCCCAGTGTCTGTGAAGAACAATAATTGTTTCCCAAAATTATCCCAGGACTGTTCCAGAAGGCTCCCCCGTGTGACCGATGACTGCTCGATTGAAGGGAATAGAGAGCAAGTTTCTGCCGAGATAGGAAACAGCCTTTTCCTAGTCGTTCCTTGGCAATAACTAGAGTAACAGTGTCCACTGCTGGCAAATGAGATCATTGCACCATACATCACACAGTTACTTCAGTGACAGCGGCACCTTCCCCCCCACCCCCAACCAGGCGTTTGCAGTACCAGGGTTTGAGACACGGACCCTGAAAGCAGACTGCCGTGATGTCAACACGTACAAGAAGACGTGTGTGTGCTTCTCCTGTCACTGCACTCATCAATTTGTGATTTGCCTCAGTCCGTCTCACAACTCAACCATCTGCCTCTAGAAAGTAAAGGTGATTTTGTATCGCAGATTCTATTTTAAGATACATGAAGTTTAACAGGGTCGGGGAAGAAAAAAGAAAAAAGAAAAAAAAAAGAAAAGAAAAAAGGGAAAACCAAGTGGCCAGGAAGGGGGCTTGCAGGAAGAGAGAAGGGCGTGCATGCCGGAGGCTCTAAGTTTGGTCCTAGGCGCTGTGTGGAATGGAGCACTGCTCTGATGAATCACTCTCGACCTTGCTCTCTTTAAATGCCATGATATATCTGAAAATAAGAAAAGAGAAGATTCAGTTTTTGCACGCACGTATGCGCACGCACACACACGCACACACACACACACACACACACACGGTGTCAAATGAACAATGTCAATGATCGTTCAGTGGCGATCCAGTGAATGCTTTGATGACTGCACATGATCATTTACCATGATTTCACCTGGGCTTATCCTTTTTTTTTTTAAATTAGCATATTTAGACTCAACTTCATGGAGGTACTCTGCTCTTTTTGAGAAAAGACAGGTGTTCTGTTATAGGAATTGATTATTCTTTTTAAAAAATATTTATTTATTTATTCCCTTTTGTTGCCCTTGTTTTTCATTGTTGTACTTATTATTGTTGCTGTTGATGTCCTCGTTGTTGGATAGGACAGAGAGAAATGGAGAGAGGAGGGGAAGACAGAGAGGGGGAGAGAAAGATAGACACCTGCAGACCTGCTTTACCGCCTGTGAAGCGACTCCCCTGCAGGTGGGGAGCCGGGGGCTCGAACCGGGATCCTTATGCCCCCTGTGCTTGGCGCCACGTGCGCTTAACCCTCTGCGCTACCGCCCGACTCCCACATGGGCTTATTCTTTTCAGGAGGCTCACTGGAAGGTTGGGAGAGAAGACTATTGAAGTTGAAGTGCATTTTTTTCCCTGCCATGTAGCATATGTGTAATATAATGATTTATGTTATTTAACTGGATTGTTGGACAAGAACACAACTAGGAAGTAGCCCTTCAGAGTTTCTTTGTATCCTAGGAAGACTCTGGAAGTTTCAATGCCCAAATCAGGCAGCAGAGGGCCCACTCAATTGCAACTAACAAGAGAGACCTGCTGAAACTGAGAACAGATTATTGTTTTGCTTTGAGATTTCTCCTCTTAGAATTATTATTATTTAATAATGATTGACAAGATTGTAGGATAAGAGGGGAATAATTCATACAATTCCCACCATCAGATTTCCAGACACCCCCCCTCCATTGGAAGTTTCCCTATTCTTTATCCCTCAGAGGATGGACAAAAATCCTTATGGGGTGTAGAAGGTAGACAGTCTGACTTCTGTAATTGCTTCTCTGCTGGATATAGATGTTGGCAGGTCAACCTATACCCCCAGCAGTATTCTTTTAACAACTGTGCTCATGGAATTTTTTAAGAGTGATTTAATAATGATTAACAAGATTGTCAGATAACAGAGGTACAGTTCCACACAGTTCCCACCACCAGAATTCCATGTCCCATCCCTTCCACTGGAAACTTCACTATTCTTTATCCTTCTGATAGTATGATAAATTCTTTTTGGAGTGCAGAAGGTAGAAAGTTTGGCTTGTGTCATTGCTTCTTGGTTGGACAGGGATGTTGGCAATAGCATCTGCAACTTGGTGGCTGAAAGGTAGCAAGATATAAAGCAGAACAAACTGTTTAATAAACAGGAACCCAAAGGTAGGAATAGAGCAGATGAAATTGTGGGTACCCCCACATACATTTCTTATTATTTGTAGATTTCCTTTTGCATTTGTTTATTTGACAAATACTGGATTTCTTCTGTGCCTGGTTGCCTGGTGCTGGGACTAGAGCTATGAAGTAGCCATCCAAAGACTCTGCTCTCAAGGAGTGTGTATTGGGGGTGGTGGGGTGAGGGATACTATAGTGCATTAAGATGAAAGTCAAGAGGAGATGTCACCCTGAGCAGAAATCAACAGACAAGGAAAGGAGGATGGACTCCCAAGAGAGCAGGTAATAGCTTTCCACTGGGCTAGCAGGAAATACTCACCGAGTATTCAGATAGTGAAAAAGCCCTGTGTGCAGACACAGATGCCTGGAGGTGAGCAGAGGCTTCATTTGTTGGGAAAGCAGAAAGTAGGCCACCTCTCTCCATGTGCTGTCTCCCATTTTACCTTGGAAAGGCCAGACAAAAGCAAGAAATACTTTTCTTGTCTGTCTCTCATTGGAGAATCAAGATTCTTAGGATGCCTGTGCCTCCTCGCCTGTCTTTTTAACCACTGCCTCCATGGGTACAGAGGAAGGAGTGACCTGGTTTTGGAAATCTGGTCACCCTTAATGCTTTATCCTATATGCTGAAAGCCTGCTTATTTAGGCAAGCTGCTTACAGAGTTTCCTGACAGCCAAAGCAAAGCACTGATAGAACTGTCTGGAAAGGACTTTTAACAAGAACAGTTAAGTGAAGTCCTCTGTTTTGTCAGGCCAGGGAGGCTGAGTGGCTTGGTCAAGGCTATGTAATTTCAAGAGAAAAAAAAAAAAAACAGGGATTCCGGCTCCCACTTCAGAGGCCTGTGATTTAAATCACCCTCTCTGCTACAACACCTCCCTTTCAGCCAACTGTTTCTCTCCTCTAACCACAGTTCACTTGCTCTCATATCTCTTTCTTCTTTGATTCTTTCTTTCATGCGCTCTCTCTCTAAAAACACTGTTTCTGTAGCCCATATCTATTTTGTAGTGCAGCCGCTCAAAACAGAGCCACATTTGCAGATGGTGAAACAAGAACAAGGAGGGGAGGAGAGGGGTGTGTCAGGGAAATAGCTCACATGGTAGAGCATTAAACTTGCGTATCTGAGAGTTCCAATTTAATTGCCAGCTCTGCATGTGCTGGAGTGATGCTCTGGCTTGCCTCTCTCCATATTGTGTGAAGTCGCTTCTCTTTATCCTCTTTCTCTTTCTCTTCTCTCTCTCCTCTCCTCTTCTCTCTCTCTCTCTGTCTCTCTCTCTCAACAAAATAAATCTTGAGACCAGGCAGTGGCACACCCAGTTAAGCATACATCATATCACCATACTTAAGGGATTGGGCTCAAGCCCCCAACTCCCCACCTGCAGTAGGGACTCTTCACAAACAGTGAAGCAGGTCTACAGGTCTATCTCCCCCCACCATTTCTCCTTCCTCCCTCAATTTCTCTCTGTCCTGTCAAATAAAAGTAGAAAGGAAAAAAGAGGGAAAAAATGCAGCTGGGAATAGTGGATTTGTAGTACTGATGCTGAGCTCCAGCAATAACACTAGTGGCAAAAATAAATAAATAAGTAAATAAATAAACTTTTTAAAAATAAAAAGAAGAAGACTGAGGAGACATTAAGGAATGTATTACTCAAGATGCAAATCGATCCACAACCAGTGTTACATTTGAGAAACCTGTGTATACTTGGCTTAGTTTTAATTTCTTTCTTCAACGTTATTCAGTGTGGGGCTTGGCTGTACAGTCAGTCATAATGCATGGGAAAGGTGTGTGTCCATTCATAGGGCCATGGTAAAATCAGGCAAAAAATAAAGGACATGAGGAATGGAAATTGTTGAGTACGTGACTTTAGCTTCAAGCCATCTGTAATCACCATTCAGTGAATGTGTGTGTCCTGGTGCTGTTAATAACCACTTATCTGGGAGTCAGGCGGTAGAGCAGTGGGTTAAGCACAGGTGGTGCAAAGCACAAGGACCAGCGTAAGGATCCTGGTTCAAGCCCCCGGCTCCCCCACCTGCAGGGGAGTCGCTTCACAGGCGGTGAAGCAGGTCTGCAGGTGTCTGCCTTTCCCCCTCTCTGTCCTCCTGTCCTCTCTCCATTTCTCTCTGTCCTATCTAACAACAATGACATTAATAACAACAACAATAATAACTTCAACAATAAAAAAATGAGGGCAACAAAAGGGAAAATAAAAAAATAACCATTTATCTATTTTTATATGTATTTATTTTCCCTTTTGTTGCCCTTGTTTTTCATTGTTGTTGTAGTTATTATTGTACAGGAGAGAGAAAAATGCATAGAGGTGGGGAAGACATAGAAGGGGAGAGAAAGATAGACACCTGTAGACTTGCTTCACCGCCTGTGAAGGGACTACCTTACAGGTGGGGAGCCGAGGGCTGGAACCGGGATCCTGAAGCTGGTCCTTGTTCTTTGTGAAATGTGCGCTTAACTTGCTGCACTACCGCCCAATTCCCACCAATTACCTATTTCTAAAGATTTATTTTCTATTACTTAAGTTGAGTGAGAGACCGAAGCAGAGAGTGAAAAGCCAGAGCGCCATCCCAGTACACGTAGCGTACAGGATCAAACCAGGAGCCTAAGGGATCTACATCCTATACTCATCCTGCATATATATTTCGCCCAGCACACAATAACACATTAGTTATTTCCAGAGCCAGTTTAATCAGAAGTAAAATATAAATAAATGAAATACGGATAAGCCAATATGTCTATGTCTGTGAAGTGTGCGGAAGTGTACTGAGCACTCCTTTCTCTAACACTAGAAAGTGTAACATAGGACAAGATCTCTGTAGGGTCAGAAACTCGTGGAAGGTCATTCATCAAACACACCAGGTTCAGCCATGGCCTCACCAAGCTATTCTAGTGCTGTGGGTGAGTTAGCTCCATGGTGGCTTGCTCAGTCTTGGAGTTGTTCAAACTTTCTGTGGTCTACCCTACCCACTAGAGGCTATATTAGCAGCCATCACTCATAGTGTGACAAAAAATGTTTCTGGTGGCATAACAGGTGTGCATGGAAGTGGGGGAAGGAGCAACCCAGAGAAGGACCACAATGAGGGGAAGGGATGTCGCCTCTCAGAACCATAACTCCTACATTCAAGGTGATTGGTTGATTGTGAAAAAGAGAAAGAGAGAATCAGAGAGGAGACAGAGACAGAGAAGTGAGAGTGCCACACAGCTCTGGCATAAGAAGGTGCTAGAGAACTTCAGGAATTGTAATCTGTCTCTCCAGCAAACAATCTTTACTCATTGTTTGCATTTCTGTCTAATTCTAGGAAAAAGGATTTGAAGGGAGTTTATGGAGGAGAATGAAGAGACAAACAGAATAAAATAATAGACTTTTGGGGAGTCAGATGGTAGTGCAGTGGGTTAAGCGTAGGTGGCGTGAAGGGCAGGAACCGGTATTTAGAATACTGGTTCGAGCCCCTGGCTCCCCACCTGCAGGGGAGTTGATTCACAGGCGGTGAAGCAGGTCTACAGGTGTCTATCTTCCTCTCTACCTCTCTGTCTTCCCCTCCTCTCTCCATTTCTCTCTGTCCTATCCAACAACAATGACATTAATAACCACAATCAAACAACAAGAACAACAAAAAGAAATCTAAAAAACTAAATGATAGACTTTTGGAATATAAGATTTCTTACTGGTTCCTTGAGAAAAGGGTTGGAAAGATAGCATAATGGTTCTGCATAAGATTTTCATACTGCTGGCTCTAAAATTCCTAGATTCAATCCCCAGCACCACCATAAACCAGAGCTGAGAAATGCTTTGGTCTTTCTCTCTGTATCTCTGTTACACTAAAATACATAAAATATTTAAAAAGAAATAGATTATTTTAAAACAGGAGGAAAGGAGTAAGGCCAGGGCCTGGGGGTGGGGGCTTATAATTCAAGACAGAAAGAACATACTCTTCTTTTTACCTTTATTGTGTGAGGGGTGGGTGTATTACAAGACAGTCACTGACATGGGTACGGCGTCTCATCTCACCTTGGCAGGTGTCTGCAAAATAAACTCTCACCCCTAACCTAGGTTCTTTCCGCCAGTATGCACGATGACCCCCAAAACCCCTTCCTCTATGGTTTTCACACCTGAAGTCCACATCAAAATGTTGATATGCAATGATACTTTAATTAAAGAATAAAACACATTGGCATAATTTGTTATTTTAATGACTACCGTTCAAATGAAATATAGTAATATTATAAAATACAGTAAAATATAATGGTAAGGGATATATACCACAAATAGAGAATGAAGGTAGAAATCCTATTTAAAAGTTTGCATTTATGCTAGAGATAACTTTAAAAGAAAGGAATTTCTGTAATTGATAGGAACTGATGACGGGAAAAATAAAACCCGTTTTATTTGTATGAGATGTTGGCTTTGACCTGAATTTTGTTAGGAGAAATGTTAGTTCCATAGTAGTTTTATTATGATCTCAGTGAAGGAATGTCATTCCAATTTCCATATCCAGTATCAAACCTTGAGATAAGAGCAGAGGGATTAATTATAAACACTAATTCTGTGAAGACATTCTTCACCAGATGTTCACCGTAATTATTTTAACAATTCTTGATTACGAAAAATCATGTCTGGTGAATAGGCAGAGGGAGTGAAAGTTATAGGCTTAGAATAATCAAATATATAAGCTGTGGGGGGGGGCGCGGAGGGTAATGTACAATGTGGCATTTAGATCTGAAAGTTGCTGCGAGTAGACCTTAAATGTGCTTATCACAGGAAGTAAATAACTGTGCAAGCTGATTATGATTAGCATTTCATGTTAGATACAACTGTAGAGTTACATACCTGAAAGAAATAATACCGTTATATAGCAGTCAAAGTTTTCTATTTTGAAAACAAAAATGCCACTTTGGTCCTGGATTCATTGCTGTTGCAAATCCATGTGAATGATGTAGGCTACTGACTTTTCTTCATTTTTAAAATTACATACATAACTGTCCCTGTTGGACACATTTAGAAATTTCAGGAATAGGAAGTTGGCACAGTAGAGATTAAAAATGGATTTTTTTTTCATGAAGGAATACATGGAGACATTCTCTGAATAGATAAAAGCACACCATTTTACTGTAATTGTTGTCTGCTTGTTCTCAAGTCTCTGGATTTAATGGTCCTTATGTTTTCCTAGGGATCCTTAAATATAGTACATGAGTATTCTGCTAACCCTCAGTGGTTCTAGGTAGACATTGATTTTTTTTCCTAGTATATCAAAAAAAAAAAATGGGGAGATAGTTCTCGGTAAAGACACATGACAGTGGTTTTGGTTGTCATGCTTCTAGGCACAGAAGGTGAACTCTGAGTGTGTGGGGCTTTATATTCCTAAATGGATTTTGCTTCCAAGACTAGACTGTAAAATCCTCCATGAATACTTGATGAGTTGCCGGTTCTTATCCCCATGGATGTCAGCACAGCGTGACATTGCTGGCGGAGCCTGAGAAGGGTTCAGTCTGATTAGCACCTGATCTGAAAGCCTGTCTGAGGCGCTGGGATAAGCAGACTCATAGTGAGAAGGCCAGCCTTCCTCACCAGAGGTGGCTTTTTTTTTTTCCAGGTAATGGAAGATTGATTTTATTTTCAAATAGAATATTAGATTCCTAGGTCCATCATAACACAGCAACTCATCTGTGTGGCTTAAAGCAGAGAGACATTGGTTCTTACTTTTCTCCAGTTTGGAAGTTCAATGTCAAGTTGTGGGTGGGGTTGGCTTCTTCTGAGGCCTCTATCCTTGCTTTGCAGACTGGCTACTTTCTGGCCATGTCTCCATTTAGTCATTGCAGACTGCATCCATCCTGGTATTTTTTTTTTTATCCAAATATCTTCTTTTGATAAGAACACCTGTGAGATTGAATTAGGATCCAGTCCAGGGACTTCTTTTCTCCTTGCAGAATTGGAGTTCTGTTCACAAGCAGTTTCACCACTCCAAAGATGCTTTGTTTATATTTTTGTCTTGCCTCAGTCGCCTCAAGCCTGAACAGTTCTAATTCAGATAGCTAGACACAAAGGGAGAGAGACACTTAGAAAGTACAACATGCTGCAACATTCACAGAGCTTCCCCTGGTACCCTTCATGGTGTTTCCACATGGTGCCAGGGGCTCAAAGCCAAGTCCTTTCATGTGTTAACGGGAGTCCTCAACCAGATGAGCTACCTTCCAGCTCCTAGGCCAAGTTTTCATTCAGATGGAGAAGCAGACTTAGGAAGGAGCCACCACTGTGTCTCAGTACTGTGTCATCCCCATGTGGTATTAGGGTCAAACCTGGGTCTTGTACATGGCAAGGCATGTACCCTACCTGGTGAATTCTCTCTCTGAGCCTGAAAGACCTCATTTTTACTTAATTACTTTATTTATTTATTCCATTTTGTTGCCCTTGTTTATTTATTTATTTTTTATTAATTTTATTTTTGAGAGAGATGCAGAAAGAGAGAGAAACACCAGAGCACTGCTCAGCTCAGGCTTATGGTGGTGCGGGGGATTGAACCTGGGACTTAGGAGCCTCAGGCATGAGAGTCTGTTTGCATAACCATTATGCTGTCTCCCCCACCCGTTGCCCTTGTTTTTATTGTTGTAGTTATTGTTGTTGGATAAGACAGAGAGAAATGGAGAGAGATGGGGAAGACAGAGAAGGGGAGAGAAAGAGAGACACCTGCAGACCTGCTTCACCTCTTGTGAAGCGACTCCCCTGCAGGTGAGGAGCCGGGGGCTCGAACCCTATCCTTATGCCGGTCCTAGCGCTTTGTGCCACGTGTGCTTAACTCACTGCACTACTGCTATACTCCCTACTTAATAACTTTTAAAGGTCGTACTTTCTTCTACCTATGAACCTTGGGAAAACATGATTCAGTTCCCAACAAAGAGATTTCTTTCTTATTCACATCCTATAAGTGAAGAATTACTCTAATATAGGTGTGATCTGTTAGAATATACAAGGAAATGTTTGCAAAGAGAAAATTTGATTCACGGTGGCAGTATGTATCAAACCTTTCCAAATGCCTGTCAGGGCAGAAGAATTCTTGGAGGTGCTAAGACAAACCATCCCCTTTTCAGCCAGGCATAGTTTGGGGAGTTTCTCATAGGCCTAGAAAACAACCTTCATTTTGTTGGTGTTCCCAGAAGCCCACATCTTTACTTTTTAAATTATTTATTTTATTTACATATTTGTGTGTTTATTTAATGAGAGAGATAGAGAGAAAGATATACAGAGTGATAAAAGCAGAGAGAGAGAGAGAGAGAGAGAGAGAAAGAGAAAGAGAGTAACCAGAGCACTGTACAGCTCTGGCTTATAATGGTCGTGGGGTTTGAACCTGGGACTTTAGAGCCTCAAGCGTGAAAGTCTTTTCACATAAGCATGATGCCTTCTTCCCAGCCGCACCTTTCTTTCTTTACCATCTTGGATAGTCATCTTAGTCACTACAAGCAGCTCTGTAGTAGTCAACTTAGGGATGCACGCCATCTTTCTGAATATGTGTTTTCATGAAGAATGCAATTCTTGCGAGTAGCTCAACACATTTCCTGGAAGATGAGCATGATCCATGAACATCATTGGAGGTCTCAATAAAGTACATCAGTAAGGTAACTGGTGGGGGCCAGGGGTGGGTCATTCTACTTATTTCTGTGTTTGTGCTTTATTCCTGACCGTTTGGAAGATCCACTTATTGATATATATCCACTCTTGATATATATCCTCCTTATTAAGTTTTCAATACATATTAAAGAATTTATGCGTGTATGTTCTTTGCATAGTTTCTCAATTCTTGACTCACTGTGATAGGTGGCATGCAACCAGTGGAGACAAAAGCCTTTGAATTTGGAGAACAGTTTTAGACCTCTGTAGGAACTCAGAAGAATGAGAGAGAAAGAGAGAGAGAGAGAGAGAGAGAGAGAGACCATGCAAAGGACAAAAGGGAAGAAGGAGAGAGAACAAAAAGAAATTTAGATACTAGGCCCTAGACTCTATTCCAAACTCTGCATGGCCTTCCGCCAAAAACTTGTCTTCTGTCTGTCATCTCGCCTGCTCTGTCCACACTGGACATAGGGGGACCGTTTTGACTCCTTTAGACATTTAGATTTGAATGATCCCTTTCACGTGTAGTTAGTGTCAAGTCCTCAGTTAAGGCAGATTCTTACCTAAGGGGCAAGTCTAAATTTCTAAATAGAATCTGCAATTATCTGCTCTCCCTACAGCTACATACAAATGAAATTGGAGGGTGGGGAGGTACAAGACTTTCAGAATCCATTTCTTTCATTTGGTGATTGCCTTAGGACATGAATCTCATCTCATCATATAGAGTATGGCGTGCCTAGCTTTAGTTTTCTTTAGCTCAATTCCTTGGACCTCAACTTCATGAAAGCTGTACTATAAATTCAAAAAAAAATTAAAGTCTTCATGGGTTTTATATGGGACTCAGCAATCATATCCTCAGGCTCTCCAGAGAGACAGTGAATCTGTTCTCACAATTTCTGAGAGTAGCTATATCACCACCACCACCCCCTGAAAAATGCAGAAAACAAAATCACAAGAAATGCAGGTCCATGTGTGGTGTGGTATGCAAGAGACTCAGATGCTGATAAATAAGGACATCTGAGCAGCACAGCAGCAGTGGGGGTTCAGACACAGGCAGTACTGGGAGTCAGTCAAGTAGACAGCTGGTGTTTATGAAGAACCTGCTTCAAGGAGACGGGGCTGGGATTTAAACATTGGCCTTTGGGGAGAAAGGTGGTTTATCCTGCCTCTATAGTTGGGCTTGGGTTCTTGGCTGTCAGTTGCTTTTGATGGAAAACTTTTTCATAGACACTCTCCCTTACCTACTTTTGCTCTTGTCCCTTGTCATCCTAGTAAAATGGCAGGAGAGAGTTTTGCAAATAAAAAGGAAGATTTAGGGAGTCGGGCGGTGGCACAGTGGGTTAAGCGCACGTGGCGCAAAGCGCAGGGACCTGCGTAAGGATCCCGGTTCGAGCCCCGGCTCCCCACCTGCAGGGGAGTCGCTTCACGGGTGGTGAAGCAGGTCTGCAGGTGTCTATCTTCCTCTCCCCTCTCTCTCTGTCTTCCCCTCCTTTCTCCATTTCTCTCTGTCCTATCCAACAACAAAGCAACGTCAACAATGGCAATAATAACCGCAACGAGGCTGCAACAACTAGGGCAACAAAAAGGGGGGAAAATGGCCTCCAGGAGCGGTGGATTCATGGTGCAGCACCGAGCTCAGCAATAACCCTGGAGGGAAAAAAAAAAAAAGGAAGATTTAGTTTTTTAAAAAATATATATATTTATTTGTTGTTTTTTGCTGGGCTGGCTTCGCGGGTGGGAAACAGAGACAACCAGAGACTCATGGCTGAGCTGAGAATGCAGTTCAATCTTTATTCACGAGTGGGGATGCAGTCCAAAAAACTAATCTCTTCTAATCACAACACAGTTTTCCTGTCTTGCATCTCTCTCCTACTTCCCTCCTGAGGCGGAAGAGTCAGGAGCAAAGGAAATATGTACTATAGGGGCGGGGAGAAGAAAGAAGCCTGAACCAGCGATGACTAAAGGGGGGGGTAAGACCAAACCAATATCCCGGAAGCAGGGGGATATTGTGCCCAGCCAACAGTGGACGTACAAACAGAACATATAGCAAGCAACACAGGTGAACCCAATGTGATGATAAAAAACAGAAGGCTTCACAAGCAGAATCCAGAAGCATACCAATATTTATTTATTCACTTTTATTGTTGTTTTATTGTTGTAGTTATTATTATTGTTGTTATTGATGTTGTCGTTGTTAGGTAGGCCAGAGAGAAATGGAGAGAGGAGGGGAAGACAGAGAGGGGGAGAGAAAGACATAGCTGCAGACCTGCTTCACTGCCTGTGAAGTGACTCCCCTACAGGTGGGGAGCTGGGGGCTCGAACCGGGATCCTTACTCCCGTCCTTGCTGCACCACCATCTGACTCTCAGAAGATTTAGTTTTATGTGCAGGGCATTTTAAAAGATATTTAACTGTGTTACTTCCCCCCCCCCCCCCATAGCTAGTTTAACTTCCTTTTAGACTAAAAAGCGATAGATCTCTGAATCAGGCATTTCTAGAAATTTGGGCTTGGTCAACTGGTTTGCATGCTGTCTCCTGCCTCTGTGACAATCTGGCTGTCTGTCTCTATGTGGGGGAGGGTAGCCATCAGAGAGAGCTGTATTTCCAGATTTCAAACAGGGCATGGGGGAATAGGGGAAGCAGAGAGGAGAAAGGGGAGAGAAAAGTCCTTCTTTTGGGAGTAATAGGGCATCTTCATAGAATCTTTAAGAAATAATCAACATGCTATGCTAATGCATCTTGAAGTACTCCAATCTTGTACCCAACAAAAGGGTGGATTTTATTTCTATTTGCTTTAGATGTAGGAAAGTGTGACAGACTGAATACTAGACCCTCAGAATTTCCAAGTTTTGGTCAATGCAACACATGCCAGGAGATTTGGAATAGGCTGTGCTTTATTGACAGGAAATAAAAGGCAGCTGTGCCATGTGTATAGCTGATGTCACCAGCATAAGACAGACACATAGCAGAGGCTATGAACTTGCAAGGAATTGTGGGGACTGGAAGTTACTTATGGAATGATCTGGTGGAAATACACATTCTGGACTATTGCCCTTTGTCTGGTCATTTCATCTTTTCCCAGGACCTGCAGAAGATAAATGCTGGCTAGTCTTTTTCTTTCTTTGCTTATTTTGCTACCGTGGCTTTTAATAACCTGATATATTTACTGCATTTATAAACCTCACACAAAAAGAGCCTTTAAAAATATTTACAACAGGGAGTCGGGCTGTAGCATAGTGGGTTATGCGCACGTGGCACAAAGCTCAAGGACCTGTGTAAGGATCCCAGTTCGAGCCCCCGGCTCCCCACCTGTAGGGGAGTCGCTTCACAGGCAGTGAAGCAGGTCTGCAGGTGTCTGTTTTTCTCTCCCCTTCTCTGTCTTTCCCTCCTCTCTCCATTTCTCTCTGTCCTATCCAACAATGATGACATCAACAACAATAAAAATGACAACAATGGAAACAACAAGGGCAACAAAAAGGAAATTAAAAAAAGACAATGAAAAAA
Organism: Erinaceus europaeus; assembly: GCF_950295315.1. Lineage (NCBI taxonomy): Eukaryota > Metazoa > Chordata > Mammalia > Eulipotyphla > Erinaceidae > Erinaceus > Erinaceus europaeus. Next base: position 131,076,322 of record NC_080166.1, on the reverse strand, counting down.
ATTAAAAAAATATTTACAGTATCTGGCACCCAACATGCGGCATGAACAGATGACCCTGAGATTAAGTGTCTCATGAGTAGCCATATAGAAAGAACTTTGCTGATAGGATTAAAAGTTTTGAGATCGGGAAATTATTTTGGACTATCTGGGATCCAGTGAGATCACAAGTATCCTTATAACAGGACAGCAGGATATCAGTGCATCAAAACCAGTAGTTGGGGATATGACCTCAGAAGTAGGAATTTGTGATGATGTAAAGAAGGTATCATGAGTCATGGAATGGAGTTAGCTTCTTGGAAATAAAAAAGCCAGCAGACATGTTGGGGGGAAGGTCACTTAATAAAACAAGTGGCTTTGTCATGTTGAAGAGTCAGTCTCACATGGGAACAAACTGAATGGAACTTGGTAGATGGTGAAACAGAGTTGTATCATCTCTCCTTTGTCTTTCTTCTCTCTCCCTTTCTTTCTTGCCGTGCTAGCTTTGGGGGCAGGAGAGAGACGACCAGGAACTCATGGCTGAGCGGGAACGCAATCCAATGTTTATTGATTAGAAAAGAATCTGCCTTTATACCTTCTGAGATGAAGTGGCAGGTCGGAAAAAAGGAAATGACTAGGAGAGGGGGCGGAGCAGAAAAAGAGCTCGAAGGTAGCAATGCTTTCATCTAACCAATGGGGATTAAACTAATGCCCTGCAGGGCGGGTCTCCAGCTGTTATGAAGGTTCCAACCAATGGGGATTAAACCAATGCCCTGCAGGCAGGGCAGGTCTCAGGCAAAACAGTGATTATGTAAATATACAACAGCATTAAATAATGCAAGAGAACCTGGTGTGATGTCCAACACAGAAACAGAAGCAGAATTAGCCAAAGGAGAAATGATGATCAACATCTCTCTCTCTCTCTCTCTCTCTCTCTCTCTCTCTCTCTCTCCCCTCTCTCTCCCTCTCCCTCTCCCTCTCCCTCTCTCTCTCTCTCTGTCTCTCATAATGAAAGAAAAATACTCAGCCTGGCTCTGCTATCAGTGGTGACATGGCACATGTATGAGCCACTGAGTGCATTTCCAAAAGCATGTCCCCTTCCCACTAAAATAAAAGTCACTCATTAAAACATCTTGATTTACTACAGAAACTAATTTGACATTTCTTCAGAATCATAAGAGAACAAATTTTTGTTTCGGTAAGCAAATCTATCTGTGTTGATTTGCTAAAGAAATAATAGGAACTTAAACTATAGGTTATGGAGAAGGACTCAGGGGAATAATTTAAGGATCCAATTTTTCCATTCTTTGTGCAAGGTAGGGACTAGGCCCAGGGATATGGCATCAGCTTATAATAGCATTTCATAAGTGCATTGCACTTGGGAAATTACTTTCACATACTTCCCTTAGAAGTAAATTACAAGATAAGAAGCAGATTAATGGGAACTTTTTCAGAATCCTAAGGCTTAAGGTATTTAGCTGGACTTCCTGAACTCTTGAACACTAAGTTATACATTGGCCCCAGAAATGAGAACATGAAGAGCCTGGTTTTAAAGGAAGTACTTTTTCGAGTAATAAAGAGTTTTCAGAAGCCAGACACTGAGATATCTCAGTGTATATGGTGCATGCCTTGTTATGCATGCCCTCAGTTCAGCTATGACTCTATATAGAGTTTTAAGCCACTGGAAAGAGCATTAGTGCTATGGTCTCTCTCTCTCTCTCTCTCTCTCTCTCTCTAAATGGAAATGTGTGGTTTGAGATTGGTGAAATCATACATGCTGAAGGTCCTGACTCTGCAAAAAAACAAAAACATGTTTTGAGGAAAAGTAGAACACAGTGTTTAGTGATGGATTTCTAAATCATACAATTACAGTGCTTGATCTCTGACATACTGGCTTTAACTTCAGTTGTATCTCTTCCTCAGTAAACTCATGCCAAGAATATGAGAGCAAAATTTCATCTAAGATGATTTTTGCATTAAATTTAATAATTATAAATTCATTAACATTTGTAAAGAAAACACCAAAAGGTTTCAAGCACTGCAAGTCGAAATGGTTTCTAATTTATTTTCACACTGCTGTCTTCCTCATACTCAGTGAGTATGCATTGCTTTTCCTATCAGAAAACGTATCACTGAGTGTTCTGCACTCAGTCCTTCTCTGCCTGGAATATAGATGTGACTCAGATTCTCCATTTGGACACCAATCTCTTCACACATTGGGGACAACTGTGAATCCAAGGACCAAAAACATGAAATTGCACATCATGTTTCATTCTTTTAGTAAAAATTTCAGGAAGGATCCTAGATAATCCTAAATCCATTGATAAAACTACTGGTAGTCCAGGCCAGGTGGTAGCACACTCAGTTAAGTGCACATTCTGTGGAGCGCAAGGACAGGAGGAGCAAAGATCCTGGTTTGAGCCGCCCGCTCTCCACCTGCAGGGGAGTCGCTTCACAAAAGGTGAAGCAGGTCTGCAGGTGTCTGTCTTTCTCTCCCCCTCTCTGTCTTTCCCTCCTCTCTCCATTTCTCTCGGTCCTGTCCAACAACAACAACAACAGCAGCAACAGCAACAACAGTAGAAAAAAAAAATGGCTGAGAGTCCGGTGGTAGAACAGTGGGTTAAGCACGAAGCTCAAGGACTGGCATAAGGATCCCGACCTTAGGCTCCCCACCTGCAGGGGAGTCACATCACAGGTGGTGAAGCAGGTCTGCAGGTGTCTTTCTCTCCCCCTCTCTGAATTCCTCTCCAAATTTCCTCTCCTCTCTTGATTTCTCTGTCCTATCCAAAAATGATGACATCAGTAACAACAATAATAATAACTACCACAATAAAACAGCAAGGGCAACAAAAGGGAAAATAAATAAGTATAAATTAATAAAAAATAAAAAGAGAAGGAAAAAGATGGCCGCCATGAGCAGTGGATTGGTAATGCAGACACTGAGCCCCATCAATAACCCTGGAGGGAAATAAACCAAAACAAAACTGGGAGTCATTAAATTTTATACACAGGGGCTTGAGGCCATTATTTCAGATATGTTTCTTTCCAAATTATTTTATTTTTATTTTTTAATTTAATTTTTTTTTTGTTTTCCAAATCATTTCGTTGAGTGGAAATAGTGTCTTATAAGACAACTGTTGATACAGGGATGTGGTGTCTTCTGTCCCCTTGACAGCATAGCCGCCCACCAATAACCCAAGTCTCTTCACCTCTGTGTCCTGGGTACCTGGTGCCCTCTCCCTCACTCACACACCACCTCCCATCTCCTCATAGTCTGGACTCTTTCACTTTGCTTTGCTACAAGTGCATTTGTATCTTTCAAGTAGCCAACTAAATCCCAGAGTAGGGATCTTGAAGGAGGCAGATATTAAGCTCGTTCCTCTACTTGGTAGCAATGGAAACATGACCATTCACCTTTCTCCTCTATTAAGATGAGATTTGAACACCCTGTCTCCAAATAGAAAAGCTTTCCACAGACTATGAAGAAAATGATTGATTTTGGTGTACTATACATTGTGGGAGGCACTACCTTAGTTTATGTTGAGAGGGTTGTAGCCAAATCTATAGTCCAGTTTCTGCTAGATTTCATTTATGGACTAAACGTTTCCAACGACAATGTAAAGAGACACTGGCTGCCCTCTTAGGATGCTACTGAGAACAGACTTGTAGTGTTCATAAGTTGTGAGTTTCAAATCATTTTTCTTTTGTAACCACTAATGAACATTTATACACATTTTAACTGATGTGAACATTGCACTTTTCCAAAGATGGTGATTTATTCATGTGTTTTGACTCAACTGTGTATTCAGGTGCATGTGACACAGTACAATTAATTGCTACAAAACTGACCAGCCTAGTAATCACTGAATATAAATAGTCACAAAGTCACATATACATAAGATTATAACATATGTGCTATATAGGTATAGTGACTATAAATTAATTTTGACTTTTTCTCAACTGGCCACTGAGTAATGCATTTTTCTATTGAGAGATTTAAAAGTCTGTAAAAAAAAATCCACCCATATATATATTGTTGATATTCTCTTCTCCCATTATATACTTAGAGTAAGGAATGATAAGTTAATAGTCACATTCTGAAATGAATGTTATACACATTGGAGTTCATTGTAATACTGAAAACTAGAAGCCACTGAGATTATTGTTTCCAAGATATTAGTCGGATTAAAACATACACTCAGTTTGTCAAGCTAAACCATCTGCCAGTATCAATATGGTATTGCTTCTATAGGCAAGAGTGTTCACATGTTTTGGGTACCAATGGTTTCTACTTCTTCTGTATTGAATCAAAATGTTAAGCAACAAAATATTAGGTATCGGTCTGTTGCCTATTAGAAAGAAATAGACCCAGCTGATCAATCAGCAGAACAGTTGTAAGATGAATGTAATCACTTAATTCTTGAACAAACTTAATTTAAAATGCCTTACCATTTATTTAAAGTATCCTTCAACTCAAAAATAAAGGTCACTAATACTATTATAGGAGAAAATATCATTTAGAACTTGAACTGTAATGAGTAAGTAAGCATTCAGTCTTAATTAACTAGTTGAAGATGTGTCCCAAGTGCATATTAACATTTCTTTCAGATGTTCTTATAAATGAATAAAAGAAAGACATAAAGAAAGAAACAGAACATCTGCATTGACTATATTCCCTGAAAGATCTTATACATTTTCAAGTAGAACCCAGTAATCAAGAACAAATGATAGAAGCAAAAATCTCCCTCTCTCTCTCTCTCTTTCTCTCTCTCTCTCTCTCTCTCTCTCTCTGCCTCCAGGGTTATTGCTAGGGCTCAGTGCCTGCACCATGAATCCACTGCCCCTGGAGGCCATCCTTTCCCCCCTTTGTTGCCCTTGTTGTTGTAGCCTTGCTGTGGTTATTATTGTTATTGTTGATGTTGTTCACTGTTAGATAGGACAGAGAGAAATGGAGAGAGGAGGGGAAGAAAGACACCTGCAGGCCTGCTTCACCGCCTGTGAAGTGACTTCCCCGCAGGTGGAAAGCCGGGGGCTCAAACCAAGATCCTTATGCTGGTCCTTGTGCTTTGAGTTATGTGTGCTTAACCCGCTGCGCCACCGCCCGACCCCCATCTCTTTGTTTTTCTATGGATGTAACATAGCTTTGCAAGACTGCACACTTTCAAACCTTTCCAAATATTGGCTGGGGGTGGTGTGGGGGTGGGGGCAGGGGGCTGGGTGCAGATCAGGCTAAGTGCTTGTACCAACAGTGAACCAGGTTCAAGCCCCAGTTGTCCCCCCACCCTGCAGAAGGGAAGCTTCACTAGTGGAGAAGCAGTGCTGCAGGTGTGTGTGTTTCTCTGTCTCCCTCTCCATCACCCCTCCCTCTCAACTTCTCTCTGTCCTAGCAAAATAAATAAATGAAGTTAAAAAAAAAAAAAAAAAAGAAGATGTGTGCTTAGCCCTGCCTAATCTGTTAATTTTAGGATAGAGTCAGCGAGAAGAGGCAGTGAGAGTGAAAGGGAACTCAGTACTGAAGCTGCCTTCAATGAAGTGGGGGCCCTGCTCCAACCTGGGTAATCCACTTAGCAAGCAGTAAACCACCTGCTGGCTACTCCCTGCCCTAACCTTGGCTAATCTTCATCTTACTTTAGCTCATCCAAACTTAGTTTGCAAGACTACCCCCAAGGAACATTTGACCCTCATAGTTTATCCTTGATTTACGAGGTATTTGAAATGCTCAAAACACATTGAATGAAACATGGAGCAAAATGGAGCCACTTGCTACAGGAAGGTGATCCAAGGAGATATTTGGGGGATATTTATGTATATTTTATTTGTTGCTGCATAGAGACAGGGAGAAATTGAGAGGGGAGTGGGAGATAGAGAGGGAAAGAGACTGAGAGACACCTGCAGCTCTGCTTCACCACTCAGGTGGTAGCTAGGGTCTTGAACCCGGGCCCCTGCACACTGAAATGTGAGTGCTTAACCAGGTACACCAGCACCTGGTCCTTATTTGGGGAATATTTAATTCTGTTCTGTGTTTTCCCAGTGCAGGGCTACTGGGAGATAAAATGATCATACTAACAAGAAATGATAACACTTAATAATAGAAGTTGCTCCAGAGCACCTGTGCTCTGGAGCAGTTAAAAATCACTTTTGGGGCTGGGTGGTGGTGCGCCTGGTTGAGTGCACGAGTGCACATGTTACAATGCGTGAGGACCCAGGTTCAAGTCCCTGGTCCCCACCTGCAGGAGGAAAGCTTCAGGAGTGGTGAAGGAGTGCTGCAGGTGTCTCTCTGTCTCTCTTTCTCTCTATCCCTCCCTTCCCTCTTGATATCTGGCTGTTTCTATCCAATAAATAGATAAATAAAGATAATAAAAAAATTAAAAATCTTTTTTAAGTGACTCAGCATGATGTCCTGAGTTCAAGTCTTGCCCTGCAAGTACCAGAGTGAGGCTCTGGTTTTCTCTCTCCTGTCCTCTTTTTCACAATAAAAGAATCTTTAAAAAAAAGTCAATTTAACCAAAAATGTGTATCTAAGCATTTTATGCAGTACAATAAGGTTAATAAGTATGAGACTCTTACTTATAGATTTGCCATCCCACTAAATTGTTTTTTATTGACTCTAGAAGTACGTTCATTTTCTCCATGAACATCACTGAAATTAATATACTTCTTAGACTCTATGCCATAGTTCAGTCATTTTTTCCCCCCTCTACTATAAGGACAATAATTTTCAATCTTAAAATCAAAGATTTCTTCAATCACACAAACTTGCTTAGTTAAAATAGTGTCTGTGACAACGTCATAAATGAAAGCAAAATAAGTAATATCACAAAATACAATCTAGGGCCCCTTTGTTTATTTGAAATTGAAACAAACCAAAAACAATCGTGTACTTTTTTGTTTGATAAACCATGCAAAAGGATCCACTAATAGTTAAGACTCAAAGTAATACTTGCGATGACCTTTGAGGGCTTACAAGTGTGGGAGCAATCAATTATACTAACAATATCGGTATCAGTTAAGACCCTTTCCTGGTTATATAGACTCTTCCCTTAGAATTCTACATTTGAATTTCACATTTATAGATGATTTTATAAATATGCATCCAATCCTTCATGATGCATTAGATAGAAGGAATTTGAGTGGGGGCATACTTTGACAAGACAAGACAGGGTTTCAGTGATGGGGAAAAGAATCACAAAGATCAGCCATATTGTCAGGTCCAGACAGGCATGAATGGCTTTATCTCCTTCCAGTGAATCCCAGTGGCTTTGCTGATGGAACTCAGAACTCATGCTACATTTCATGTTAGATTGATCTGAGGTCACCAGGAAAAGGTGAAATGTTCTTTGTATATGTGGCTTATTGAGTTAGATTATGTGCAGCCCAAATCGGATTTTTGTTATCCTGGTGCTTCAAAAGATTAAGCACCAGAAAGTAACTCATCCTTGGCAATCCAAGCTAAGCAAGCTTTTCTGTCCCTCTTATTTGGTATTAACTGTGTCTGTCTGTTCTTTTCTCCGGGCTATGTTGTTTTCGCCGGGCTGGCTTCACAGGTGGATAACAGACGACCAGGGACTCATGGTTGAGCTGTAGGCAGTATCTCTTTATTCATGCAGGACGCAGCACAATCTAAGACAAGCTAAGCTAAACTCAAGGTACAGTACTCTAAAACTCACAATGCTGTCTTTATATATACTTGCCAAGTAGGGTGGAAACAGGATGTGACATAGAGAGGGTGGAGAGAAAAGTGACTGGTGAAAATCAGAGTGTGACAAAGAGGGGGCAGATTAGGCGAGAATCCTATCACTGAACCACAAATGCCCTGGAGGGAGGGTGGAACTTGTTAACAGTGGTTATGTAAATAGAATGAAGTGGTTATGTAAATAGAATAGTGTTAAGCAGGGGGGATTTAAACCAAATGAAACAGAAGGGGTCTCATGCATACCAACATCTGTCTATATAACCAACATCTTAACTCTTTCATGAAACAATTATTTATTGAGCACCTAATCTGTTCAGTAGTATTTTCAGCTTTGGATCTATTTCCAGTAAGTGAAACACACTACCTTCCCCCATAGGCTTATGAGGGAAAAAACATTTCAAATAACCAAGGGAATAACATGTCTAGAAGTTGTAAGTGCCAGGAAAAACAGTAAGACAGGGAAGATAAATAGAGATAGATGAGAGAGAGAGAGAGAGAGAGAGAGAGAGAGAGAGAGAACTACGTTTGGGGATGGCAATTTTAAATAGATGTGTAAGGGGAGATCTTATCCGAGAAGGTATAGGAGCCAATAACTGTGCAGGTTGAGACAGTCAGGTGCAAGAGCAAGCCTACAAGTCCTTCCAGAGGAGCATGCCAGAGAGTTTGAGGAACAGCCACTGGAACCAAATACAACAAGAGAGAAGAAATAAAGAATGAATAAAAGGGGTCATCAGATACAAACCGTGGTGAACCTTTTAGGTACCATGAAGACTCTGCTTTCTATTTAGAATGTTGAGCAGGAGCCTGACACAGCTTACTGTGGAGCTTTAGTGCTTTGATCGCAGTGCTGAGAGCATCCCAAAGAAGAGTAAAAGTGGTTCCAAAGAGACCAATTAGGTGGATTTTGTAATGGTCCAAATTGTGATGGTGATAGGTAATAGGAACCATAGCAGATTGTGGCATTTTGAGTCTCTTTTGAAGACTGAACCAATTGTATTCACTCTGAGACAGAAATGAGATGACTGTAATGGCAACATAGTTTTGACTGAGGAACAAAACAATTCACTGGGTTGGCAATTGCAGAGATGGAGAAGACAAGAGAAGAACAGATTTGCAAAGAAACAAGAGAACAAGTGTTTGATCTTGGCCATGCTACCCCTGAGCCCTGTTTTAAGACATTTTCATAAAGCAGCCAATATACGTTTATCCTTTGAATAAATGAAGACCAGAGTGTTGGAAAATGAAGCTCTTACAAACAGTTACTGCATATTGAATTTCCACTGTGTGACCTGTGTAATGCACCCTTCCAAAGGGGTTCTCATAATCTTTTCATAATAACCTTAGTGCATTATTTTCACAGTTTAACAGAAGAGAAGACTGCAAGGAAGTTGCAGAATCATGAAATAAGAAAGTTTTCAAGGAAGGGCTCAAGGATGCAGAGTCAGGCCTGCATTTACTGTCTCCAGAAATGGACCATCTAATCCTATTTATAAGAAAGGCCTTAGGAAGAACCAGTAAAAATGTGTCAGGTGGATGGAAAAACCAGGTGCAAAGTAGAAGGACAAAGGGTACTTGAGATCTCCAGGAGCACAAGGCAGTGGTCCCATAATTAGCTTCCAGTAAACTCAATGCTCACACTGACTTTGAACTGGTAGAACTCATTCCATAATAACTTCTGGGAGGTCAGGGATTGGCTTTGCTATCAGCATTCAATGAACAGGGGAATAGGTTTATAGAACTAAGTCTACAAATTTCATCAATTAAAAAGTTTTGAATTTGTACATCTTTCATCACAACTATTTTTTTTCACATTTCTAATTATTTAAAAAATCTGCATGTATCCAGTTAGAAAATCAGGAAATATGCCTCTGAAATACACATGTTTTGCTCTTAAAAAAATGGTTGTGTGTGTTAAAGAGCAAAATCAAACCACCATCCACTGCAAGGAAGCAAAAGATGTTTATTCACGAATTGCAATCCGGGCCGAGATGGTGACTGGTGTTAGTCTACCAAGCTCGACCCTGAACAAGGCTCAAACCACACAATTTATAGGAATTCAGACTCCACTCAGGGAGGGGGGAACACATCACCTTATTAGCCTATATCCAATCATTTCAAACTTATCAATAGCCTGATCCATTCAGAATAAAGCATGGGCTAGTTCTAAACATCACACCAGACCAATAGGTCCCCGCCTAAGTGGGAGGGGGTCACCACATTCCTTTGCTCTTTGTTGGGACCACCCGGCCATCTGTTTGTAATTCATCAGGCCATCTGTTTGAACTACCTGGTGACAGTATTCCTATGCAAAGGTCATGAGAAGGTCTGTTCAATGCAGGGTCTGTTAAAATAATTGATGGCCTTTTAGGTTCTGTTGAGGGGAAAAGGGCAAGGAATTTCACACCTCACTGGGCAGGAGGGCAAAAAGCAACTATATTTAAACTATTCTTAAAACTCAAACTCAAAAAGCAACTATACTTATAACTATTCTAGAGTTACTGCCTCTAACAGTGTGTGAGGGGGGTGTTGCAGGGAGAATGAGAGGAATTTACAAGATAGAAATGAGTGATCTGGAAAATTGTGACTTACAGACTGTCATGTTTAAGCACACAGGACGTGCCAGGCTGTATTCAGGTCAATACATATACTTGCAAAGACTTGAGCTCATGAGAACTGAAAGGAGAGCCGGTCTCGTCTCAGTCTGAGAGTGGAAGAGACTGAGGCTCACAGTGAAAGCAATGCGACAGAGCTCAGCCAGTAGACAGGAAGTTGCAGAGTCATGAAATAAGCCTGAACCATCAGTAATCAGAGTTGCTTCCCCAGAGCAGTACTGACTTCTGTATCCGCCTGTGTCAAGTCAAAGGTGAGGTGATTCTGCTGAGCAAGGAGTCACCTTCTGACTTACAGCAGGGCTAGGGCTTGTGCTCACCAGCTCAGAACCGGTTTTCACCATGGCTCTGCACAAGCTTTTATCACAGTTTAAGACAGCAGATGGCTCTCTTGCATTTTCTTTTGCTAACCTCCATCAGTAAACAGCTAGATAGCTTTTGGGAGGGGAGGTAAACAGAGAATGCACACATTAAGCTAAAATACCTTGATTATTTCAAGGCTGTGCCCCTCCCCAAACTGCCTTAAAACCAGAAGCCTAGCACAAAAGACTAGCCACTTGCAAAAGGCCAGTCTGAATAGAAGCTCAGAGCCCAACTCCTCCCTGTATCAGGTACAGGGAAGTATCAAGGAAGGCTATCACAAAGCCAGCCTAAGAGCTTTGTGTGCCTAGATGTGTTATTAATTTCAGTCGAAGCTGTGAGGATTAATTTCCTTTCCAACTAGAGAGAAGTAGAGGGGAGAGGCTCTGAAGTAGGGGGACTCTGAGTGACTAGACCAGCCAGCTCTCTCCCTCTCCCTCTCCCTCTCCCTCTCCCTCTCCCTCTCCCTCTCCCTCTCTCCCTCCCCTCCCCCCTCCCCCTCCCCCTCCCTCTCCCTTTCCCTTTCCGTCTCTCTCTCATTCTGAGGGTACTTGCTATGATTGGAAGAGACCAGGGCTGGATCTCTGTCCATGATGCTCAGACTTCATCTTTAAGGGAATCATCTGAACCTCTTCCAGTCACCACCTCCCCCCACCCAAATCGACTTCTCTAATAATCTAGGCCAAGCAACTGAGGGGAAAGACTTCAGTATAGACAATATGGGGAGAAAATAACTAACCCAACTATAATATTAATAATAATATTTATTATTATTCCTGTTATTATTTTAAATTTTATTTTGTATCTTGCTCACATTTTTTAAAAAAACCTTCACTTAATTATTAAGAAAATTCTTTCAAAGAAAAATCTGACTGTACTGCCTTGAGGTCATTCTACTTAACATTTTGATTCTTTGCGAAGAAAGCCCACTGTGAAAAGCTTTCATTAAATTGGAAATTCCCAGCTATACCACCTGGGATGCCCTGATCCTTTCTCCAATAGTAGGAAGCAGAGGTAGGCATACAGCCTAGTGGGGCTTAGTGGAGCTTGTTTCTAGCGAATTATTAGGTTTTTTTGTTTTGTTTTGTTTTTTTACAAAGATACACATCAACAGCCTCTATTAGGTGCACCTGACCATGGAAGTGCTCTTTTCTCTACACACAGAAAAGTGACACATCAAGGGAAACAGCTTTTTTAAAAATATGAAAGAACAAAGTCCTATGGGACAGCTATTACAGTGGTAGACACCAGCATCTTTGTTAGCACAGAGCTTTTCCTGACAGGGGTTGTTGGAGCTTCCAGGCAAAATGACACCTGCACAGACCTTGTCATTAGCTGTGACTTTGAAGAGAAATAAGACCACAGTGGCACAAGAAGCTTACAGTGTGTTCTTTCATGCTAAAGGTGATCTACAGCACTATAAAGTAAACAACAAAAGCCTCTACGTCTAGTCCACAGACACACTTGCTTCAGACTGAATGATCTTTCCCCAAGCAAACTCTGTAGTCAATATGGAGTGAACACACTGAGTACCAGCACAGCTTCACAGTCTGTGAAGAGGTTGCCAATACCTTCTGTAGATAGGTGTCTAGCCTGTAACCAGCCATTGGCAGAACTCCCATTTTCTGGTTGTGAATCTTTGTACTTTCCTGCCTATTCCTGAGACAGAAAGAATGCATTTGAACTCAGAACTGCCCTCCAGGAATGTAACCTGTCTTGCCCATCTCTCTCTCTCTCTCTCTCTCTCTCTCTCTCTCTCTCTCTCTGTCTCTCTCTCCTTTTGGGAGCTCTAAAATAATCACCATCACTGGAGAAGAGCTATGCCAGGTTTCTTTATGAGATGAGTCTTCTTTCCTCCATTCTTTACCCTGGATCTGTGAGGTTGAATTTCTAATGAAGCGTTTCTTTATCTCCTGGTAATGATGAACAGAAACAGCTTCCAGGAAAGAGGAAAAGGTTAGCAGCCAGAAGACAGACAGAGAGAGAGAGAGAGAGAGTTTCTCTGACTGACGCTGGGCTTTGCCAATTGCAGAGTATCCTAGAAACAGGCTCTGCATCCATCTAACATGAAATTTCTCTCTTGGCCAACCTCCTTCTAGAGGAGTTTGTCCCATTTTGCCACTGCCTCTTGGGCCTTCCTATTTATTTCCAATTATCCAAGACAGACAGTGCCTACACCAGACAAGAAGTCAAGGAGAGAGAGAGAGAGAGAGAGAGAGAGAGAGAGAGAGATTAGATGCAACAACAGCCCTTGCATTTAAATATTTACATGTCAGCAACAGTTCCCTAAGGCATTGCTCCCGAAGAGGGCAGGCTGCTCAAGTCCCAGCCCAGGCTTGCCTTCAGTCATTCTGTCTGTTGGCCTTGGGTTGGCACCAGGAGTCCCTGACGTCCTCCCTGCTGGTCACATTTCCTGGGTGACTTCTTCCAAGTTCAGTTGACCTGGTATCCTGCTGCAGCTGTTGTGGCATTTTCCAACTGCAGAGGAGACTTATGGGAAGGGTCTCTCTTCCTCCCACCTGACCACACACCCTTCCTTTCCTCCTCCCCTCCTCTCTCCTTTGAGCTTCAACTTACTGGTTCAAAAGCAGGAACCAATGCTTCCAGACAGCAAGGGGGTGGGGGGGTGGTTGTGGGAAGGGATCCAGCAAGTTCCAGGCAGGGGTGGGGATGAGGTGAAGGGTGAAGGCACCTTTCTCTTGTGGACCATCTCCCTCCTTCCTTCCCAGATTGGTGGGGGTGGGCTGGGGGAGGTTGGAGGCTGGTCAGGGGATTAGCAAGGAGGGCGGGTACCAGCCACCTTGCCCTCCAACCACAGCTGAGACTTTCTGGGGACCTGGAGACCCATGCTGAGACCCAGAAGCCTCAGCTAAGCTTCCCGTTGTGGGAGGGGGCGCTGGGGAAGCATGAAAGGAGTTGCGCCCAAGAACATTTAGGGAGGCCTGACTCTCTCTCCGATTCCACCTGCTTCTTGGGCAACTTAGCCGCCCAGCACCCACCCCACCTCTGGCAGCCCCCCTTGGGAGCTCTCTTTGGCATGACGACTCCTATCTATCATCCGCATAGACACGTTTTACTGACTTTTTTTATTATTATTTAATTTCTTTGAGGAGGAGAGACCTAAGAGAGGGACTGAAGTGGTTTATTTATTTATTTTCTTTGCCAAGGAGAGAGACCTAGGAGGGTGGAGTGGTTTATTATTTATTTATTTATTTTAAATATCGTTGCCAAGGAGAGGCCTAAAAGGGGGGGTGGGTCTGGGGTGCTTATTTATTTTTAATTTGTTTCTGCCGAAGCGAGACCTAACAGAAGGACTGATCATTATTATTATTATCATTATTATTTTAATTTCTTTGCTTTGGAGAGACCTAGCGAGGGGACTGGAGTAGCTATTTATTTATTAAATTTCTTTAGCGAGGAGACCTAGTGAGGTGTGGGGGTGTGAACTAGAGTGGTTATTTATCTATTTAATTAATTAATTAATTAATTTTTTGCTTAGGAGAGACCTAGCGGGGGGGCGGACTGGAGCCTTGTGGGGTGCTGGGTGGGGGGTGCGGTGGAGTGGGGTGTGAGCGCGGCGCGGTGATTAGAGATCTCCGGGGAGCAGATCGCTGGCTCCCTTCAGATGCCGATTTCCCGAGCACTTGACAATCACCGGCAGCACCGGGCGGCGGCGGCTGGCGGCAGAGGCCGGGGGGGGGGGGGGGTGCGGCTCCTGCTCGGGCTCGGGCTCGGGCTCGGGCTCGGGCTCCAGCTCTGCGGCGCTGAGTCCCGCCGGGAGCGCCCCGGACAGACCTACGGACGCGCCCCCCGCGCTCCCGGGGGCCGGCGGGAGAAGGCGGCGGCCGGCGCGGGGCAGGAGCCAGGCAGTGCGGGCAGGCGGGCGGGTCTCGGGCTCCGCTGCTCCGGGGCTCCGGGTCACCGCCCCGTGCGCCCTGGGCGCCTCTGCGCGCCGGGCCCCGCGCCCCGAGCGGCCGGCCATGGGGCCCCGCGGGGAGTGAGCGCGCGCCCCCGGACACCTCCACTCCCCCACCACCACACTCACAGACACAGACACACACAGACACAGACACAGACACACACCCCGGCAGTCTGTCCTTCCCGCCGCCAGCCCCACTATGGCCGCGGCCATCGCCAGCGGCTTGATCCGCCAGAAGCGGCAGGCGCGGGAGCAGCACTGGGACCGGACGGCCACCAGCAGGCGGCGGAGCAGCCCCAGCAAGAGCCGCGGGCTGTGCAACGGCAACCTGGTGGATATCTTCTCCAAAGTGCGCATCTTCGGCCTCAAGAAACGCAGGTTGCGGCGCCAAGGTCTGTGCGCGCGGGTCGCCGCCCTCTGCCCGCATGGGGTGCTCCCTCCCTCTTCCTCCCTGCCACCCCTGGGTGCTGTCCTCCACCCCCAGTCCAGGCTCCCCCTTCTGAGCGCTCCGAGCTCCCGGGGCAACCTGTAGCCTCCGAGAACTCAGCCAGGAGCCTGCAAATGAGCGGCCTCTCCAGCTCCCCCGAGCTGGAGTGGGGGTGAGGGTATTGGTGGTGGAGCGCGCCCCTATTTCTTCCCAAGGGTCCAGGATTTTTCCAGAATACTGAGGGGACACTGGGAGCCGCCGGGAGGTCTTTCTTACCACCCTGGGGGGCGGGGGATTGCTCTGCCTGATTGGAGATGCACGGAATTTTGGGGTGCTCAGCCTCATTTGGCTGGCAGGGTCCCACTCCATGCCTACCCCCAATTCCCTGAGCTCCCAGATCTGGGCGCAATAAGGTGATCCCTGGGGTGCCCTCAGCAGGAGCTGATGTGAGAGGCGAGAGAGAGAGAGAGAGAGAGAGAGAGAGAGAGAGAGACCGTCCGCCCTCAGTAAGGTCTAGTTCCATTGCTCAGTGGGCAGCTTTGGGCCCCAGAAGTCTTCGGGGGAGGGAGTGTCATCTCTGGGGATGGGGCAAAGGGCTCAGAAGAAGAAAGGAGCAGGGGTTCCCAACTCGGGGCTTTGGTGAAATCTGCATTTCCCTGTGAGGGCTCATTTGCATATAACAGCTGTGAATTGTTTTGGGACAAAACCAACAGGAGCTGAGTAGACCGGTCCTGTCACTGGGCCGAATTCTTTGGGAAAAAAAACCAAGTGCCAAGCGTGACCTTCTTCTGCTGCCTTGAAAATGTCAGGGTCTCTAAAAAGGCAGCTCACTTCTCAGGATGGAGCCCAGAGGCTTCAGTTACTTTCTGCTGGTGTCCATATCCAGTCTCCAGGGGAGCTTGTTTGGAGAGCTTCCTAGGCTTTCTCCATTGGAGAGCTGGGGACTGCTAGCTTTTCCTAACTGGGCGGGTTTGTCAGGAAGCTTGTGAGAATCCATTCAGGTGAAAAGGAGTAGATATTTGCTTGGCCTGTTCTGTTCTCAGGCCCAGCTGTGTTTATTTCACACACACTGTTGTTCCAAAGACAAGGGTGGACTTGTGTCTCTTTGTGGCCGGTGTGTGTTTGTAACATTGTGACCAAAAGTTTTCATGCTCTTTTCACAATGGGCTGAAAAGGAAACCTTTTCCAAGGGCAACTGCATATTGTCTCAGTGAGAGCTAAGCACTGCTTGCTCTTACAACCAAGCTCCAAAAAAAAAAAAAAAAAAAAAAAAAACCAGACAGCTGAGAAAAATCCATCAGAGTGAAATCATAAAGAGGTAGAATTGTATCGATATTATAGAAAGCTTCTTTATGAACTATATCCTGTATCGGGAGTCAGTATTTCCAGACTGCCTTAGAAGCTCTTGACACCAATGACTTTTCCTTTTTAGCCTCGAGCCTTACATATACTTTTGTGATACTGATTTAAACTACTGTTGATCTGTGGAGAGTCACACTTCCATGACTTATAGGGTTACTTCTTATGCCTCATCAGATGATCTTTAGAGCACAGTTTTAGCCAGATGAAGCTCCAATTTGCCATTTGTTTGGAGCAAATAAGCTTTTTGTCCTCTAGATAAGAAGGCAATTTGAACGATAATTAGGGTTTTCTGTGTGATTCCTTTAAATGCAGTCAGTTATTTTACATGTACAGTAAATGTCTTTGTTAAGTGGGGCCATGTGTGGGGTTCTTGCTGCTACATAGGAAAAGATCTATGCGCTTTCTAATAGTCTATTTAACTATATTCAATTCTGACTGTTTTCTTAGTGTTCACGAGTTTGAAGTGATATGCTTGTCTCAAGTGATCTAAGAAAAGGGAAATTTGAAATGGCTTTTTCTATCTTATTTTTGTTAGGAGACTGGAGGACCTAGGCTAAAAGGAATTTCATCAGATCTTTTTCTTTAATTCTCCTTGTAATGCTTATATATAAGGAAATGTATTCATCATTGTAGAAAGCTTAGATATGATACCTTGGTTCCTAAAGATTTAATTTATGAACACTAGTAATTTTATGTAAGGTACATACTAAAAAACTGAAACTGTACATGATGTAAATTTTATATATCTATGTAATACATTTCATGTTATTATATGCCACTATGTACATAAGGATAGTCTAGTATTTGCTCACTCTTATAGAAAGTATTTTATTTTAATTGATTTACCTTGTCCTTCAGTCTTCACTGCTTTTTTTTTTTTTTTTTTGCATAGGAGTTAGTCCCAGGAAATTTTTAAAATCTAATTTGCTAATTCAAAGATACAAGTTTTAGGTATGGCGTTTCTCTGTGTCTTCCTACTTGAAAAACATTACTCTGTCAAGCAGTTTTTGGATGAGGCAGGTCCTGTTTCCAAGTATGCTCCAGCAGGTGCTGAACAGAACAGATGGATGCCTCTCCATCCTGGAGCTTCTAGACATGGTAGAAAGTAATCAGGCTCTGCACAAGGTGAAGTTATGGGAGGCACCAGGAGGAGTGAGACAGAGAACTAGGGGAGGAGGATGGGTGGAGAAGGAGCTGTTTAGATAAAATACACAGGGCAGGTAGCACTGAGAGCTACAGGTGGAGGACCACCGAGGAGGCAGACACTAGAATAGCCGTGTGTGTGTGTGTGTGTGTGTGTGTGTGTGTGTGTGTGTGTGTGTGTGTGTGTCTCCCTTGAACTGGAACACTCTCAGCCTGTTCTGAGAAGCAAAGCAGGTGGAAGAAATGTTGAGTCATTTAATGTCATCATCCATTTTGACTGAAGTTTACATTTTGACATGCAAATACAATACAGTCCACATGTTTGCAAACAGAATAAACAACCCTTGTGCCTTTTATTGGGGCAAAGAGTCGTTTTATACCTTTTTGGACCAGCGTATCTTTTTAGTGCTCATTAGAGCAATCGTTGCTTGAACAGCAGAGTACAGTTGGTGTTCACTTATGTCTCTTCAGCTAGAAAACAAGTCACACCCCAGATCTGCTCTTACTTTCAGAAAAGTAAGATTTTTTTTTTTTGTTCAGTGGAATTGATTGCTCTGGGAAGGGACATAAATTTGCACATTTTTTTACTTGCAAACCATGCTATTTTTTATTAGAATGTATTATTCTTATAAAAATTGCATTAGTGATTTAATGTTGATTTATAGAATTATATGGTAACAGGGGTACAATTCACACCATTCCCACCACCAGGGTTCTGAGTCCCCAGTCTCCAGCATTTCTCTGTAGGTCACAAATATCAGTATATATATATATATATAATTTTTTGTGGTCCTGCTTTCTCTTCTAAGTAATACTTACAACAATAACTACACCTGAATGTCCTTCCTTTTTGCCTCTTCTCTCTCTGGATCCTGATGGAACTGTGGTTCAGCTCCCTCTAACATTTCTTTCCCCCAGAAGTATGGGCCAGAATTCTTTCTGAGGTGCAGAAGGTGGAAATTCAGGCTTCTGTAATTGCTTCTCCACTGGACATGGATGTTGGCATGTGGATCCATACCCCCAGCCTGCACAGTGGCTTTTAGTGGTTGTGCTGGACAGTGTGACTGTCTGTCATCTGTCTCCTTACCAGACCTCCTCCCCCTCCCCCTGTCTCCCATATATCCATAAACCAGCATCACCTGGACACGTACTTCCAGACCATCAAGATTGCCAAGATTTTTGCTTGTGCTTTGCTTTGTAGGTAGACTCATCCATCTTCCCTCCTTGCCTGTTAAAATGATTCCCATCTCTTTTTTTAAAAAAAGATTATATTTATTTATTTATTTATTTATTTATTTATTTATTTGTTTATTGGATAGAGACAGCCAAATATCAAGAGGGAAGGGTGGTGATAGAGAGGGAGAGACACTTGCAACACCACTTCACCACTCACAAAGCTTTCCCCCTTTTTCCCCCAGATAGGGACTGGAGGCTCGAACCCAGGTCCTTGTACATTGGAATATGTGCGCTCAACCAGGTGCACTACCACCTATCCTCATGATTCCCATCTCTTAAAGCCTGGAGAAGATGCTCTTTCCTCCAAGAAGTCTTCCCTCTTGGCAGAGAAGGCGATGCAATCTTCCCGTGTCATCTTTCCCCTTCTTAGTGTCATACTTCTCTGGTAGTCATTAACCTGGCACACATATGCAGTAGGCTGGAGTGAGTGGGAAGCCTGTTTTCTTTTTTTTTAATATTTATTTATTCATTTTCCCATTTTGTTGCCCTTGTTGTTTTATTGTTGCAGTTATTATTGTTGTTGTTATTGATGTCTTCCTTGTTGGATAGGACTGAGAGAAATGGAGAGAGGAGGGAGAGACAGAAAGGGAGAGAAAGATAGACACCTGAAAATCTGCTTCACTGCTTGTGAAGCAACTCCCCCGCAAGTGGGGAGTCGGGGGCTTGAACTGGGATCTTTACGCCGATCCTTGTGCTTTGTGCCACCTGAGCTTAACCGCTGCGCTACTGTCCGACTCCCAGGAAGTCTGTTTTTTGCACATCCATATTTCCTTGATGGGGTGTCTGCTGTTCCCTGGCTGCTCACCACTGCCCTTGAAACCAGTGAAGTAAAAGAAGGAAGGTCAACAAGGCAAAACCCCCAAACTTATTCTTGAGCCATAGTGTTCTGAACAGATTATTTGTATATTGATATGCAACTTCCAAATGTTTATTATATTCTTTCTAGCTTGGATAGAGACAGCCAGAAATCAAGAGGGAAGGGGATGATAGAGAGGGAGAGAGGCAAAGAGACACCTGCAACCCTGCTTCACCACTTGAAAATCTTTCCCCTGCAGGTGGTGGCTGATTGCTCAAACCATAAAACAGGAAAGAGAGATAGAGATAGATAGATAAATAGATAGATAGATAGATAGATAGATAGATAGACAGACACAGATTATAGTGCACAAGCAAGGATGCAAGTTCAAGCCCTTTGTCTCCTCCTACAGGTGGAAATGTTCATTAGTGGTGAAGCACTGCTACAGGTGTCTCTCTTCTCCCTGTCTCTCCCTCCCCTCTCAATTTCCCTCTGTCTCTAATAATAAATGAATAAAAACATTTATAAAAGAAATGCATGCAATAATATATAGTGAAGATTTTACCATTAGAGCATCATATGTGGTTAATATGTTTTCAACTTCAGAATGACTTCATTGAGGATTTGTTGACTTCCAGGATTGATATCATCACAAGGGTACAGGGTGAAATCTCTGCAAGGCAGGTGTCAGTACATCTCACCTTCCACTAAACCATCTACCTCCCTCAGCATAAGGTGCTAGATACCAACTTTCCTTAGCACTTTCATCCCCCTCGGACTTCCCAGACTTACTGCCATAGACCACAGTTCCATCCAGATCTTTGGTGTGGTGAATACAGTTGCTTTTTAAAGTCTACTTTGGGGACTACAGTCACAGAAACCATAGTACCACAAGTCAGATATACATTTTATCAGTGGATGTGTGAGTCTCTTACCAATACCTCTACTTAAAATAAATTGCATGATGTCATAAGAAACAAGGAATGGAAATGAACTGTGTGAAACTGTTACTAAGTTACTCTGTAGTATGGAAAGCAGATGTGTGTATACACCCATAGAACCAAATTGCTTTGCTTTGAAACCCTAAGAAAAGTGGTATTCCTTTCTGTAAGGTACTATGTAAGGAGAGGTGTGTCAATTATCTCAAGAATACTCAACAACAAAGAGTGGTTAAAAGACCATCCATTGTTCTTTTTTTATTCTTATCTTTATTTATTGTATAAAGACAGCCAGAAATTGAGAGGGTAGGGGGATATAGAGAGGAAAGAGAAAAAGATAACCTACAGCACTGCTTCATCACTGGCAAAGCTCTCCCCTGCAGGTGGGGATCAGGGGCTCAAACCTGGGTCCTTGTGCATTGTAACATGTAAGCTTAACTAGGTGTACCACCAACCCGTCCCTGGCAACCATTGTTGTTTGTACTACTTTTTTGAGCCATTATCATATGAAAATATAAAGATTTTCTGCTTTTTTTTTTGATAGGATAGAGAGAAATTGAGTGAAGAGGAGGAGGAGATAGAAAAGGAGAGATAAGTAGAAACACCTGCAGCACTGCTTCACCACTTCATGAAGTTCCCCTCCTGTAGGTCGGGGTCTGCAGCTTGAACCCAGATCCTTGTGCATGGGTGTGTTACCACTCAACATTGGTGAGGTAGTTTGCCCAGAGAAGTCCGCTTGGTGTCATGGTAGCATCTGCAACTTGGTGACTGAAAAGAACATTTAATTAATTTATTTTAAAGAGAGAGACTACAACACTGTTTAGCTCTAGCTTACAGTGGTGCTGGGAATTGAAACTGGGACCTTAGAGCCGCAGGCATAAAAATATTTTTGCAAAGCCATTGTGTTGTTTCCCTAGTCTCCCTCCTTCCTTCCTTTTTCCCTCTATCTTTCTACATTCCTTCCTCCCTCCCTTCCTTCCTCCCTTCCTTCCTTCCTTCCTTCCTTCCTTCCTTCCTTCCTTCCTTCCTTCCTTTCCATCCACCATGGTTATCACTGAGCTCCATACTTCCACCACCCCCCAGTTAGCCAGGATTTTTCTTTTTTCTTTCTTTTTATTATAGAAACAGAGAAATGGGGGAGACAAAAAGAGATACCTGCAGTAATGTTCTACCTATAAGAAAGTTTTCACCTTACTGGTGGGGCTCCAGGGCTTGAAAAAAATATTATGTGGCTTCCTAATTCAGCACATGATGTCCTGTGAAATACTGTCAGTACTCAGTTGGACTCAGGTACCATTAGAAGGCAATGCTTGGGGGGTCGGGCGGTGGCGCAGTGGGTTAAGCGCATGTGGCGTAAAGCGCAGGGACCGGCGTAAGGATCCCGGTTTGAGCCCCTGGCTCCCCACCTGCAGGGGAGTCGCTTCACGGGCGGTGAAGCAGGTCTGCAGGTGTCTATCTTTCTCTCCCCCTCTCTCTGTCTTCCCCTCCTCTCTCCATTTCTCTCTGTCCTATCCAACAACAAAACAACATAAACAATGGCAATAATAACCGCAACGAGGCTGCAACAACTAGGGCAACAAAAAAGGGGGAAAAATGGCCTCCAGGAGCGGTGGATTCATGGTGCAGGAACCGAGCCTGGCAATAACCCTGGAGGAAAAAAAAAAAAAAAGAAGGCAATGCTTGGCATTACCTTACTTGGGAGGAATATTCTTTCCATCACTTATACACGTGTTTGAATTGATTGACTTCTCTCCACACAACTGAAGACTAATTTGAAAGTATTGTTGTCTTTGTAATCAAATAAAATAGGTTGTTAACTAAGCTGTCACTGTTTTTTTAAAGTACTTACATAGTAAGTATGGACAATTAAAATGTTTGGTCAATAACTAGTTAATAATAAGCCACTAAAATGTAAACATCAAACAGAAGGACATCACCAGAAATGTAAGAACCACTGGGCACTTTCTATAGGTAGAATGTTCTCATTTATACATTCTGGTTTCATGTAATGCTCACAGGTCTCTTAAGTATTCTCCTATTCCCCTATTATATAGAAGTACAGAATTATGAGCTGTGATGACAAAATTAAATTTCTTTTTAGCCTCCAGTTTCTGGTGCTTGGTGTCAGCGTTATAAATACATTGCTCCTTGTGGCCATTTTTTCCTCATGTTTTATTAGATAAGGAGATCAAGAAATTGAGAGAGGATGGAGAGAGAGAGAGAGAGAGAGGGGGGGACCTATAGGCTTGCTTTACCACTGGGGAAGCAGACTCCCTGCAAGTGGGAAGTGGGGGTTTGAACCCAGGTCCTTCAGCTAGGTCATATGTATGCTTAACTGTGTATGCCAGCTCCTGGCCACCTATCTTTTTACTTTTATGATTTTTGAAATTGATTTCAGTCTTCTATAATGATGGAGATCTCCTGGTGTATGGAAACAGGGAACTACTGGCTCTGGGCACTTAGAAATAAATTAACAGAGTTGAATGGGCTCTTCTTGTTAGGTTTGCTGTGTGAGGTGGGGTCAGTGGCAGTCACATGAATATGACATCTTTTCTTTTAAAAACATTTTTAAAATTATATTTTACTTGCTGGATAGAGACAGCCAGAAATCAAGGGGGCAATAGGGAGAGACTGAGAGACACCTGAAGCTTTGCTTCACCACTCGTGAGGTCTACCCCCCCCCCTTCAGGTGACGACTGGGGGCTAGAACCCCAATCCTTGTGCATTGTACAGTTAGTACCACTGCCTGCGCCAATATCTTTTTTAAAGAAAGTTCTTCAGTCCTTGATAGGTAACTGCCTTCTCACAAATAGTTTCCCACCTTTTGAAACAAGTCTGGTCCTCAGTGTTCAATGTCTTTTTATCCCCTGCACGCCTCCCTTTAAATGTCTAAATAGTCGCTGCCTTTCCTTGGCGAGACTCTGCCCTTTCAAGTATTTGTTCATGGCTTTGCATCCTTCTCATCACTTGGCCAACTTATCTCTTAACTCTCTCCATCGTTCTACATAAGTAAATGCCACCAGTACCTTAATCATTTCTGTGGCTTCGATTGCTCAATATTTACCTCATTCTTAGCCCAGCCACTGAGATGTCTGTGGATTTCATAAAGAGCGTTGCTGAGGGCTGACTGGGTGAAGATAATTCAGACTCCATCTGCTGTCTCCTCCTCTCTGGGCTAGTCTGTCTGACTTGCATGGATACAAGAGGAGATTGATAGAGGCGAGGTGGAACTTTTTATCTTGGTTTCATGCCTGAAAATTAAGAGACAGTAAGGGCAATATCCAGTTATCTCCATAGTGTCGATGAAACCAGTGGATTTGCATGCCCCATCACTTACAGAATCTTTTCCACTTCATAACGGAAAGAGAAGCAAAATGTGCAGGCTCTTCTTCTTGAGGACAATGCCAGCCAGACTAAAACAGGGTGGGCATTTTAATGAACTAGCTCCTAAATGGATTTAGCCTCACATCCCAGCGTCTTCATGGACTCTGTCCGCCTTGGCATGGGCTGGAATGTCAACTGCTAGGTTTGGTTCTGCTCATTCTACCAAGTTCTGTCAGAGAGAATGTGGGTCCTTCAAGAGTCTCATCTCCATGAAGTGTATCTCTGTCTCTACGTCTGCTTTTCCATTTCTGCCCAGTGTTTGGGACATCAGGTCTGCAGGTTGCATCGAGCAGTGAGTGATCCCAGACACACTCCTTCCGAAAGTTTCCAGATTTTCCTTTTGAAGTAAGCCACCGTCCAAATGTGGGAATGTTGATGTTCTGTGTGGTTGAGGAGGGGGGTGGTGGGGGTATTTTATACTGTTGAACTTGTACCTTCTTTGTGCTAAGATTTTACAGTTTGGGAAACTGTAAACAGAACCAAAGTTGCTAGAGTTTTACGACTAGGTGGCATCAAACAAAAGGCTCTTCTTCCATGCTGTTGATGCTGAATGGATGCACAAGTTCTCATGAGAAATGTCCCTGATACCCAGCTGCTTTCACGACTGTTTCCTGCTTCTCCTTCCCAATGGTCAGTGCTTGTAGAGTCAAGTACCTTATTAAGCACTTTTTGCAACGCCTGTACCAACAAATCCTCCTAGAGGTACAACATGCCTACTAAGTGGAGTTTCCTATTGCCCCATGATAATAGCAGCAAGGGGTGTCTTCAGCACAGTCTTCCCAGGCACATAAATATCCCTGATTGTTCACCTGAAGAAAGAGGAAATATGGCGCTTTGCAACACCTCAGCTCTTGAGTGACAGTTGAAATGCCATCGGGATTGGCTGGCTTCATATCACTGAGCCTGGTTGTTTTTTTTTTTTTTTTTTTTGCTTTTTTTTTCCTTTCTTAGTTACCAAATGTACTGTTGTCTTCTGAGATAGACAGGTTGTTGGTTTTCTCTAAAAGTAGGTGTGAAGAAAATACTCCCTTCCCTTCAGTCTCCTGCTTTCACTTACTTCCATCACTATTCATTCCTTACTTTTAACCCTGTACAAACCCCCCACCCCAGGCGCTGAACTCAGCCAAGTGTGCCACTATTTGGAGAACGTATGCTGTGAGCAGATTGGACAAGATGATTTCTAAGAACTGTTTAGTCTTCAGTTCTGTTACTTGTGTGTTTAGAAGATCACTTGGGCTAGATCATAGGAAATGAAGACAGAACTGTGTTTCCTTGACAGATTGCCTTTATATTTTAAAGTAATTTACAGATGATCTCACTTAATGGTAGAACTTCAAGAACTAGGAGAGGAAGCCAAAATATAGGCCAAGATGTAGACCAGATGTGGTATATTGCAGTAAGGCTAAGGACATCAGGCTGAGGCGCGGTTGGCAGGGTATTGAAGACCCAGGGCACAATGGTGGAGTCAGATTGGGTGGGTGGTGGTAGTGGTATGCAGACAAATGTCATGGCAACATGAGAACATGGCACCCATGTGACAGCTGTGTCATTCCTTCCCCAATAAAATAATCATGTGGAGTCCAGTGGTGGTATACCTGGCAAAGCACGCACATTGCCCTCTGCAGGGGGAAACGTCACAAACAGTGGCACACGGTTGTAGGTGTTTCCTCTCCCTGTCATTCACACTCTCTTGCTGTCTGTCTCTGTTAAAGTTCAAGTAAAAGTGAAGATGGCCACTGAAAATGGTGGCATCTTGCAAACACTTGGCCCCAGCAGTAACCTAACCCTGGAGGCGAATGCAGGCAGACATACAGAATTGTCTCTTAATTCTCTGTTCCCTGTGCCTGGCTCCCAGGTCCCCTCTCCCAGAATCTCTCACACTTCCCCAACCCTTCTGCTTTCAGATCTACTTTTATTCCAGACTTACTGTCATCCAGTGCAGCCTGCAACACTTGGTTAATCCCCCATAAATTGTGTTTACTGTACCCCTATTGTTTTTCCAGTGTTCAAGTTTGAGATGATCGCACTGGCAGTGTGTCTAGCTCTGTGTATATGTGTCATCTCTGAAGAGGGGTGTAAGAAAAATGTATTCTCCATGTGTGAATCTCAAATTTGATGTGAAACACGCCAAGTGATACAGATAACAGGAGGCATTAAAATGAATATGCGGGAGTCGGGCTGTAGTGCAGCGGGTTAAGCGCAGGTGGTGCAAAGCACAAGGACCGGCATAAGGATCCCGGTTTGAACCCCGGCTCCCCACCTGCAGGGGAGTTGCTTCACAGGCGGTGAAGCAGGTCTGTAGGTGTCTATCTTTCTCTCCCCCTCTCTGTCTTCCCCTCCTCTCTCCATTTCTCTCTGTCCTATCCAACAACAATAATAACTACAACAATAAAACAACAAGGGCAACAAAAGGGAATAAATAAATAAAATAAATATAAAAATAATAAAAAAATAAAATGAATATGCTTGTATGTTCATCCCGTGTGTGTGTGTGTGTGTGTACGTGATTTAATATGCTCACCCTTACCCCCACCCATTCTTTTTAAAAAATCTATATAGTTTTATTTGTTTATTAGTGAATAGAGACAGAAAGAATTGAGAGCAGCGGGGATCTAGAGAAGGAGAGAGACACAGACACCTGTAGCCCTGCTTCACCACTCCTGAAGGTTTCCTCCTGCAGGTGGGGACCAGGGGTTCAAACCTGCATCCTTGTGCATGGTAATCTGTGAGCTTAATCAGGTGTAGCACCACCTGCCCCCCCGACCCATTCATTAATGAATAACATCCCAGTTTTGTGCAGATAAAAACTAGAGTTGTTCTATGTTTGCAGGTGAAATATTGAGACAGAATATTTTAAAAGAAGCCCACCTAGGTCATTACGATGCTTACCAGTACTTCTAGACGGAAACATCCCCCAAAAAAATTGCATCTGGTTGGTCACGGACAGGGACCTGGGCTCAAGCCCCCAGGGGGAAGCTTCACTAGTGGTGAAACAGTGCTGCAGGTCTCTCTCTCTCTCTCTCTCTCTCCATATGTATTGGATAGGACATGGCACATGGCGCAGAAGCGCAAGGACCCACATAGGATCCCAGTTTGAGCCCTCGGCTCAAACTCCACCTGCAGGAGAGTGGCTTCACAAGCGGTGAAGCAGGTCTGCAGGTGTCTCTCTTTCTCTCCCCCTCCTCTCTCCATTTCTCTCCGTCCTATCCAACAATGATGGCATCAATAGCAATTAACAACTACAGCAATGAAACAACAAGGGTAATAAAATTGAATAAATAAATATTAAAAAAATTATAATATTTATCTGGAGTTGACCTCTGCATGGGAGTTTTAGAAGTCCTGCAGCTAGGTGCCTAAGGCCCAGCCACACCAGTCATCAAGTGAAAACCCAGCTGCAGGAAAGGAAGCTTCGGTGAGGAACTTTGAAATGCTAGCACAAGCCTACAAGGAAAAGGCTACTTCAGTGCAGGATACTGTGAATGATCACACTCCCACACTCCGGCTTGACAACCTCAATGAACAAGCGCCCTTTATAAGGCATTTCAACTATTCAATGTTATGTCCTCTTAAATAGCGCTGAACATATTCTACACAACCAGAACATATATTTTACCCCAAAAGATAAATTAGAATATATAGATACATATATATTTAAAAAAATAATAAAGGAAAAGAGTTAGACAGAAATCTGGAACCAGTGATTTAGAGTACTGAAGAAGCTGAAATACAAAGAATAAGAAGCTATCAGGGAGGAGGGTGGGATACGGAGTTCTGGTGGTGGGAATCGTGTGGAGTTGTACACCTCTTATCCTATGGTATTTGTCAGTGATTGCTTTTTATAAATAAATATTTTAAAAAATGAAGCCAGTGGATATTAGCCAATGGCCCCTGACTGTAGCAACCCATTTTCTTTGGAAGAGAAGGAAATGCACTGAGCCCATTAGGTCCCCAATTTTCAGAATTCAGAAGCTGAATTCCTCCAACAACCACTATTGCATGTGTGTGTTGACGGTGCTGGTCTTTGAAAGCATGTTAGTCTGCTGCCTTACTCATAAACCATCAGCCAAGAAAACCTCAGATGCCACGGCAGGATTGGGAAGAGGGGACACATCCTTGGATACAAATCTCAGTAAATAGTAATTATGTGAAGAGGATTTCTTTTTGCCTCAGGGACTTGGTGATTCTGCCATGATTAGTACTTGGAGCCATTGCAGTTCTCTTGGAAGAAAACATTACACACAAGTGGGCTGATTAAACCTACTGGTTAGATAGGGCATGTATCAAGATTGGCTGTAAGTATTTTGTCTCTAAAAGAACAAAGTAACTGGGCCATATCCTGCCTATCCCCACAGTGGGGTTGCTGTTTACAAAGTACGTCAGACACAAAAGAAATATAGAAACTTGACCTCTGCTGACTCTAGTCTTAAACTGCCGGGCTAGCGCTGCCGGAGAAAGAGACTTTGGAACACATGGCTGAGCAGGAACACAATGCAATTTTTTTATTGATCAGAGAAAAATGCCTCTATACCTTTTGAAGCAGAAGTGGCAGGTTGGAAGAGGAAATGGGTGGGAGAGTGGGTGGAGAGAAGAAAAAGAGTGTGAAGATAGCAAGCTTGCATCTAACCAGTGGGGATTAAACCAATGCCTTGCAGGCAGGGCAAGTCTCCAGCTGTTGGGAAGGTTCTAACCAATGGGGATTAAACCAATGCCCTGCAGGCAGGGCAGGTCTCAAGCAAAACAATGGTTATGTAAATAGACCACAGCATCAAGCAATGCAGGGGAACCTGGCGTGGTGACCAACAGGGATAGAAACAGAAGGGGTCTTTAGAAGCAGAATTAGCCAAAGGAGAAATGATGACCAACATTAAGCAGTATATGAGCCCTTTCATCCAAACACCTCTGAAGGCCATAACCTTTTAAAAGTTTAATTTAATTCAATTTATATAGAAAATAAAAAATAGAAAACATAGACAAAAAAATAGGATAAGAGGGGGTAAAATTCCACACATTTCCCACCACCAGAGTTCCATATCCCATTCCCTCCAATGGAAGCTTTCCTATTCTTTATCCCTCTGGGAGCATGGACCCAGGGTTGTTATGGGGTGCAGAAGGTGGAAGATATGGCTTCTGTAATTGCTTCCCTGGTGATCATGGGCATTGGTAGATGATCCATGCTACCAGCCTGTTTCTGTCTTTTCCTAGTGGAGCAGGCCTCTACAGAGGTTGGGTTCCAGGACACTTTGGTGAGGTCATATGCCAGAGGAGTCAGGTTGGCATTATGGTAGCATCTGCAACTTGGTGTTTGAAAAAGCATTAAGATATAAAAAAAGAACAAATTGTTTAATAACCAGAACCTAAAGGCAGGAAGATAGGGTCTCCATTTTGGAAAAGGCTAGTAGGTCTATTTTAGGTATATAAGGGGCCAATGGCTTTATTAGTTTTTGTCTGAGCCTGACTGCTGACATGCAAGTGGGCTAAATTTATTATCTGGGGAGTTGGAAATAAGACTAGAAATCTGGATCAGGGCAGAGAGTAGCGCCTAAATATGGGGAAAGTTTATAAATATTGTTGACTATAAACCCCATTGATTTGATCCAGTCTTCCTCTGCAATATTCCAGCCTTTAGGTTCATGATTGATCAACAATTTATTTGGCTTTATATGTTAACTCCTTTTCAGCCATCTGGTTCCAGATACTAACATGATGCCAAATGGACTTCCCTGGACAGATGACCCCTCTGTGTCCTGGAGCTCTGCTTCCTCAGAGTCCTACCCCACTAGGGAAAGAGAGAGGCAGGCTGGGAATATGGATCGACCTGTCAATGCCCTTGTTCAGTGGGGAAGCAATTACAGAAGCCAGGCCTCCCACCTTCTGCAACCCATAATGACCCTGGGTCCATATTCCCATGGGGTTAAAGAATAGGAAAGCTATCAGGGAAGAGGACGGGATAAGGAGGTCCTTTAGTAGGAATTGTACCCTTCTTATCCTATGGTCTTGTCATTGTTTCAGTTTTATAAATAAATTAATTAATAAAAAATAAAAAAAGAAAGCTAAAGGATCTGGGAAAAGTATACAAGTACCATTAATTGTAAACCCCATCTATTTGATTTGGGGCCTACATGCAGTGCAGGAGCCTGTGTAACCTCTGCATCTCTGCAGATCTGAGCGCACACTCTGTGGTCATAGCTAGGAACATTCTAGGCTGCAACCATTGCTAGACCCATCTCTCTCCAGTGGTAGAGGATTTTGGTTCAACCTCCCTTCCAAATATGGGGCAGTCCCTACCAATATTGATCCACATTGAGGGCAAGGTCCTATGAGGGACCACAGAGGGGTCTATTGTGTTGTTCTTGAAGGAGATGACCAGTGACAGTGGAGAGAGGGATCTGTTAGAGGTCTTGGCCTGTCATGCCTGTGTGGGAATCCCAGGACTCCCTGAGTAGGAGAGAAGCATGGACACTGGCTGATTCACTCATAGGCAGAACTTCAGGAAGGACAGAAAGGAAAAACACAAAGTAGAACTTGGACTGCCTGTGGTATATTACACCAAACAAAGGACTCTGAGGATGGAGGACAGGGTGTGGCTCAGTGGAAAGGAGGCTTCAGTGTCCTAGTGCATGATGGTGGGTGGGGTACATAATTTGGGGGTTAGAGTGTTTTGTAGACACCTATCACGGGGTGATAAGAAATTATACCCATTGTGGTCTGAGAGGTGGCACAGTGGCTAAAGCACGAGACTCTCAAGCCATGAGGTCCTGTGCTGGTGCTTATGTGGGTGGCCTCACAACTGACTAGTGATTGTGTGATGCAAAGAACAGCTAGGAGAAATTCAGATATGAACTTCCAGTTCTATTCTGAGAAGGACAAGCTTATATAGCAAGTGGAAAAAAGAACATTTTTCACATATGTCAGTAATCATAGGTTTCCAAAAGTCCTGTACCCCTGTGGTGAGGAGGGCTAGGAATGGGGGCAATTGATTAGATACCCAAAGGTCAAAGCAGTTAATTTCCATGAAGCAGGAGATGTTAATTATCTAAAGGTATTAAGAAAAACATGTGGTTAAACCAGCAGAGTGAGATAAAGCAGAGAAGGGCAGAGTTTGATGTAAATCATGGTGATTAAAGAATCCAGGAAGTGAGGTGTGGGGGTCTCACTGCTAAGTTACTGGCAAGTCAGTGTGATGAAGTGTATACTTTGAATGTGATCAAAAGGTGGTAAACTTATAGTAAACACAGTGAACTTTAAGTGAACTTTCAAGCAGGCAACCATTTGGTCTGCAGCAGGGGAATGAGGTAAGTGTGAGAGGTTTCAGGCCTCTGTGAAGCCTGGGAGACTGATAAGGGGAAACTGAGTCAGGAAAGTATTTCCCTCCAAGCTTTATCCTCGAAAGGGAGAGAGTGACAGGTGGGGTGTCTTTTCAGACCTCCATCTCCAGGATGGGGGAGTTCCCCTATGCTCTACCATGCTTTCACATAATCCCACAGTTCTGAATTCAGTCTCTGGCAGCATATGTACTAGTGGTGTCTGAAGGACACCTGTCATTCCTAGCCCTCCCCACCATAGGGGTACTGACCTTTTGAAAACCTATGATTACTGACATAGGTGAAAAATGTTCTTTGTTCCACTTGCTATATAAGCTTGTCCTTCTCTCTCGGACTAAGTAGCCAGCACCAGCATCCTTGAGCATGGGCTGTTGCAAGCTCTCTCTTCACCCCTGTGTGTGTTTCCTCAGCAAGTAGCTTGTGTGTATCAGGTTCTCTTTAATTCTCTGTTGCCATGAATAATCCAACAGTGTTTGTCACTAAGTGGATACGTTTTCCCATTAGGCAACCAGCATTTCAGCTCATTAATCATGATGGGGTCTGTGTCAAAAACTTGTAGAAACACTTTAAAACACAGAGCCCCTATATTTCCAAGTAAGAACATGGAAATGAGTGGGTATTCATACCCACTCCGCTCTGGATTATGTAGTCTCTCTGGTAGTAGCAGGGTTGTAAGGCTTTATTTTTGGATTTCAAGTGTGATGGTTGCTCTCTTAAGATACAAATAACTCCTCTGCTGCTTTTCTTGGTAATGTCAAAGAAAAATGGGGAGAAAACATTCTTCTTATGGGGAGACAGGTTGCAAGTTGTAAGATTCTTTCCAGTCAAGCTTAGGAATTGTCTTCTGGGAAGTCAGCTTCTCATTTTAGTTCATCTTCATCCATCTCTTTTTCGCGCACATGTTTCATTTTATTATAAGTGTTACCACTCACCCCCCACCTACACACACACACACACACACACACACACACACACACACATACACACACACACACACACACACACACACACACACACACACACAGAGAGAGAACATAAAGTCAAGGAGACAACCTAAAAGGATAAACATAATCTCCCAACTTTTAGGTAACACAATCGTCTCCCTTTCTGTTCAGTTCTAACTTTCATATTTTTTAAGGATTCTTTTTTCTACTAATTAGAAAATCTCGGTATTTTTCATGCAATACTACAACTGCAATTGGAGATGTAGAAAGTCCTTTGAGTGAAACACTTGACATAGTATAGTAGCTGACTGATATTTGAAGATGACAGATAAGTCACTAAATTCTGATACTTAACTTGTACAAAGATTTTGCGTTAAAAATGGTGACTAAATTTAAAATTGATATTTTATTGATGTATAATGGAAAAATTAGTGAATTATTTTGTTAAAAAAATCAATGTATTTGTCTGGAGGCTATCTGGATCACAACTGGAACAGCACTCTAGAAATTCCACTTACAAACCTTTCCTAAAGCCTATCTTTCGGGTTTACACTATTTTTACTTCTAATATAATGTCTCAGTTTTGTTTGTTTGAAAACCCTATACAAATGGCATTACATAGACCTTGCTTTATTATTATTATTTTTTTAATTTTTTTTGCCACCAGGTTTCCATTGGGCTCGGTGCCAGCACTAGACATCCACTGCTCCTGGCAGCTGTTCCTTTCCATCATTTTTTTTAAATATATATATATTTTTTATTTTATTTATTTAATCCCTTTTCTTGCCCTTGTTTTTTATTATTGTAGTTATTATTGTTGTTGTCGTCGTCGGATAGGACAGAGAGAAACGGAGAGAGGAGGGGAAGACAGAGAGGGGGAGAGAAAGAGAGACACCTGCAGACCTGCTTCACCGCCTGTGAAGCGACTCCCCTGCAGGTGGGGAGCCGGGGTTCGAACCGAGATCCTTATGCCAGTCCTTGTGCTTCGAGCCACCTGCGCTTAACCCGCTGTGCTACAGCCCGACTCCCCCTTTCCATCATTTTTATTTCTATTTTTATTTCACAGCATATAGAGAAACTGAGAGGAGAGGGAGATAGGGGGAGAGAAAGACACCTGCAGACCTGCTTCACAGATCGTGAAGCTTCCCCCTGTGGGTGGGAAGACCTGGGACCCTGTGTTTGGGGATCTGTATGCTTAACTGGGTGGGCACCGCCCAGCCCTCAGAACTTGCTTCTCTTGAAGCACTTCCTTTCTTTTCTAGATCAAATATTATGTTGGCTAGTTCCTTGTAAGTTTATCCTAATGAGCAGGGAAATTGTTTTCTTTACTGTTAAATCCTAAATTAGAGAAACTTACAGAGGAAAGATGATATCCATAAAGGCTCTCCTTTTCTGAGAAATAGAATGAAAATGAGCATCTTAACAAAAATCGACAGCCTTTGCAGTAGACATATAGGGACAACAATTCAGTTCCAAACTTTTTTTTTTTAAGTCATTTGGATTTATTGGAAGATAATTCTTGGCCTCTTTTTACTGTCCTTTGATCCATGAAAATATTATGTATTGTCCAGATTCACATTTTAGTTCTAATTTCTAATGAAGCCAGGGACAGAGATGGATATTTTATGGTCAATACTTATTTCTGGATATTTTTCCTTTTGTATATTGTGTGTCATGCTATTATATTGTGAGTACAGCCAGCTGCAACTATTTTTAAGAATTCTGTGTTCTGTTGTGAAAATTGGGTTATTCTTTCATTCTTCAAAATCATTCCCTGACAGTTGCTAGTAGCAACTGAGTTGTAGGCTATCAGCCCACCTCCCAAAATGGGAAAGCTAAAGAGTTAAGGACGCTTTGTGTGTGACTTGACTTTAGTGTAACTCTTCAGGCTTACGCAGAAAGTGAAAGGTGGACTCCATATTCCCAGCTGACGAGGATGCAGGAAAGAGGTTCATTATCTTCTTTTTTTAACATTTAAAAATTATTATCTGTACTTATTTATTGTATAGAGACAGCCAAAAATTGAGAGGAAAGGGGAAATAGAGAAGGAGAGAGACAGAGAGACATCTGAAAGCAGTGCTTTACCATTTGCCATGCTTTTCCCCTGCAGGTGGGGACTGGGGGCTTGAACCCCCGGGTCCTTGTGCATTGTGACAGGTGCACCATGACCCAGTCCCCTGGAAAGAGGTTTATTCTTCCTTGCAGACAACCTGGAGAGACTGAAATAGTCCTGGTGAGAAAACAGAGCATTCCTGGTCGCAGCCCATATTGACTCTGGCCGTTGCTTGGACCTCACCCCAAACTGTCTGAGTCTTGCAGAGTTAGGACAGGCTTGGTGGGATTTTGAGTGAATTAGTTGGACTCATCGTCAATGTCAATAAATTCATTGGCTAATAAGTAAGTTAGTCTGATCCTGTAATTCATGAGTAAGGTCCAAATAGGGGAATTAGGGGAATTGACTATATATATATATTCCCAGAACACTGCTTAGTCCTGGCTTATGGTGCTGTAAGGGTTTGAACCTTTTACTTCAGAGCCTCAGGCATGAGAGTCTCTTTGCATAACCATTATGGCATCTACTCCACCCTTCCTTCCTTCCTTCCTTCCTTCCTTCCTTCCTTCCTTCCTTCCTTTCTTTTCTTTCTTTATTTCCTTCTCTCTTTCTTTATTTCTTTCTCTCTTTCTCTTTCTTTCTCTCTCTCTCTCTCTCTCTCTCTTTTTTTTTCACCAGAGCACTGCTTGGCTCTGGCTTTTGGCGGTGTGGGGGATTGAATCTGGGACTTGAGAGCCTCAGGCATGAAAGTCTCTTGCATAACCATTATGCTATACCCCCCCCTCTTTCTTTCTTTCCTTCTCTCTTTTTTTCTTTCTTTCTTTCTCTCTTTCGTTTTCTTTTTTAATATACCATGCTCTGTTAACCTGCAAGGAAGGGTATATCTTGGGCTTCCGCCAGCTCTTGCAGCTGGCCTAGTGGTCCAAGGCCTGTTCTACATGCATAGAAATATACCATCCTGCACATCCTGTTTCAACTTTCATTCCCAGGAGTACTTAATATCAACCAGTTGGGAAGTCCAGGCACCAAATTAGGCCCCATGTCTTTGCTATAGTTTGTTTTCCTTTGAGTTACCTAAAAAGGCATGTAAAGCTATCATCCAGGGACCAGGAGATGCTTGCCCTGTAGAGACGCTTCTCTGTGCATGGTGATGGGGACCTCAGGTTCAAGCCCTTGGAGCTTTATGAGAGCACCACACACAGAAGGTGCTGTGGTGTGTTTTTTCCTATCTCTCACTCCTCTTTCTTTCTTTTTTTTTTTTTAAAGTTTTTAAAAATTTTCTTTATTTATTTTCCCTTTTGTTGCCCTTGTCTTTTTATTGTTCTTGTAGTTATTATTGTTGTTGTTATTGATGTCGTTGTTGTTGGAGAGGACAGAGAGAAATGGAGAGAGGAGGGGAAAACAGAGGGGGAGAAAAAGATAGACACCTGCAGACCTGCTTCACCACCTGTGAAGTGAGTCCCCTGCAGGTGGGGAGCCCGGGGCTCGAACTTGGATCCTTATGCTGGTCCTTGCACTTTGCGCCACTTGCGCTTAACACACTGCGCTACCTCTGACTCCCACAGCATGGTAACTTTTAAGAGAAAACACACTGCCACGGGGGGAAAATGCAATACCTTTCTTCAAGGTGTAAGAAGGCTTTAGTTGATGACCTTCTTCCTGGTCTGCTCTAGTTTATTGAAACACCATAATCTTGGCATAATCTGTCAGACCTCCAAAGATTAGGAGACCCACCCACATGCCTGTCTAATTTGTTCCTCCTTCCTGTCAAGTGCTGTTGCAGCTAGCATCCCAGATGTCAGAGGACACAGTTTTGTCATGTCCACTCTACAGGGACATGGAGGAGTCGATGCTTTACTCAGACCCCACAGCCAGGAGATAACTGCATGCCCAACAGCAAGCTCTTACCAAACTCAGGGAGGGCTCTGTTGCTGGAGATTTCAAGGGTTCAGAAACACATGGGCCTGTTTTCCTCAAATGTATTTTCCTTTAAACCAGATAATGCAGGGCTGGGGTAGTTTGAGGGCACGGTAGTGAGTCACATCAAATTTAACTCCTTTCACTTTGCATGTTCAATGGCCCACATAATTGCAAAGCAGTGGCACTTTCTCTCTACCTGGTAGAGAATTATCAAGTGAAGTATGTCTTGCTCTTAATGAGTTGTACTACCACTGTTCTGAAGTCCAAATAATACATGTGGCTAAGTGGTAAACAATAAGGGTTGGGACCATTTCCTTTCGTTTGAAAACACTTTTTAAAGAAAGTACAAAGTGATATTACACAGACATACTTAAAGCAAAAGAATTTCTGCCCCATGCCTTTGAAAAAAAATTATGAGGTTGAATAAGGGACATACTTTTTAAAGGAATAAATGTAAGAACAAAGTTGTTTCCTTGACATCTTTGTAGTGGGTGTGGATTATCCATTTTCTAATTCTTTTTTCTTCCCTGAGATACAGACTCTAGTTATAGTCACTTTAGTCATTGGTACTATTAACAATCATTTTCATTACTATAAGTCTCAGGAGATAATTGGACATTCTTTCTCTCTCACACACATACTCACACATGCACACACGCTGTAGGTCATAGCACTTACACTTAAAACTCCTAACTTGTTGACTTCTATATCTTTTTCTAATACTCC
Organism: Erinaceus europaeus; assembly: GCF_950295315.1. Taxonomy (NCBI): domain Eukaryota; kingdom Metazoa; phylum Chordata; class Mammalia; order Eulipotyphla; family Erinaceidae; genus Erinaceus; species Erinaceus europaeus. The sequence continues at coordinate 131,039,511 of NC_080166.1, read as the reverse complement.
TCTAGGGACAGGTAGAAGATTCCCCAGAGACTGGTGCAATCTCTGTAAATTATGTGATTATTCACTGGCAAGCTCATCCTTTTGAAAACTAGAATCCAAGTCTAGGCTGACACTCTACTCCATGATCCTTGTCAAATTCTTAAGCTACATCTCAAGTCCTACCAACATGCCAAACATAAATAAAACCAATGACAGTGGACTTGTATGAAGTTCGCAGGATTCTACCAAATAGTATGGATGAGGTCATGAGCTTCCTGACTGGTGAATTATTGAGGAACAAGTCAATAGTGACCACCATCTTCATGATGGCTGGGTTTCCCCTCACCACTGTTGCTCTAGCTAGAAGACTAGGAAAGTCCAGGGAGCACTCTCAGGATGGGCAGCAGGGAGAGGAGGCAGAGAGAAGGGGGAACCTTAGCTTTTTTATTTACTCATTTGCACTAATTTTATTGGGGTGTTAATGTTAAACATTATATACAGTTTTTAGTACATGTGTAAAATTTCTCAGTTTTCTGCAAAACACTCTCACCCCCAGCCTAAGTCCTCCTCCACCATCATGCAGCAGGACCTGAAGTCCCCCTGACCCCTAGAGTCCTTCACTTTGGTGCAATATACCAAACCCAGTCCAAGTTCTGCTTTGTGTTTCCACTTCTGTTCTTAGTCTACCCATGAGTGAGATCATCCCATATTCATCTTTCTCTTTTCCTTATCTCCTTTAACATGATTCCTTCAAGCTCCAGCCAAGATGAAGTAAAGAAGGTGAAATCACCATTTTTAATAGCTGAGTAGTATTCCATTGTCTCTATAGACCACAACTTTCTCAACCACTCATCTGTTGTTGGACACCTGGGTTGCTTCCAGGTCTGGGCTATTACAAATGATACTGCTGTGAACACAGGTATACACAGATCTTTTTGGATGGGTATGTTTGGTTCCTTAGGATATATCCCTAGGAGAGGAATTGCCAGGCTATAGGGTATGTCCATTTCCAGATATCTGAGAGTTCTTCAGAATGATCTTCACAGGGATTGGACATTTTTTTATTAGACATGTGTGTACTTTTGGAAAGAGACAGTGAGGAAATATTCCCCCTGGGATGTGCTGATCTGAACACTAGGAGACAAAGAGATCCTATTTCCAAAAAGAGTCTCTAAGGTCAGTTTTATTTTTCACATAGTTAGGAACAGGGTAAAGTCCTGTTCACTGTGAGGTTCCAGGAACCTAGAATATCATGGCCAGAAAGGGGTGTGGATAAAGAGAGACGCACAGAAGAGAGAAGAGCAACACCCATGGCCCCCTCACCGCACAAACCCTCACCATCTCCTATTTCACCAAAGATCTGGAGATTCCAATTCTCATTTCAAGCCCTGGATTAGAAAGAGTGAAAGTAAACGGCAACTGAGAAAGAAATTGCAACCTCTACTTAGCCTCTCCCACGTGTCAGGTGAGTAGTTCTCAAGCCACTGTTGCAAGATCTCATGAGCTGCCGGTCCTACCTTGAGGAGAAAACACTATCCTGCTTGTCTTCTCACAGGGGCAAAAACAGCCTCTGGAAAACAAGGCATCTACCCAGGTCACCAGAGGAGAGGGACTAATTAATTGGCTTCCCTTTTGCACCTAATCTAGACTTTTCTCTCCACCCCAAGCACTACCTTTCTTGTAAATCTTCAAACTTTTGAGCAGAGGCTTGGGGGAAGCTCATACAGGTCTCTCTGGGACTGTACCTCTGGTCATGCATGGAGCCTCTAGGGTATCAGCCAAGGGCTTCTTGACCCAGTCTGCCTTTCGCCGAATGTACAACAATGAATTCTTGTTCTCTGGCTGGGAACATCATGTTCTACAGGAGTAGAGCTATATTGCCACAACCCGTATTGTTAGAGCTTCTTTTAAGCTGTCCCCTCTGTCTTGGAGGCTTCATTCTTCAGTCCCAGTTGGACTGAAAGCTTCCCCACTCTGGGATGGCCTTAGGACCTGCAGGTCTCATTTTAATAGGGAGACTTGAATGAATAAGCAGTCAGCCAACAAACGCTTCTTCTCCCTGGCACACAGCAGAACAAAGCAGGCAGGAGGCTTTCAGGCAAGCTGACTGGGCAGCAATAGTCCACTTTTCCCCAGTTGTATTTTCACAGGTGATTCAGGAAACAGTTTCCTTTCTGCAACTGGAACTTAGTGGGGTTCCACAGGTGTGAGCAGATAAGGAGAGACTAGGAGCCATAACACAAGAATGGTCCAAAGCCTGACCTTCCCTGCTCCCCCCAAAAAGGACAAGAGAGGTTATGCAATAGTAAATACTTCCATGCCTGAACCACCAAAGGTCCCAGGTTCGATCCCTAGTACCACCAAAAACCAGAACTAAGCAAGTGCTCTGGAAAAAGAAAAGAAAACAGCAAAAACCCCCAAACAAGACAGAAATCTTTAACTAAGCATTCATCGCCTTATATTCAGAACTTGGCATAAGTAAAATTCATAAGAACTTAACTATCACATTTTTTTAACTGTAGGAGAATCGTGATTTTTCTTTGTTTTTTTTTTTCTTTCCATAAGAACTGGCATTGTGTACCTGAATAAGCACACAGATCACAGTGCACAAGGACGCGGGTTCAAGGTCCTAGTCCTCACCTGCAGGGGGAAAGCTTTATGAGTGGTAAAGCAGGGTTGCAGAAGTCTCTCGTCTCTCTGCCTCTCTATCTCCCTCTCCCCTCTCAATTTCTCGGTTTCTCTCCAATAATAAATAAATGAAAATATATTTTTATTTTTATTTTATTTTTTTGTTTTTTCTTTTCCTCCTCCAGGGTTATTGCTGGGCTCGGTGCCTGCACCATGAATCCACCGCTCCTGGAGGCCATTTTTCCCCCCTTTTGTTGCCCTTGTTGTAGCTTCGTTGTGGTTATTATTATTATTGCCCTTGTTGACGCAATTCGTTGTTGGATAGGACAGAGAGAAATGGAGAGAGGAGGGGAAGACAGAGAAGGGGAGAGAAAGATAGACACCTGCAGACCTGCTTCACCGCCTGTGAAGCGACTCCCCTGCAGGTGGGGAGCCGGGGGCTCGAATCGGGATCCTTATGCCGGTCCCTGCGCTTTGCGCCACATGCGCTTAACCCACTGCGCCACCGCCCGACCCCCGAAAATATATATTTTTAAAGAACTGAACTGTAACATCTTTAATTATAGAAGAGTTGAAATTTTTGTTTTGTCTTGCCTAAATAAATCATGTCTTCAAACTCAACAAAGAGATTTAGATGGCAGTACATGCTGATAACGACACGTGTTACAATGCATAAGGACTTGAGTTAAAGCCTCCAGCTCCCATCAGCAGGGGGGAAGATTCATGAATGGTGAAGCAGTGTTGTAGCTACTTTCTCTCTCTTTCTCTCTCCATCTTCCGCCTCCTCCCCTCTCAATTTCAATTTCTCTCTTTCTTTATCCAAAGGGGTGTGTGTGTGTGTGTGTGTGTGTGTGTGTGTGTGTGTGTTTTAAAAAACAAATCTCAGCAAAGATGGGTCAGTGAAATAGCTAAATCAAGGATGTAAAAATGAATTCCCCACAGGCAAGGTAACAGACTTTTTCACACACATGAGCTGAGCAGTGCTCTAGTGAAAGATAGAAAGAAGGAAGAAAGGAAGGAAGGAAGGAAGGAAGGGAGGAAGGAAGGAAGGGAAAGAGAGAAAGAAAGAAAGAAAGAAAGGAAGAGGAAGGAAGGAAGGAAGGAAGGTTGAGCTTGGGGAAAGAGAGAGAGAAAGAGAGAGATAGAATCAGAGCACTATTGATCCTCAGTGTTGGGTTATAATAGTGCTAGGCATTGAACCTATGACCCCCAGACCTCCAGACCTGAGACATAAAAGTCTGATACACATCATCTGTGTTGACTCTCCTGCCCTCTAAGTCCAACTTTCCAGCTAAATTTGTAGGATTTTTTTTTTTACCCACTTCATGGTATGTAGAGTAAAAGTTTCCATTGGGTAGTATTCTAAAACAAAATGACATCATCAGATTCCTTCTTAATTAATGAAATAAAAACTGTGGTGACAGTGTGTAAAATGCCCACTCCTTAGTTTGGATTTGCTCTGTGCTCAGAGCTACGTGTAAAATGCACTCCCTACCATTCTCTCTAAACCCTCTTAACCCAGCCTCCCACCTAGAAAATCCCAAGTACCTTCTTCCTCCCTGTGACACCCCCCTGCACGTTCCACCACTGATGTCTCCCCACTGCTGGCTCAGCCCAAGGTCTCTCTGGAGCCTTTTGTCAGTCATCTGAATTAGAGTACCCACTTCACAGCAGTTCTGTCTTTCTGTCTACACCAAACCTTTTTCACTTATTTCTGAAGGGCGTTCTTTGTCTTAGGTCAGTGGCTCGCCCTATGTGACTTCCCAGTCTTTGATTATTGTTGATCTCTTTCTCATCCAACCCAACCTGAAGTCCATACCAAGTCATGAGTTCCTTTCAGGACGATAACATCTAAAAGTTCTTAGTAGAATGGTGCCTTCCTACCATTCCCTCTTCTGTCACTTAGAAATAATGAGCTTGGGGGGAGTTGGGCTGTAGTGCAGTGGGCTAAGCGCAGGTGGCGCAAAGCACAAGGACTGGCATAAGGATGCCGGTTCGAACCCCGGCTCCCCACCTGCAGGGGAGTCACTTCACAGGCGGTGAAGCAGGTCTGCAGGTGTCTGTCTTTCTCTCCTCCTCTCTGTCTTCCCCTCCCTCTCTCCATTTCTCTCTGTCCTATCCAACCACAACAACAACAATAATAATAATAACTACAACAATAAAACAACAAGGGCAACAAAAGGGAATAAATAAATAAAGTAAATATAAAAAAAAAAGATTTAAAAAAAAAAAGAAAGAAAGAGCTTGGATCTGATGCCAAGGTGGAAAACTATGAACCCCGTTTAGAGAAAAGCAGTCCAGACAAAGAACTGATATGTACATTCTGAAGAGGTAGGGGAGTGTCAGGAGGATTTTGTCTCTACCCTCTCCTTCTCTTCCTCTCTTCCACTCTGAGCAGGGAAAACATGCCCACACAGTGAGATGGCTTAAGAGATTAGAGAACAGCTCTCAAGATACATCTGTATGTCTGACTCACACAAGAATAGATGGCAACTGAACATGATGTCAACTGCAGAGGACCCCCAACTTGGAGCAGATGTAACTTCCTTGAAAACTCACCTGTCTGCAGTTCAGGACCTAACAGCAAGCTTTAGAAGCTGTTACAAATATTAAGGTCTCTCCTGTGGTGGACTTCTGCTCTCTGAACCTTTATAGTAAGCAAGATCTCTCTGTTTTTTTTTTTTTTATTTGACCATCTCCTTTTTCCCTCCTTCATAAGTGGTGAAGCAGTGTTGCAGATGTCTCTCTCTCTCTGTATCTATCTATCTATCTATCTATCTATCTATCTATCTATCTATCTGTCTCACCCTCCATTTCTGCCACCACCTTCCCCTCTCAATTTCTCTATCTATATCCAATAAATAAATATGTACAATGTTACCCAAAAATACTACTTTAAAAAAAGAGAACAGCCTTCAGACACCTGCACCTTCCTTATAAAAACAAATCTTAAATTTATGTATCATTACCACTAATAGTTAATCATAGTCAGCACTGTCTATTGGAAAGATATCTCTGTACAGCACTAGAAATAACCAAAAGAGGGAGAGAGAAAGACTCCTGCATACTTGCTTCATTGCTTGTGAAGTGTCCCCTCTGCAGGTGGGGAGCCGGGGCTCAAACCAGGATCCTTGTGCAGGTCCTTGCGCTCAGTATTATGGACCCTTAACTAGGTGTGCTGCTTCCCAGCCTCCTAAATATTATCTCTTAAACATACAGTTATTTAGAGAACATACTGTCCACTCCTTGTCATGTACAATTATTATCTTAAACCCATGGTTTCAATCATTATTTTGGCAGAATACATTTTAAATAAAAGCTTTCTAGATTTAAAGAAAATGTGTCTCCCCCCCCACTCCCCCCTCCCTAAAAAAATAAACAAAATTCTTACTTGCATGTGGAGTTGTGAGTTTACTCTGTGGACCTTCTCTTAAGAAAGCTAGTGAATCTTCATGTCTGTCATAATCCCAGATTTCATGGCTAATGCAATTTGATGTGTCCTGATGGCAGTAGGATTCACCTTTCACAGAGAGGCTTTGGCGCTGGCTCTTATTAAATAAGGAGTTGTGTTCATTCCACAGATGCCTTTGATTCTTCAGCATCATGCGTTCCTTCAAGCTAATCCTCCATTGCACATAATGTAGTAATTAGCAGGAGAGAAAACTCCCATGGCTTGCTGTAGGTTTGATTGCCTGAAAAAAAAAAAAAAAGTCTGTGAATGAGTCAAATAGTAACTATGTTTTAGTTTTTTTTAAATCCCATTTCTAGTTTCTAAAGCAAGTGAATCATACTTTGTAGAGATTTAACAGAGTGTGTTAAACTGTGCCTACACTACTCGGAGCCTTGCACATATTTTTCTAGATCCTTGCCGATTTTCTGTTATCTAAATTCTTGTGAATGGGGATGGGATTTCTGACTATAATTTTCCTACGTACAGTTTCTTAGCATACATGTGGTTTTTAGAATTGGAATATCCTATTCCATCTACCAATAAATAATTCACCCTCCTCCTTTTTTTTTTTTTTTCCTGAGAGTGTACCATGGTCTAACTAAACCAGTTTGTTTGTCAATGAATGTGTTGAGTGGATATTAGGATCCATCCTAACTGGGGTTGGGGTTATAACAAATAAAGCTGAACATAGTTCTGTATATTCACATGTGGCTATTTCTACTGGATAAATACCTAGGCATGGAGGGCTGGCTGATGAAAGTGTCTTAATGCTGTGCCTTGTAAGGATTTGTAGACTGTTTCTCAAAGTGGGCAGAGCATTTTGCATCACTGCCATCTGTGTGCCTTGTTTCTGGTCTGCTATCATTTCCTTTCTCTAGAGTTTTTTTTTTTCTCTCCTGGTGAAACTTCTGCAGTGTATTTCTCTTCCTGATTTTCTGTTTCTGAAAAAGTCTCTATTTTGCCTTTGCTTTTGAAAAAAAAATTGGGGAATTTAGAAAGACATTTTTTTTTCTTTCAGTGCATTGGAGGTGTTGCTTCTTGCCTTTTAGCTTGAGTTCTTACAAACAAGAAACTTCTCTTCCATATCTTTGTCTCTCTGTCTTCTCCCTGAGGAGGAAGAGAGTGTATCTTTGACATAAGTATTGAGAATTTCATCAGTCTGCTGTCTTGGTGTAGTTTTCTTTATGTTTCCTGCCAGGGGTGGGGTGCAAGGTTGTTAAGCCCTTTCTTTGCATTATTGGTTTTACAGTTTGCATCAATATGGAAAACTGATTTCTCCAGATATCTTACTTTTCTTATTCATATACTATTCTTTTTTCTGGAGATTCCATTAGATATATAGATCCAGTACTCTGAAATTATCCCACAATGACCTGTAGCTGTCAATTATTACTATGATTATTTACAAATTATGTTTTATTTATGGGTTTCACTTGGGGGCTAATTATATATATATATATATATATATTACTTATTTATTTTAAAGAGAGAGAAAGATATAAACCAGAGGACTGGTCAGCTCTGGCTTGCTGTGATACTGGGGATTGAACCTGGGACCTCAGGGTCTCAGGCATGAGAGTCTTTTTGCACAACCCTTGTGCTGTCTCCCATTTCTATTTCTATGTTTTCAAGTTCACCACTCTTTTTGCTGCAATTCCTAATTTTCCATTAACCTCATCCAATGTATTTTTGTCAAGCTACCTATTATAGTTCTCTCTCTCTCTCACACACACACACACACACACACACACACACACACACACACACACACACACACTCACACACTTGCACTGGGTTGTCAGAAAAGTCATGATGTATTTTCCTTATGCCAAAAAAGTGTCAGGATTTTCCCAACAACCCAATAGAAGCTTTTATCAGTCTTTCTTTTTTAAAAAAAAATGTTTATTTATTTTATTTATTCCCTTTGTTGCCCTTATTTTATTGTTGTAGTTATTATTGTTATCGTTGTTAGATAGGACAGAGAGAAATGGAGAGAGGAGGAGAAGACAGAGAGGGAGAGAGAAAGATAGACACCTGCAGACCTGCTTCACTGCCTATGAAGCGACTCCCCTGAAGGTGGGGAGCCGGGGGCTCGAACCAGGAACCTTACGCTGGTCCTTGCACTAGGCGCCACCTGCACTTTACCCACTGTGCTACCGCAGGACTCCCTTATCAGTCTTTCTATACCTTCTATGCTCATACTTCAGATTTTAATAATGAGTTCATATGTATGATGATTGTCTTTCTGCCTTTGTCTAATACTCTGACTTAATTCAGGGATGGTTTTAATTTATTGATTCTTATTCCTCTGCTTCTTTGACTGCCTAATGATTTTGTAATTGGATTTAAGATATTTTGAATATTACCTTGTGAGGACCTAGTTCTTTTTGTGTTCTTACAAATATCCCCAAGACTTTTCTGCAATGATATCAAAGTAATCTGGAAACAATGCACTCTTTTTTCTTTAAGTTCTTGCTCTCCAGCTGTATTAAGCAAAAGTCATGCTTAGGCTGGGGTACTTCTTCCTCATCACTGAGGCAACTTCCTTTGTGTGCTCAGCTTGATGGAACCATGAGCGCTGACTTCCCCCAGCCTGAAGCAGGCACAGGCATTGCTCCAGGTCCTGAGTGAGGGTGAGGGAGTTTGCTCAGCCTGTAGGTGACTTTTTTTCCAGCCTGAAATGACTTCCGAATTGCCGGTGGCCCCTGAACTATAGACATAATGGGATTCTGTGGAGTTTATGAATTCGCTCTCTGTGCTGCTTGCTTCTCTCTGGTGCTCTGTATACTGACTGCCCTGGCCTCCCAGAACCCTCCTCTCCACGGACCTCAGACAGAGTCCACAAGACTCCCCTTCCTACTCCATACACCAGAACCTCTCAAATACTTTAAATGCAGACAATAGGAACACTTTCTGCCTCCCCCATCTCTCATGTCCAAAGGCATTTCTAGTCCCTTACTCTATGTTGGTCAGAAATAGATGCCTCTTTCTTGTTCCAAGAGGTTCCACCTCATTACTGAAGGCTCTGGATGGATCAGAGCATATGACTCACCCACACTCACATGCTTTTTCTGTCATCTTCTCGGCTGGCCTTGACATTTGCTCAGGAAGCTATTGAACTCAGAATCATTAGCAAATGTTAATCATGCTCTTGGGGGCCCTCATTCCCCAAGCCTTTCAGCCTCAGGCTTTCCAACTACAATTGTGAGGGAGACAGGATTAATATTTATAATATGCAATTATATTTTGTATTCTAATTGTAACATGGCTTTTGTGGTGAGCAGCAGGAAGTGGGAGTACTACCTATTAGATTAAAGGATGTGATTTTTGGTTACTTGTATAGTAAAGTACAAAGTGTTTAACTTCACTGTTTTGCTCTGTGTGTGTGTGTGTGTCTGTGTGTGTGTGTGTGTGTGTGTGTGATTATTATGAGAGTGTATCGGGGGTTGGACGGTAGCACGGTGGGTTAAGTGCACATGGCACAAAGTGCAAGGACCAGACTAGCTTAAGGATCCCAGTTCGAGCCCCTGGCTCCCCACCTGCAGGAGAGTTGCTTCACAAGTGATGAAGCAATTTTTCTCTATTTTTCTCTCCCCCTCTCTGTGTTCCCCTCCCCTCTCAATTTCTCTGTGTCCTATCCAACAACAATGACATCAATAACAAGAACAATAATATCCACCACAATAATAATTAATAATAATAATAATAATAAACAAGGGCAGCAAATGGGAAAAAAGCCTCCAGTTGCAGTGGACTTGTGTGCAGGCACTGAGCGAGCCCCAGCAATAACCCTGGAGGCCAAAAAAAGAACAAAGAGTGTATCACAATTTTATCACAGAAGTTGAGTGCTTAGAGAAACAGTCACTACAGAGGCAGCCCACCACTGTTACTGCATACAAGTTTCCTACTATAAGAAGAATCCTTATAACAAAGAAAGAAAAAAAAAAGATTTAAACATCCTGAAATTGGCTAAGCGAGTATGGTATCTTCTTGTAATGAATATATTTAGTGGCACGTACTTACTGCAAATATGTCACAAGACAATGAACACTTCTTCGAGATTCTCATCTGGAGCAGAAGGTAGATAGCACAATGGTGATGTAAAGACACTCTGGTGCGTGAGGCTCTCAATTCCCAGGTTCACTACCCCAGATCACCATAAACCAGAGTTGAGCAGTGCTCTGACATAAGCAAACAAACAAACAAAAAAGATTCTCATCTGAAAATGACATTAGGAGCACATATATGCAAATGTTCATCTTGAGTTAAAAATACAATGTTTGGGGTCTGGCGAGTCAGTAGTAGAGAACGTGTTATTCAGGCCATGGGGCTCTGGGTACAATCCCTACACCACATAACAGTAAAGACCGAAAAGAATAAACAAAAAAGGGGGGGGGGAGAATCGTAGATGACAGAGTGGTGCTCTAATCTTTCATTTAAAAGTGAAATAAAATTGGGGCCAGGCAGTGACACACCTGGCTAAGCTCACACGTTACAATGTGCAAGGACCCAGGTTTAAAGCCCCGGGACCCACTCTACCTACAGGGGGAAGCTTCATGAATGGTGAAGCAGGGCTGCTGGTGTCTCTCTCTCTCTCTTTCCCTCTATCTCTTCTTAAATTTTTAAAAAATGTTTTTGTACTATCTTTATTTATTTATTGAGTAGAGACAGTCAGTCAGAAATTGAGAGAGAAAGGGGTGCTAGAGAGAGAAAGAGAGGCAGAGACACCTGCAGCCCTGTTTCATTTAACAGTATCACTTCACACCCCATTCAATAGCAAAAGCTAAGATCTCATCGTGGGTCCAGGTGGTGGCCGACCTGGTTAAGAGCACACATTGTAGTGCACAAGGCCCCAGGTTCAAGCCCCCAGTCCCCACCTGCAGGGGGCAAGCTTCATGAGAGGGGAAGTAGGTCTGTAGCTGTGTCTTTATCTCCCTCTTCCCTATCAATTTCTCTCTAGCTCTGTCCAATAATAAGTAAACAGAAGCATTTTTGAAAAAAAGATACGATCTCATCTTGAATTATAGCTAAGTCTTTAGCCACGCTATTTATAAATTGTATGATATGGGGGGGTCCAGCGGTGGCGCAGTGGGTTAAGCGCATGTGGTGCAAAATGCAGGGACCTGCGTAAGGATCCCGGTTGGAGCCCCCGGCTCCCCACCTGCAGGGGCGTCGCTTCACAGGCGGTGAAGCAGGTCTGCAGGTGTCTATCTTTCTCTCCCCCTCTCTGTCTTCCCCTCCTCCGTTTCTCTCTGTCCTATCCAACAACGAACAACATCAACAATGGTAATAATGATAACCACAGCAAGGCTACAACAACAAGGGCAACAAAAGGGGGGGGAGGAATGGCCTCCAGGAGCGGTGGATTCATGGTGCAGGCACTGAGCCCAGAAATAACCCTGGAGGAAAAAAAATGTATGATATGTCCCGGCCTCCTTAGCCACTCATCAGTCCTTGCACCTGCGCATTGTTTCCAGATTTTAACTATTACACATAAGTCTGTATCTACTTGTGAGGGCTGAAAATGCCCAACAGAGAAACACGTGAGCGTACTGACGATTATGAAGTCTCCTGCTCCTGTGCGCATGTCTGTATGTTCTTGGAGAAGCCAGTGATCACAAATCACGAGGACAGCATACCTCAGGAAAGCTCCCAGCACAGGACTTACTCACCCTGCTTGACTTGAATCCTGCATGATTTCACCAAGGGACATGTTTCTCTTACTTAAAGAGTCCTTGTATAGCACGGCTCTTTGCAACTCTATGAATGACGTTTATCATTTAGATTTGAAAAGCTGTTGCTAGAGTTTAGGAGTGAATTAGTGAACTAAAGTGCCCATGCCTTATCATATAATTGCTAATCTTTGTGCATGATGAAAAAAAAAAAAGACAATAACAAATTTAACTTTCTGACCATGTTATTGTCCATGCCATGGTATGTTGGGGGATACAGGAGCTCAGTGGTATCTTTAACAAGCTAGAGCCTTACAATTGGAGAACCTCCTTGGAAAAAATAGGCTGAATGGGGTATTTTCCTGAGTACCAGCAGCTGTGCTTCCTTCTGAACCTTAGAGATCCTGAGTACATAAAATTCTCCTAGTTAAAGATTGCACTGCAAGGTCTGTCCCTTATAGCTTTGGGTTCACTTTCATTTTTTTAAGACTAAGTTTTGAATTACATATGAGTGAGTTTCACATGAGACAGAAGAGAGACACCAGAACACACTCTTGGTACATGTGGTACTGGGTACTACTGAGCCAGGAATCTCTGTCTAGGAGCACAGTGCTCTACCAGTCATTTGAGTGAATTCTTCTTTTTTTATATATTTGCTTTACATTTATTTATTTATTTTCCCTTTTGTTGCCCTTTTTTGTTATTGTTTTTGAAGTTATTATTGTTGTTGTTACTGATGTCCTCATTGTTGCATAGGGCAGAGAGAAATGGAGAGGGGCAGAAAGACAGAGAGGGGGAGAGAAAGATATAGACACCTGCAGACCTACTTCACTGCCTGTGAAGCGACTCCCCTGCAGGTGCGGAGCTCAAACTGGGATCCTTATGCCAGTCCATTTCATTGTGCGCTTAACCCGCTGTGCTACTGCCAGACTCCCTTGGGTGAACTTTTCAACAAGCACCTTCCTACCTGCCTCTCTTATGTTGTTCTTCCCAATTGTTTGCCCCAACAAGAGTATTTACTCACCATTTTTTTCTCTTAATAAAATTTAATTAAAAAAAAAAAGACATCTGTATGGGGGAGTTTTCATAAGCAGTGAAGTGAAGTGAAGTGATACTCTGGGTCTTTCTGTTTCTGACTCTCCACCTCGAGAAAGAAAGAAAAATTTTAAAAAGTTAAAACTTAATGGTCTTAATGTTTCAGAACCTACATTTATCTTTAGCATAAGCAAACTCTTTGCTCCTTCAATTCTGAAATAAGATATCAAAATGCATTTTCTTTGAAATATGTTCATAAGATAGATAGATGGATGGACGGACAGATGGATAGAAGGATGGATGGATGGATGAATGGATGATAGAGATCCAGTCTTAAAAACAAACACACTGAATTTATTTCAGTTGATGTTTGTTGAGCATCTCTTCTATGCAAAGAGTAGCAGTAGGCTATTTTGAATAATACAGGATGCAGAGGAGCCAGGGATTTAATCGAGGATCTGCAGGTCAGAGACAGGTAAACTCAGACGTTTCACCCATGAGTCACTGTCATCAAAGACAGTATGAGTTTTCTTCTTACCGATTTCATAGACAGCGAGTTCTTTGCATGCAAGGGCTTGGAAGAGCTTTTAGGAAAGATTCTGTTATTACAATCTCTACGCAGAAGTTTCCGGCAGATGGATGTGAGGAGGCTATCCCAGGCTGTAGAGTTGGTAGTTAGATTGTGTGTTGGGTTAAGATGGTGAATTGGGCAGCTCATTTCTGTAATGAGTGAAAAGCAGTTCCAAGAAGAATGGGTCTCAGAGCAACATAGGGCCAGATTCTGAAGGCACTAAGATGGCGTCCTTAGGACTTCACATAGAGACCGAGTACACAGCTACTTGCCTTCATTTCCCTTAGTGCCCTCACCTGATTTTTTAAAATTTATTATTATTACTGGAAGTCCTTTGGATGAATTTCCTGGTATGATTTATTTTTAGCATTGGAGTCAGTGATAATTCATAGTTGTGGGTAAATTACTCACAGTGCTGTTTTCTGCAGCTAAGATCTAATTAGATCTGCCACAAAAATGTATATTTCAAAAGCTGCTTTTCTTTTTTCCTTCTGCAGAAATATGATTTTTCAGGAAGTCAGGCAGTAGCGCAGTGGGTTAAGTGCACATGGCACAAAGTGCAAGGACCAGCATAAGGATCCCGGTTCGAGCCCCTGGCTCCCCACCTGCAGGGGAGTCGCTTCACAGGTGGTGAAGCAGGTCTGCAGGTGTCTGTCTTTCTCTCCCCCTCTCTGTCTTCCCTTCCTCTCTCCATTTCTCTCTGTCCTACCTAACAAGGACAACAATAATAACTACAGCAATAAAACAACAAGGGCATCAAAAGGGGATAAATAAATATTTTTAAAAAGAGATATGATTTTTCCATTGCTAATAAAGGAGTGGGATGTGAAATCCCATTAGTGTGTGGATTTATGTGTGGATAAGCATTGTATGTGATGTATATGCAGGAACATCAAATTCATGTCATATTGGGTATTTCTCAACTAAATGATTTAAAATACATACAACATCAAAAGGGTTATCCTGACTTCTCTTTTTGTCAGTCTGCATGTTACACGAAAATAGCACGTAACAGTGACTGATTTAGTTGAACCCACTTCTGAGAAAGTGGTTGCTTTAATCTCAGGTCTTGGATATCTTCCCCTTGTATCTGGAAGCAGTTGGACTGATTTGCATTATCTTTCACTTGTAAGTGTTGAGGCTAATGATATATTATCAAACGTCTTTTTTCTTTCTTGGTACGCACGCATGCACATCAGCTTTCATCACTCCTATTCTAATACCAGAGCACATAATTAGTAGATGTGCAGCACACTAAATAGCGAAGTAAAAGACAGTGCACAAGGAGATCAAAGCAATCATGTTTTTTGTGTCTTTCACACAATGTAGGCTCCTTCAATGTGTATTCTGGTAAATAAAAAAGAAACCTAGAAATCTAATGAGGCAAAACCATTTCACTTTTTTTTTCACCTATCTAGTTAAAATAGGGACAGAATTTTTTCAGGTATTTATTCACTCTTCAATTGTTAATTAGTATGTATAGTATTAAAAACGAAGTCATCATTCTTAGTCACCTGAAGACTGCCACTAACCAACCTTCTTATACCATCAGGGCAATGAAAACATGAGCATATACATAAGATAAGGTTGGCTCACATATGCAATTTTTCATTGTTTTAAAAGTAATTTCAAGATGGAATTCTCATTCAGTGTATTTATTTATTTTTAACATAGTGGATGTATTTCATCCACTATCAAACATTTCTAACACTGTGTGATATGCGAATGAATCATCCTTGTTTTTAATATGTATCTGAGTACCTTTTTTTTTGTAAATACCTTAATTTAATTTGTTTTGAATAGAAACAGAAGAAATTGATAGGAAATGGAGAATAGAGGGAAGGAGAAAGAGAGAGACAACTGCAGTACTGTTGCACCACTTGTGAAGCTCCCCTCTCCCGCAACACCAGGGGTTTTGAACCCAGGTCCTGACACACTGTAATGCCTGTGCTTTACCAAGTGTGCCAATTCCTGGTCCCATGAGTACTTGTTTTTACTCATTCTCTTTGTCTTTCTCCTTCTCCCTCCTCCTCTTCTTCTTTCTCCTGTTTTATAAGTATCATCTTTAATCCATACTATCTCTGTGGGATCTCCCCCATCCCCCCAATCTATCCCAACTTCAGTTGAACTAGATAGTAATATCACTTCTATGTCCGCTTAACCAGGAGCACACAAGATCAAGACCTAGCTGCACTAAGTCAGCCCATAGAATTAGACATCCTCATTGGTCTCAAGAACATCAAAGTCCCAGTGTCACCCATGACCTCAAAGACTCCTCTGCGACTTCATGTTGAATTAACAACACTCAACTTCTTTCTTTGGAGACGACTGACTCTCAGACAAGAAGTCCTTGAATTGAGTCTTAGACCGGGAGAGGCATTGCCTTCTACCCCTGTTGGTGGGGCAAGCAGAGACCTCACTTTGGTCACTAGAGCTTCAGTGGCCAGGAACTTGTCCTGTTGGCATTCTCATGGGATTTCCTTGATCCATCTTGGCAGTGTTTCCTCTCTGAGCCATGGTGTAATCTATGTAAGAGAGCTGTCCAGCGCACTGTAAGCTGAGCTGAGACTTGCCAAGAGTTCAGAGATGAAGTCTTGTCTCAGCAGCAGAGCCAGAAGCTTCATTGCCCTTTTCCTGACTAAACTTACCTGACATAGTTGTTTTTTCAGTAACATTGTTTCTTGTTTTTCTGTTTGGTTCTTGAATTACATGTTTTTTCTCTTTTTTTTTTCCTTGAGGGATTTTTTTTGTTGTTGTTGTTCTGTTTTAATTATTTGGAAGAGTGCCCTTAAACTATAAAGGACCACATGTACAAATGGAGACTTCTATAAAATAGGTACAGAGTGAAGTTTTGTTTATATTTGATTTTTTGCTTGTTTTACCAGCAGATCCCCTTCTCCTCTCTCTCTCTCTCTCTCTCTCTCTCTCTCTCTGTCTCATAAATAAATCTTTTGCTTTATAGTTTGGTATGGACAATTGCTTCTCAACATTTATGGAAATTTCAAGGTTTTGTCATGATTGCCATCTTGATTTTCATGTTTTTATTCCAGTCTCACTAGCATTTTGTGAAACTATTGGTAAATTACACATTTGTCAATATACACGTTTCAGTATATTTTACATTTTATGAAATGTAAAAGTCCAGTCTGGAGATAGGCATTGTTTATGTAGTTACAAAAATGCATGTGGAATTAAAATCTATGAATTACAGAGCAAAGTGTGAACATTGATTAAAACCCAGTGTTCTGACTTCAGCTTTGCTCTTAACAGTCCTGTGCTTTTCACTAAATCCTTTCATTGCTTTTTGCTTCCTATTAAGCAAGAGGGTGGTGAGAGTTCAAGGAGTTCTCCTGTAATGTACCAAGAATACAGCCTGCCACCTGAAGACATAACTCATGCTATCTCTTGAAAAACAAAAGCAAAAACTCAGCCAAGACTGTGGAACTAGATAAAGAGAAATTAATTTGATCTTGTGTCCTTGAAATGGAATAAGAGCTCAGAAACACAATTTCATTTTGTACTTTTTAAGAAAGGAGACAGAAATAGAAAGAACTCTCTTTCATCAGAATGTCTTCATCCTCTAGGTCCATTGGCATTAATACAAATGGCAGGACTGCCTTCTTCCAAAAGACAGTATAATAACCATGACAGAGGATCCCTTTGCTTGATGGTGGGCTCTTAGGCTGTTCCCTTGTCTTAGCTACTGTGAATATGTTACAATGAACAGACAGTAGAGATTCTGATTTTCTTTGCTAGGCATATAAGGCCAGAAGTGTGGTTGTTGAATTGTATGTATAGTAGTTCAATTGTAAATGTTCTGAGCAAACTTTGTTCTGTTTTCATAATGACTACACCATTTTCCATTCCAACCAACAGCACACAAAGGCTTCCTTTTCTCATCCTGACCAACACTTGTTGTCACTTGTCTTTTTGATAAAAGAAGCAAAGAAGGGCTCTCTTTGCATGTGTGAGGGAGTTGGTGGGAGGTATATGTCTTCCTATTGACTTGCCTCGCCTACTCAATTCAAGTCCAGAAGCTGTGGGAGGTAAAAGAAAAGATCATTAAAAATATGTGAAGTCAGAGCATAAAGGCTTTGCAGACAATTTGTCCATGTCTCAAATTCCCTGCATGTTCTCATGACAGTTAAAACCCTCTGCCATGCCATCTTGGTTTTTGTTCTTTTCTGGGCTGCTTATTTTCAGTAATGACCATAAATGTGATGCAGTAGAACAGACAACCAACTTCAGTCTTAGAGGGTTATAGCGTTATTGGGTGATAGATAGACTTAACAGACATTATAAATGTGTAGGTAGAAGGTAGACTCAATGTGACTTCTTATAAATGTGTGCTCATCTGAGATTATATAATTTTCAAAGCTGGTACATAACAATAGGAAGTACATAGGCCTCAGTTTTAATGCTTCCTTAGATATTTATTTTAAAAATACTAATCTGGTCTCCTAAGAGCATCTATATTCTAAGATGTTTGATCACATGTCATTGGTAGAAGATGCTGGGATATTGTGTTATACATGCATACTTTCTCAGAAAGCTTAAACATCGGATCGCCCTTGAAGTGTGAATACCTCTGCAATGGAGTGAATTTTTAGATCATTTGCTGTTACAGATACTCATGGAAACAGATTGCTGTTGTACTGTTGTTCTCCTAAATGGTTTGAGGAGTAAAATCAAGCTTGAAGATAGGCTGGTTTTAGACATCTGTTTTGTTTTTTCAGGTGTACATTTTGTGTTTTGCCAGTCCACAGATTTTCACCATGCTGCGTAATGCCATGTGGCTCTTTGGATAGAATGGCCCCCATGTGCATAACGCATTCACTGAGGGTGGACAGATGTCAGTTGCCATGGCAAAGATCATGATGTCCACCATCAAACCTCTTCATGAGATCAGACTGGTGTTGGAACAACCGAATGCAAATATTTACTTGTAAAGGGAGAGCTGGTTTGTGGAGAAGCAGTACATTATTAGAGCCCTTCGCTTGCCCATGAGTCATCCAGTAAGAAGTCTATTTTCATGCAACTCCCCTCTTTTGTTTTAGTAAATTCCCACCGCCCTCACCTCCTTTGGGTCAAGAACCAAAATTCATATTGTAGAATTGGACCCTTATTTTTAGTTGGAGACATGAGTAGAATTATTGGCATCATCTGTGATGATCTTGTCCCCAAAGATAACCTCACCCTGTTGATTTGAGTTTCTGAGTTAAGAGTGGATTTTTCCTTTTTTTTTTTTTTTGTTGGATCATACATTAGAACAGTAGATGCATTTATACAAGAATGAGTGTCCTCTTAGACACTAAAGAGATATTTGGGGATATTTCTAAGAATAGATCTCAAAAGAGTTCTATAGTTTATCACAGGTTTATTCATGTTGAGGCCATTTGTCAAGTGAAGTTTTAAAAATCATTTAGAAGTCTCTTATACAGTTCCTTCAAGTTGGAAATCTACAAAACTCTTGTACTATAATCCTGAATGATATTCGTTTTAAGCTATTAGACTAATTAGTTTAGAATGTAAGGGGCAGGGCGGTGGTGCATCCCATTAAGAGCACATGGTGCAAAGCTCTAGGACCAGCATAAGGATCCCAGTTGGAGCCCCTGGCTCCTCACCCTCAGGGAGTCGCTTCACAGGTGGTGAAACCTGTGTGCAGGTCTTTCTTTCTCTCCCCCTCTCTGTCTTCCCTCTCCTCTCTCAATTTGTCTCTGTCCTATCCAACAACAACAGCAATAACAACAATGACAAGGATAAACAACAAGGGCAACAAGAAGGGAAAAAAAATAGCCTCCAGGAGTGGCACTGATAACTGTCTAATAATTAATTCCTTGAACCTCCACTAGCAACTTCAATATACACCTACTTGATTCACAAAAGGACCGTGTTTTCTGAAATTTACCATGTATGATTAGTGCACTTCAGATCTGAGAAAACAAAGAGTTGTCTGTGAGATTCAAAATGAGAGGTGTTGCTTCTATAAAGTGCCCTTTTACTGCTGAAAAGAGGACAGAAAGAAAAGAAAAACTCTGATTTACCACTGTGTGAGGCTTATGATGACTATGTTTGCCTTTCAGATCCTCAACTCAAGGGCATAGTGACCAGGTTATATTGCAGGCAAGGCTACTACTTGCAAATGCACCCGGATGGAGCTCTCGATGGAACCAAGGACGACAGCACTAATTCTAGTAAGTGGCTCTTTCAGGCCCCCACTTAACATAGTGGGTCCCCAACACTATTGTGCGAGAGACTTTTAGAAATGCTCTTACCAATGTTTGGTTGGGGGGGGGGAATTTCTTCCTCCCTTCCTCCCTCCCTCTTTCTTTCCTTCTTTCTTTCTTTCTTTCTTTCTTTCTTTCTTTCTTTCTTTCTTTCTTTCTTTCTTTCTTCCTTCCTTCCTTCCTTCCTTCCTTCCTTCCTTCCTTCCTTCCTTCCTTCCTTCCTTTCTTTCTTTCTTTCTTTCTTTCTTTCTTTCTTTCTTTCTTTCTTACAAATGTTCTACCATTCACATCCTTGAACCACATGGATGACAATGTTACCAAACAACAGAGAAGTCTGCACTGCCAGATGATTATCAGTTTTGTTGTTTAAGCAACTGTCCCTTCTATCCAGGTTGCATTTAATCTAAACATCACAGAATTCAACTAAATGCCCTAGTGCATTCAGGTAAAAAAAAAAAAAAAAAAAAAAGACTGTGTTGACTTTGGATGTTTATTTTTTATCAGCTTTGTAATGCTAAGTGTAGACATTTAAGAGTGAGAAAGATCCACTATTTCAAATAATAGAAAGAATTCTAAATTCCTGGCATTCAACAAGAAAACAGGAGTACCTCTCCATAGTGGGTGGATATGATGGCTGAGAGCCTTTCAAGATGGAAACTGCTTAGTTGTTTTATACAATTGAGACTGTTTTTTCTAGTGAAAATGCTCCAAAATTTGTGCTGTATTAATGTCTGTCAGCCTTTTCCCACCCCCACATAGTGGGGTGTGTGTGTGTGTGTGTGTGTGTGTGTGTGTGTGTGTGTGTGCAAGTAGCTTCCCTTTGTATTTCCATTTTGGTGTCCATCTTTATCCAACTGTCTGTGTGACCCTCCCCAATTTCTGTTTCCACTGGCATAGAATTCCTTTTAATGTAGGAGACCAGTTCTAAAACTGATACACTTTGTATTTCTTTTTATTTATATATATATATATATATATATTTTTCCCTTTTGTTGCCCTTGTTGTTTTCTATTGTTGTTGTAGTTATTATTATTGTTGTTATTGATGTCCTTGTTGGATAGGACAGAGAGAAATGGAGAGAGGAGGGGAAGACAGAGACGGGGAGAGAAAGAGAAACACCTGCAGACCTGCTTCACTGCCTGTGAATCGACACCCCATGCAGGTGGGGAGGCAGGGGCTCGAACAGTGATCCTTACGCTGATCCTTGACGCTTCATGTCACGTGTGCTTAACCTGCTGCACTAACCTGCTGCATCCGACTCCCCACTCTTTATATTTCTTGGTAGTTAAGGAAAAGCAAACACTAACCTTACTGGAAAGACTTAACAACTTATTAATGAATTAGGAAGCTACTAGTGCCCACACTCTGAAGACCTATATTGAAATGTAAAAACCTGTCTCACTACTTGCTGCCTTTCTAGCAAGTCACTTTAATGTGACCTTAAGCCAGTTAGGCTCATCTTCTTACTGTTTGAGGATTTGCAAAGTGAACACAGAGCTAATAAGCAGGTTAAGATTAAGGTCCTGGGGCCTGTGGTGGCGCACCTGGTTGAGCGCACGTTACAGCGCACAAGGACCTGGATTTGAGCCCCCGGTCCCCACCTGCAGAAGGAAAGCTTTGCAAGTGGTGAAGCAGGGCTGCAGGTGTCTCTCTTTCTCCCTATCTCCCCTACCCTCTTGATTTCTGACTGTCTCTATCCAATAAATAGAGATAATTAAAAAATTTTTTTTAAAAGGTTAAGGTCCTCTCTTCAAAAAAAACCCAAAAAAACCTTATGACAATAAAAGTTAATAAATTTGACAGAATTACAGCTTTGTGAAAGCAGGGACAATCATTAGTTAATTCTACTTTTTCATACTATTGAATTCTTACTTGAGATACACAGATATTTTGGGTATATTTTAAGATATTTTCTTTTCTCTAGCTTATTATAGTAGTCTTACGAATCTTAGCAAAGTCATTGGCACTGAAAAGTGTTCTTTAGAAATGGAGAGGAACATAAGATCTGCTGACAGACAGGTTCTAATTAGAAATAACTACCTTTTTGGTTTGCAGAAGGGTGTTATTGAATCATTCACAAATGCCTTCTGACTTTTAAAATAATTCACTGGGACATAACACAGATGAATCATCCATAAATAGGAAAAATGAAGAGCAAAAGTTAAATACAAATCACCTAGGTGCACCCTGAAAAGTTAGCAGACTTTAATAATGAATGTTTATGGAAGTGCCACTTGAATTGCCAAAGCTCAGAAATTGTGTTCTCCACATGTGCTCATGTGGGATGAGAGAATGTTTCAAACAGGCTGATAATGTAGCTTTGTTGGCTTTTTTTTCTCCCTCAAACCATTCCATTGGGGGAAATAATGGCTCCCAGGACACTTGCTGACACATGAGTATGTCTCTGTTTGCTTATTAGATGAATGGAGAAGAGGGACATCCTACAATCTAAGGTGAAGAAATCTCTCAGAGTAAAAAAAAAAAATGATGGGGCTAAGGTCAATAATGGGTGACTTGTCCTGAAAGAGAGAATCCTGTAGCTACCTGGCACCTTATCTTTGATTCCCTTGGACCTTAGATGGGTCTTTCACAACAGAAAGACGTTGGGTTACTTGGTGGCCTCAGTCAACACCACTGGCATGTTCCTTTAAGCCTCCCCAGAGCCCCAGCCCACTAGGGAAAGAGAGAGACAGGCTGGGAGTATGGATCAACCTCCAACGCCCATGTTCAGCAGGGAAGCAATTCCAGAAGCCAGACCTTCCACCTTCTGCACCTCACAATGATCCTGGGTCCATACTCCCAGAGGGATAAAGAATAGGAAAGCTCTCAGGGGAGGGGATGGGATACGGAGTTCTGGGGATGGGCATTGTGTGGAAATATACCCCTTTTATCTTATAGTCTTGTCAATATTTCCATTTCATAAATAAAAATAAAAAAATAAAATAAAGATGGAAAAATCGTACAAAAAAAAAAAGAACGTCTCACCCATCAACCAAATGTCTTCCTTGCAAGGAACTATGAAATCTGATAAGGACCAAAAGACTTTTTTTTTTTTTTTGCCCACTCTTAGTTTTCACTGCTTCTACTGCCAAACTGCATAGATCCTGTAAGCAGCATAGGACTAAAGAAATATTAATAGGGGCTGGCTCACCCAGTTCGAGCCCCTATTCCCCAACTGTAGTGGGGCCGCTGCACAAGTGGTCAAAGCAGGTCTGCAGGTGTCTTTCTCTTTCCCTCTCTATCTCTCATTTCCCTTCAATTTTTCTCTGTCTTATGGAATAAAATGGAAAAATATGGACACCAGGGGCTGTGCCTTTGTAGTGTAGGCACTGAAACCCAGAGATAAACTTGGAGGCAAAAAAGAAAAAAAAAATTAAGCAAAAAGAAATAACAATATATTCTGGCTAATACAACAGAATTCAGACTTCACACGAAATAACTTCTCTCACCATAGACATTTCCCATCTGGTCTGTGGATGTGTAAAAACTGTTGATGATGTAGTGAGCATTGCCCCAAAGGCTTTGAGATGATGGTTCTCACCTTGAGTGCACCTTCAGGTCACTGAAGTAGTGCTAAAAATTATTGGGTACTCTAAACTCAGTCCCAGAAATTATGACATTGTTGGTTTTCGCTGGGGGCTTGGCCATTCTACTTTGTTAATACAACTACATTTCAAGTGTATCCAGGGTTAAAACATCACTGTTATGTGAAGAACTGACCTACTCAACAGAATAAGCAGAAGAGCTGGGGCATCTTCATGTTTCTTTCTCCCTTGGATTTTGTGAATTTACTTTGCGGTTTCGTAAAAACAGGAAACGTGTGAAATAGTGTGCTGTCTCCAGTTATGTGGGTTTGATGGTTTAAAATGGACCTGGGGTCCATCCTATGTGAGTTCATCTCCTGTTATCACTGCAAATGACAATGACTTGTAGTTCACAGTTCAGGCCCTGCTCCAAATCTTGGGTAATAAGACTCAAAGTGAGTATTTATTTTCCCTTTTGTTGCCCTTGCTGCTTTTTTATTGTTGTAGTTATTATTGATGTCGTCGTTGTTGGATAGGACAGAGAGAAGTGGAGAGAGGAGGGGAATACAGAGAGGGGGAGAGAAAGACAGACACCTGCAGACCTGCTTCACTGCTTGTGAATCGACTCCCCTGCAGATAGGGAGCCAGGAGCTCGAAATGGGATCCTTACGCCGGTCCTTGTGCTTTGCTCCACGTGCGCTTAACGCGCTGCGCTGCCACCTGACTCTCCCAAAGTGATTTTTCTGTCTGGCCATGTAAATATCTGTTTTCCCTAACTTTTAATCTTCTCCATCCTGTGTTACTTTAGTGAGTTCATGATGATGTACTTACCTCCTAGAATTCTACCTTGTGACCTGTATCAAATTAATGGCCCCTGAAAATAACATTAGAGGCTTAAAAAGTTTAGAATAATCAGGTTTGAGTAACTTAGGGTGGAGAAGTTTACACAGACAGACAAACACTCTCCCTGCCCCTTTCCACCCAGGTTACCACTGGTACTTGGTGCCTGCACAGTGAATCCACGGCTCTC
The DNA here is from genome assembly GCF_950295315.1 of Erinaceus europaeus. Lineage (NCBI taxonomy): Eukaryota > Metazoa > Chordata > Mammalia > Eulipotyphla > Erinaceidae > Erinaceus > Erinaceus europaeus. Next base: position 131,015,394 of record NC_080166.1, on the reverse strand, counting down.
AGTAGCCATGTTTTTTCCTTTCTATTTATATTTGACAGGATAGAGAGAAATTGTGAGGGAAAGGGAGATAGAGAGAGAGAGAGAGAGAGAGACAGAGAGAAAGAGTGGGAGAGGGAGAGGGAGAGGGAGAGGGAGAGGAGAGGGAGAGGGAGAGGGAGAGGGAGAGGGAGAGGGAGAGGGAGAGGGAGAGGGAGAGGGAGAGGGAGAGGGAGAGGGAGAGAGAAAGAAGAGCTGTCCCTTTTTCTCTGTATCTCCCCCTCCCCTCTGAATTTCTCGCTGTCCAGTCAAATAAAATAAGTAAGTACTGAGCTGAGGAGACAGCACAATAGTTCTGCAAAAGAGACTTTCATGCCTCAGGCTCTGAGGTTCCAGGCTGAATCTCCAGCATCAACATAAACCAGAACAATCATGCTTTGGCATCTCTCTCTCTATCTATCTATCTATTACCCATCTTTATCTCTTTATATCTCATTTATTAAATAAAGAAATAATTTTTGGGGCCTGGTGATGGCACATCTGGTTGAGCACACATATTACAATGCTCAAGGACCCAGGTTCAATCCCCTGGTCCTCACCTGAAGGGGGATAGCTTCATGAGTGGTGAAACAGAGCTGTGGGTGTCTTTCTTCTTCTCTATCACCCACTTCTCTCTCAATTTCTGGCTGTATTTATCCAATAAATAAATAAAGATAATAAAATAAATAAATTTATTTTAAAAATGATATCAATTTCTAAAATAAAAAATTAGATTTGAATTAATAAAATTCTGAATAGGATATAACTGCACTGGATAATCTGCAGTTCTCTTATAAATGTGTCTAGCATAAAATCTTCACAATCATCATTGGAGTGATCACTCGGAATATGCTCTTACACCTACCAAACAGTCAAGAGATAACACCGGTTAACTATTACATTGACAAACTCAATTCTTACTTTGATCACAGTGCTGAGGGAAACACTCCATTTCAGTCTAGTTTGTCTCACTATAGGAAAATGAAATAAGGGAACGCAAAAGAGTCATTAACTCTTTGGTGGTGGAACAGCTCACTTTTCTCTCTTTTGTTTTTTCACTCCAAGATGTATGCAATATTAATAGTGAAAACTGTTTCAAATATGCATGCCACTCATTTTAATTAGTTCACTCTAAATGTAGCACCTTGGCAGGTGTGCTTCTTTTTCTGTGCCATGCTAGTTCTGCAAGAGTAATTGAGTCCTGGAATTATCGCGTTAACTTCTGGCCTCCAGGTGTAAGGCCAGGAGAAATCTTAGCTTCTGAGTAAACGGCAGAATCTCTGTCCAGCCTGAGCTTTCTCAACTCCGCATTTGAGATGCTTTACCAGTCATTTCATTGGACATCTGAAGATATGAGGGCCTGTGATACTAGAATCCTACCTGATGCTGTGACTTTGTTTGTTAGCCCAGAAATTCTTTGTTGTTATTATTATTGTTGTTGCTATGAACCAGAGCACTTATCAGCTTGGGCCTATGGTGGTGTGGGGGATTGAACCTAGGACTTCAGAGAGTCAGGCATGAGAATCATTCTGTTATCTATCCTACTTCTAAAGAAGGCTATAGACAAGACTGCAACTTTCTGCAAAGTGAGACCTCAGTACTCATTTTGCCCCTCACAGGACACTTAACTTTTTAATTATCTGGAGAAATAAAAGCTGCCCAGAAGAGGCAGTGAGAGAGAGAGAGAAAAACAGTGAGGCAGAGAAAAATGGTGGCCGCGATTGGCCTCTCCTACCCATTTCTGACACCCCGTGTTTATCTTTGCAGCACTGTTCAACCTCATACCAGTGGGTCTGCGTGTGGTTGCCATCCAGGGAGTGAAGACAGGGTTGTATATCGCCATGAATGGAGAAGGTTACCTCTACCCATCAGTAAGTAACAGGCCAATCATCGTTGGTTATGCACAAGGCGTTTGTCCAATAACAATAGCAGCCAGAACAAAAATGAGTAAGTCCCTTGTCTATAGATTGCACCATGTTAACTCCCACCTGATCTTAAACATTCTTGGGACTGATCCTGGGTTGTGCATCTGTGTTTGATGATGTCATTTTATCAATGGCAAGCCTAGCTTTGCATCTTGGCTTTCTGTCTTTGCTGCACCATGAACCAGTGGAGAGGTAATCGAGCATTTTGGGAAGATTTCATGTTAATATAATTGGCTTTATCTTTGGGTTTCATAGATGCATTTGTTTTAGAGATTCCTCTGAGGTCTGTTTAAAAAGTGAATTGATGTGAGTTGTAAAAAAATATATACCTCACTCTTAAAAAAATAAGAATTTGAATTGTGGGAATGTTTTGCTGGGAAAATACTTCCATAATGCGGAAATGGTTGTTCCACTGGTATATGACCGAGCCTCTCTATTTTGTTTACTTAGTAGTCAAGCATGTAGCTTCTTCTGGGAAGTTACTATTTGTAGATAAATAATAGTGAGATGCTATTCATATGCATTACAATGCAGTTAGAATTTATTTCTGTCATAGGGTCAAGCAGTAGTAACTGAAATGAAAATATTTCTTTTGACTTTCCTTTAAGAAAAATTGATTACTGAGGTTATAATGCCCCTGAGAAAAATAGCCTTATGTGGGTTTGAGTAGCCTCTTTTTTATTAACTACTTAACCCTCATTTTAAATTTTTTAAAATTATATTTATTTATTTGATAGACACAGTCAGAAATTGAGAGGGAAGGGGATGAGAGAGAGAGAGAGAGAGAGAGAGGAAGAGAGAGAGACCTGCCACACTGCTTCACCACTCATGAAGCTTTCCCCTTGCAAGTGGGAATTGGGGGCTCGAACCTGGGTCCTTGAGAACTGTAACATGTGCATTCAACTAGGTGCACCTCCATGTGGCCCCTCTATTATTATTGTCCAGTATCTTTAAAAAAACTAAATATGCATACACCACATAAACTCATTTTAAAACTTAAACAGAAACATTAAATAGGGCCTCCCATGAAATATGAAGTATTTTCTTCAGCAAGGCAGGGAAATCCTGTCAAAACACATAACAGGAGAGCTGTGGATTCCCTTCATGGTGAGCTCTGGCTATTTTTGAAGCTTCATCTGAAATCCCTGGAGGGTTTTCCTGCCTGCAGACCAGGCTTCCACATTATGCAAATTGTATTCTTTTGCACAAGCTGAATATGCAACATGGTCAGCAAAGATCAAGCTAGAATTCCCTCTCCCCTCCTTGAGGGGCAAAGAAAGAAAGAGAGAGAGAGAGAGAGAGAGAGAGAGAGAGAGAGAGACAGGCAGAGAGGGAAGTCTGACTTAGATAAAGATCATTTTCTAAGAAGCCTTATTTCAGATTCAAGTGGGTCTTATTGATTTGACATTTACTGTGTTATTTTTGTGTCTTTTTTCCCCCGTCCAAGTTTACAAGTACTCTCCGGCATGCCTGGCAATGATCAGATGCAGTGTATGCCAAGATCTTTGGTTCTGTTTCTGGTGATGATTTTATCACACTACTGTTCTCTTTTGTATGTGCAGGTATCATGGGAAACAGAGATGTGTGTGTGTGTGTGTGTGTGTGTGTGTGTGTGTGTGTGTGTGTGTGTGTGTGTGTGTGTGTTGGGTTTCTGCTGCTGAGGAAGTTGCTTTTTATATTGTAGAGAGGTGGGATATATGCTCTTGCATATGTGTCTTAATGTGTCTTAGCTACAAATCCAAGTGTTTGTTGTAAGCTGTGTAGGAGCATTAGAAACACTGGTTGTAGGAACCTGGCCCTATGTCCGCTGTTGTAAGTATTGCTTCACCATGGTCTAATGAATTGACTTGGGGGCAAAAGGTCCTTGTCCTCAAATCTGTGCCAGAAACAGCCTCAGGCTTATTTTATTTTTTATTTGTTGAGAGAAGGAAGCAGAGGGAGAGCATAATTCAACTCTGATTTTATGGTGGTGCTGGGAATTGAACCTGGGACCTCAGAGCCTCAGGCATGAAAAACTTTTGCAGAACCATTATGCTATCACCCCAGCCCCAACCTCAGGCTTCTTACTGACTCTTTTGTTTTCTAAACTTACTCCCTGAGTTTCCAAGAAGCCAGCCTCAGGACCTCCCTTTTGGAAGTATGATTCCCTGGTTTACAGGCCTTAATTTTCTGCTTCCTCCAGTTGTTGATTCTTTACTTTGATAACAGAATCTGAGAAAAGGCACTGTATTCACCCAAACCTCAAGAGATCCTCAGATTATGGCATCTTAAAAACTGTAACCACTGAAGAAAAAGAAAAAGAAAAAAAAAGATAAAAACCAAAAGTCACATTCAGTCTTCACTAACTCTTTAAAACTAATGTCCACTTTTTATTTCAGTGTGATGAAATGTGAACTTTGAATGTTTCAGAACAAAGAATGCTCTTCTCCACAGTTGTTTTTTTTTTAATGTTTATTTATTTTCCCTTTTGCTGCTCTTGTTGTTTTATTATTGTAGTTATTATTGTTGTTATTGATGTCCTTGTAGTTGGAATTACTATCTGGGTAACTACAGGTGGATTCTTCAGTCCTTAGAACCTCAGACTTTTTATTTCCATGGGGTTTTCATAATAAGATTGCTGTTCAGATTCTATGATCTAAGATGGGTAGACCAGCATATGCACTGTAAACAGTACCTTGTACAAATAGACTGGAGTTCTACATGAGTAATTCAACTTTTGTTCTTATATAGGAAAGTTATTGCTAGGCTGTATTGTCCTCCAGTGCTACACTATTACATTAAAACAATTGCGGGGAGTCAGGCGGTAGTGCAGCGGGTTAAGCACATGTGGCGCCAAGCGCAAGAACCAGCATAAGGATCCCAGTTCAAGCCAACCCGCTGCACTACCGCCTGAACAGCAATCTTATTATGAAAACCCCATGGAAATAAAAAGTCTGAGGTTCTAAGGACTGAAGAATCCACCTGTAGTTACCCAGATAGTAAACAGAGAAGACAGGATTTGAGCATCTTTGTCTGGCTCATTAACTTACATGTGTAAATATTTCCCTCTCCTCCTTCCATGCGCCAGACATTTTTCATAACCTGGTCTGACACCTATTCTAACAAGATGTTGTAAAAACATGGTGACGTAATGAAACCTCCAGGGAATGGCAATACAGGGTGGCCGGGGGTGGGGGAGAAAATTTCATGTCAATTGTTAAGTATAATCTGAAGCAGTCTATTTGCTTGAGAGATTCTGGAAGGAAACATTAAAAAAATAAACTTTCTTGAGTAATAGTATTGTCATGAGTGAGGTTTAGCTGAGGTCAGTCTATTGATAATTTAAAACTATATATAAAGCAATACAATTAAAATTACCAAAAAAATTTAAACTTATCTAAGGGAAAGCTTTCTGTTGTTTTATTATTTATTTACTGTATAGAGACAGAGAAAAATTGAGTGGGTAGGGGGGTAGGTAGGTAGAGAGGGAAAGAGACAGAGAGTCATTTGCAGTCCTACTTCACTAATTCTGAAGCTTTCCCTCTACAGGTGGGGACCAGAGGCTTGAACCTGGGTCCTTGTGAACTGTAATGTGAGCACTTAACCAGGTGCGCCACTGCCTGGCCCCTTGAAGGCTTGACATTATATAGGGGTGTTTGGAATTCTTAAACTGGATTGTATGCATTATAAGAGCTTTCAGGGTTTTTTTAAAAAAATATTTATTTATTTATTCCCTTTTGTTGCCCTTGTTATTTTATTGTTGTAGTTATTATTGTTGTCATCATTGTTGGATAGGACAGAGGCTTTGTGCCACCTGCACTTAACCCGCTGTGCTACTGCCCAACCCCAAGTTTTCAGTTTTAAAGGTTTTGACAAACAAGGCTCACCTAGCCAAAAAATGTGGAACTAAGTTGGGTAAATTCTAAAGCAGGAAAATTTCAGTTTCATTCCAGCCTACGGGGGTGGGGGGAAGCCAAGGAAGATTTAAGTCTGGGAAATGAAGGAAGGTGTTCTTAGTTTATGCTCACTTTGACAAGATCCACTTAATGCGTGCATCCTGGAGAACAGTGTCTGGCATGGGGCCAGTCTCACTCAGGATCTGTAGACTGAGGATGCGGTCGAGGGAAGACTCAGGTGGTGCAGAGTGAAGTCTGATAAATGGAGATGGCAACAGTGATGTTACTCCAGCTGCCTATGTGTCTCTGCGTATTCCAGGACAGAGCTCTGAGAATCCCTCTCCATCCAAATAAAGATGTTCCATGTGCCAGAGGAGCGGAGGTGTCTCAACTAAGATGTAAATAATTGCCTTTCCAGTGCTAGAAAAAGCTCCTGGTCCCTGTGGAATCTCCCCTTCCCTGTGACAGCAGTCCTTTCTTGAGCACAGTGACTGTTAGTGTGTGTCTGGAAGATGGAGCTTAAGATGCTTTGCCAATAAGTGCAAACACTGGGAGTGAGGGAGGAAGGGCTTTCCTTAGCCAAAGAATCAGATCAAATTACTGTTTAGGAAACAAAAGGGATTTGAATAGCAATAACTGTTTAATAGGCTAAGAGAAATGGGATCCCCCCACCTCCCCAAGCAACATGTGACTTTGAAAGTCTAAGAAAACTTTTTTTGGGGGGATGTGTGGGGTGGGGTGTGTAGATAAAGGATTCTTTAGAGACTGGTGGCATCTGCAGTGTGATGGTATTGAGACTTCTACGTGGGTGAGGTAAATGATTTTATTGTTATTTGGTGAAGAAGACTTCTTGATATTTGTTGTTAGAAATCCTGTTCATTTTTACCTCAAGCCTCTCTATGTATAAAACATGATTGATGGTTATCAAGAACATCCCTTTGTCTAAAAATACCACAAGGCCTGCCCAGTAAGAAAGGCTTCAGGCACTCCTCTGTCACAACTCTAACCCCCTCATCAGCCCACAGGCCTCGAGATTATGCAAAAATGCATTTATCTGTAACTCTGGCATTTGGCCCTCTCCCTGAAAGGTTTGGAGGTTATGCACAATGACCTGAGAACATTATTTCTTGTGGACATCACAGACATACACCTGACTTAATGATATCCAGACAAACACTCCTGTAATTAAGGCTTAACACATTCTTGATGTCTCCCACCTTGGTGGGTGGCCCAGACATTTGCATTTTATGAAGGAATACCCTCTAGTGCAAGATTGTAACACCAGGGATCCAAAAGTCAGCAGTCCTACAGCAAGCATTGTTACAATGACTACTGGGACATAGTGGTCGCTTTACAGCAAGCTGGTGATGAAAAGTAGCAAATAGGGACTTGAGCAGTAGTGCAGCTGGTTAAGTGCACATGGTGCAAAGCACAAGGATCTTTAGAAGGATGGATCCCAGTTCGAGCACCTGGCTCCCCACCTGCAGGGGAGTTGCTTCACAGGCGGTGAAGCAGGTCTGCAGGTGTCTATCTTTTTCTCCCTCTCTGTCTTCCCCTCCTCTCTCCATTTCTCTCTGTCCTATCCAACAATGACAACATCAAAAACAACAACAATAATAACTACAACAATAATAAAAAAGACAACAAGGGCAACAAAAGGGAAAATAAATAAATAAAAATTAAAAAAAAAGAAAAGTAACAAATACTTGGTTTTTGTAAGTTCATCTCCCACTAAATTCAAATTCACAGAAAGCTGGAGTAGCTCTGTTCTCATCTTCTCATCCTCCTCTTCCTCCTTCTTCTTCCTCCTTCTTCTTCTCCTCTGCTTCCTTCTCCTCCTCTTCCTCTTTCTCCTCCTTCTTAATTAATGTAATAGCCCCAAAGCCTGGGGGACATCTGACTACTGTCACTTGTGAGTCTCAGATATCAGCAAATCTCCCACCTCCTCCCTTGCTCCTTTCACCAATGCCCTTTGCTTTGATACCATACACCAAATCCAGTGTAGGTTTTGCTTAGTGTTTCCCCAGTCTGTTCGGGTTTCTTTCTTAAATTCCACTTGCAAGTGAGATTATCCCATAGTCACTCTTCTCTTTTTGGCTTATCTCACTCAAATTTTGTCCAAGATGAGGTGAAGAAAGTGAATTCATCATTTTGAATAGCTGAGTGGTATTCCATTGTGTATCTAGACCACAGCTTTCTTGCTCAGCCACACATCTGTTGTTGAACACTGAGGTTGTTTCCAGGTTTTGGCTATTACAAATTGTGCTGCTGTGAGCATAAGTGTACACAGATCTTTTTGGATAGGTGTGTTTGGTTCATTGGGACCTATCCCCAGGAGAGGAATTGCAGGGTCATAAGGTAGGTCCACTTCTAGCCTTCTGAGAGTTCTCCAGACTGCTCTCCACAGGGGTTGGACCAAATTATAGCAGTTCAGGATATATCTCCAGGAGAGAAATTGCATATAATTTTTGACAAAAGAGCCCGAAATATTGAGTGGAAAAAGTCTCTTCAACAAATGGTGTTGGGAAAATTGGATTGAAACATGCAGAAGTAAGAGCTGAACTCCTACATTTTACCACACACAAAAGTAAACTCCAAATGGATTAAGGATTGGGATGTTAGACCAGAAACCATCAAATATGTAGAGTAAAATATTGGAAGAACACGTTTTGTTCTAAGTTCTAAAGGTGCATTCAATGACTCAAATCCAAGTACAAGGAAAACAAAAGGAAACCATTGGGACTACATCAAATTGAAAAGCTTCTGCTTGGCAAAAGAAACCACTGCCCAAGCAGACACCTTACAGAATGGGAGACCATCTTTCTATGGTATACAGTAGACAAAAGATTAATAACCACAAAATGTAAAGAGGCTTCTTTTCCCCAGATCCCACAAGAAGAGTAGGTTGTTTCCACTGAATATAGTCATTATAAGAATATCTTACCTAGGAGTCAGGCGGTAGCACAGCAGATTAAGCACACATGGTGCAAAGCTCAAGGGCCAGCATATGGATCCTGGTTTGAGCCCCCGGCTCCCCACCTGTAAGGTAATGGCTTCACAGGCTGTGAAGCAAGTCTGCAGGTGTCTATCTTTCTCTCCCCCTCTCTGTCTTCCCCTCCTCTCTCCATTTCTCTCTGTCCTATCCAACAATGATGACATCAACAATAACAATTATAATGACTACAACAATAAAACAACAAAGGAAACAAAAGGGAAAATAAATAAATATTAAAACAATTAAAAAAAAGAATATCTGACCTATAACTAGACCCATAGTATCTACCTAACCAAAAGTCAATGCATGCATCTGATAAATAGAAGTTTCCAAAACATAGATGAAAGATTAATTATACTCAGTATTATTACTTTTATAAAACTATAAAATCATTTTAGCGAGAGGAGAGAGAGAGAGAGAATATGAGTTAGGTACCAGAGAACTGCTCAGCCTGGGTGGTGCTAGTGGTTGAAACTGGGAGTTGACCTTGGAGACTCAGACTAGAAAGCCTTTCGTCTTCCCAGTTCCTCCATATCATTACTGGTAGTTGGATTAGATTGAAGGGACAGGAAGTTGGGATAGATCTACAGATCATGAACTCATTCATCAGACAGGATGGAATGCTGTCCACTGGAAGACATTGCCTTTTACATACTGGGAAGATAGTGATAAGGAAGCACTCATTATTTCAAAGCAAAATTCTAAAGATCCAACTGATAAGAAATGGTCATTTGGAACTGGAAGAATCCTCTCTTCACAGGGTCAGTGATTCTATTATTGTCTCTACACTCATGTTCTATCTCTCCCCCAAAGGTAACGGAGATGTGAGCCTTCGCCAATATTTCTTGATTGATAATTGTTCAGGTGCAATCAATATCACCAGCAGTTTGTTAATTGATCCCTTGAAGGTCCTTCTGTTTGGCATATTCACCATGCATGCCTCTTATCTTACCCTCTTCTTTCTGATGTAAAACTTCAAGCATCAGTAAAGAAGATACGAGTTTATTTACTTCTCAAGTTAGATTTGCAGAAAAGCATTTATTTACACATTCGACTCCTGAGACAGGATGATAAGCACACAGCCACAGAAGCCCAGGCATGCATGTCTGCCTTCTAACATATTTGCATTAATGAAGAGAGTGCTAATGTTTTCTTCACCTTAAGAGAGTCTTGAGGCAGGAAGTGAAAGCTGATTTCTAGCAAGTGTTGTTCCCACTTAAGTTTAAGTCTCTTAAATCCAGCATATGAAAAATTATATATATATATAATTATATATGTAGACACACATATAGGAAGAACTGTGTTAGTTCCACATATTCATAAAGTGACACAAAATATTATATAGCTTTCTATTTCTTTTGAGACAAAGAAGAAAAAGTCATTATTAGGGGGGCCAGGCAGTGGTGCACCTGATTGAGCTCATGTGTTATAAGATGCAAGGACCAGGTTCCAGCCCCCAGTCCCCACCTGCAGGGGGAAAGCTTTGTGAGTGGTGAAACTGGGCTGCAGGTGTCTCCTTCTCTATCTCCCCCTACCTTCTAGATTTCTGTCTATCTCTATGCAATAAATAAAGAGAATAAAAAGAGAAAAAAGCAGGGAGTTGTCATTATGAGTTGTAGATTCTTCTCAAATTTTTCCCTAGGCTGAAACTTTATAATACACTGTAAATAGTAACAACATTTAGATTTGACCACAATATTCCAGTTTTTCAATCTTTATCTATAGAGGGTTTTTGGTAGGTGGAAACTGTTAAGAAGGGTTTTTATATAAATGGAGTTTCAAAACTACCTAGAACATTGAGTCCTAAAATGATAAACAATATGTGAGAATGAATCATTTCTTTGTTTTCATTCTCCATACCATAAAGAAATAAATGTAAAAACATAAGTACTATGAACACCAATACCCCATGCAGTAAATCACAGATTAGTTCCAACATTAAAACAACTATTAATTGCTTCAGAAATCGGGTGCAACATTTTGATGCCTTTAAAATTGTTTCTCTGGCATCGTCAATGCCCAAAGCAAATGGTGCTCTAGCTTGTGTCTCTCACTTATAAAAATTATATAGTGACCTGGGTCACGGTGCAGTGCGTAAAGCACAGGGCTCTCAAGCATGAGATCCTGAGTATGATTTTTGACGTCACATATGCCAGAGTGATGCTCTGGTTCTCCCTCCTTCTCTTCCTCTTTCTTTCTCTCTTTCTCGCTCTCTTTCTCCCTCTTTCCCTCCCTCCCTCACTCTCATAAATGAATACATCTTAACATTAAATCAATAGATAGATAGAAGATAGTGCATTGGGAGAGTCATGACTGAAAATGCTATAATCTTCTAGTCAAGTTGAGCTGATAGCTTTTTCTCTCTGGTTATATTTCTCCTAGTGGATTCTTCTTCTGTTTCTGGGAATGGGGTTGCATGTTGGCTCCCCTCCAGAGTCTGAGAATCTGAGAACCATGGGTTCATGTTGGATTCTAGAACTGAATGTTTCTCTGAGCTTCCTCAGTACTGTCTCAATAATTTTTACATCCATCCTATCTCTTAGTCATTTGGGACTTGATAAGAAGCATCAATTTAAGAAATAATTCATCAGAAAGATGAGAAACTGCTATGCAGTTTTCTTTTTCCAGAGAAGGGAGTATAAAATGTGTATTTAAAACAAAATCAAATAGGAGCTATTGAGATAGTTCACGTGGTAGGGCACCTGCCCTGCTGGTCTTTGAGCCTCTAGATCACCAGGTGTCTTGTCCCATTCCTTCTCTTTCTCTCTGTCTCTCCTTTTCTTTCATCAAAAGTGGACCCAGAGTAGTAAAATCACATTCAGGAGACCTCAGTATTAAAAAAAACAATCAAAATAACTGTCTTTACATGTTGTGTATATATATGTATATAATTTTTGAGAGAGATCCAGACAGAGGGAGAGAAGGAGAGAGCGAGCTCAGAGCACTGCTCAGCTCTGGCTTATGGTGATATGGGGGACTGAACCTGGGACTTTGGACACTCAGGCATGAGAGACTGTTTGCATAACCATTATGCTATGTCCCCTGCCTACATCTTCAAGGATAATTGTTGGTCTGCTTCTAATTCTGCTTCTAAGACCCCTTCTGTTTTGATCATCATGTTAGGTTCCTTGCATTGCTTAATGCTGTGGTCTATTTACATAATCATTGTTTTGTTTGAGACCCACACTGATTTAATCCCCACTGGTTCGCACTTTTTTTTCCACTCTGCCCCCTCTCCTCGTCACATCATGTTTTCCACCATTTAATCCCCACTGGTTCGAGCTCTTTTTTCTTCTCCCCACCCCCATCCTAAGTACTTCCTCTTCCGACCTGACATTTCTGCCTCAGGAGATATAAAGGACAGGACTTTCTAATGAAGAGAGATTAGATAGATTGCACTGCATTCCCGCTCATCAATAAAGATTGAACTGCATTCCCAGCTCAGCCATGAGTCCCTGGTCGTCTGTCTCCCACCCATGAAGCTAGACCGGCATATTGGCGCCCAAACAGGGACCGGCAGATAATAACTCTAGTTTTTGTTTCTGTATGATATGCAGGTTCTAGAGCTGTGTATTATTTAAAGGGCAATGACTGTTGGTGTGACTGAAAATTCTAGCCATATTCCCATTCTGATCAACCCTCAATGATCTGACACATGCTAGAAACTAGACACAGAATGTAGAAAAAAGGCAGACCCAGGCCTGACCTCATAGAACTTAACTACTCTCCACAGATGTGAGTTCCCTCCACAGTGCAGTTCATCTTTCAGTGATTTCTCTGTGGGCTATAGGGAGATTCATGCTCTGAGCTACTTAGATTCTCACTGGATGACGGTTGTTTGTCTTCAGCTAATGTACTCAACTTGGAACTCAGATTCATGGGAAGGTACATCATGGTGCACTTCTAAGCAAGGACATTGCAGATCCCCTGAGTTTTATTTAGAGCTTAGTATTAGTTTTGAGATCTGATGATTACATGAAATGAAGAGAGATGAGTCACTCGGTAATACCATGTCTTAGCCCATGGAAAGACATGATAATTGGCTACTATTTTCTATACCAATAAAGGGGAAAAGGGATATTTGTGAAGTTTTCAGATTTCTGCATATCTGAAGAAATGGAAATGCCTAATTTCATCATTAGTTTTGGAGCCTGGGCACTGCTTTGCAAATATAGTTATATGGGCAAACATGGACCATCAGTCTACTTTTAGGTGAGTGCAGTGTGTAACAAAAGGTATTTACCTGATAAATGGTGGTATTGCTTTGAGAATTTTCTTTCTTTCTTTTTTAAAATTGAGTTAATAATGTTCAACAAGACCATAGGACAAGAGGGGTACAATTCCACATAATTCCCACCCCCCAGAACTCTGTATCCACTCCCCTCCCTTCATAGCTTCCCTATTCTTTATTCATCTGGGAGTATGAACCCAGGATCATTCTGGGAAGCAGAAGGCAGAATGTCTGGCTTCTGTAATTGCTTCTCTGCTGGACATGGACATTGGCAAGTTGATTCATACCCCCCATCCTGTTCTATCTTTCCCTAATAGAGTGGGGCTCTGAGGAGATGGAGCTCCAGGACACATTGGTGGGGTCGTCTGCGCAGGGAAGTCAGATTGGCATCATGGTAGCATCTGGAACCTGGTGGCTGAAAAAGAGTTAAGATATAAAGCAGAACAAATAATTTAAAAATCAGGAATCTGGGGGTTGGGTGTTAGTGCAGCGTGTTAAGCGCACATGGTACAAAGTGCAAGGACCAGTGTAAGGATCCCGGTTCGAGCCCCAGGCTCCCCACCTGCAGGGGAGTCACTTCACAGGCGGTGAAGCAGGACTGCAGGTGTCTGTCTTTCTCTCCCCCTCTTTATATTCCCCTCCTCTCTCCATTTCTCTCTGTTCTATCTAACAACAAATGACATCAACTATAACAATAATAACCACAACAAGGCTCCAACAACAAGGGCAACAAAAGGGGAAAATGGTCTCCAGGAGCAGTGGATTCATGGTGCAGGCACTGAGCCCCAGAAATAACCCTGGAGGCAAAAAAAAAGTCAGGAATCTAAAGGTAAGACTGTAGCAGATGAGATTTGGGGGTCTCTATTTTGGAAAAAGCTAGTAGGTCTATTTTAGGTATATTCCAAGGGACCCATGACTTTACTAATTTTTGCCTGAGCCTGACAACTAACATGCAGGTGGGCCAAAGGTGCTGTCTGGGGAGATAGTGTCAGAATTAGAAATAGTGCTAGAAAGCTGGATCAGGGAAGAGAACAGCTCCCAAAATATGGGAAAAGGATTTGGGATTTTTCTAAAGTTGTCTAAGAAGTTAACATTAAAGGCCCAGCGTGAAGGCCCAATGGCAAAGGACTGATGTTTAGGGCGTCCCCAGGAATGTGACTTCTCTCCAGTCAGCTCATGTCTACCAACCAGCCCTTTGGATGTTGTTCTCATTGTCTAGATTGTAGTTACGCTCAGAACCATAGACATCCTGGTCATAGCATTTTGTTTTTCTTTCTTTCTTTCTTTCTTTCTTTCTTTCTTTCTTTCTTTCTTTCTTTCTTCCTTCCTTCCTTCCTTCCTTCCTTCCTTTCTTTCTTTCTTTCTTTCTTTCTTTTTTTCTTTCTTTCTTTTGCATATGAAACCCTTTTAGTATTTGATGCATCCTACATAGTACTTCTTCTTCTTATTTTTTTAAGAACCATTTATTTTGTGATTCAGGAGATGGCACAGTACATAAAGCATTGGACTTTCAAGCATGAGATCCAAAGTTCAACCCCCAGAAGTACATGGACCATAGTGATGTCTGATTCTTTCTTTCTCTCTGCCTATCTTCTTCATAAGCAAATAAAATCTTTCTTAAAAAAACTATTTTGGGGGAGGTTAGTGGTTTACAGTACAGCTGTTGATACTTGGGTACAATTTCCCATCAATCAGTTTTTGTAGGAAGCAATATTCATGGATGATTCAGACCAAACTATGGAGAAGACAGTACTTTTCCCCCTGCTGATTGCAGATAATAAAGAATAGGAACAATTATGACACAAAGATGTTCATCTTGAGAGTCACATATTTATCATGGCATGAGATCTGATTTTATTAGATGCTGTGGTAAACACCCCCAATGCTCATATTCATTCAAGTACATCCTCTGGAAGCAAAACATGTAACTCAGACGGCATTTGCTGCTGTATAAAACATTAAAATGGTGATAAAATTATGTGATATTGGAAAAAATCTTATCTACCATATTATCATCATACAAGTTTTGTTACTTGCTCATTATACTACAAGTCCAAATTAATCACAAGTTATTGTCATCAGTAGAATCGATAGAAAGTTGTTTTTTAATTAAGCATTTGCAATTTAGAAACTTTTAACTACCACTGCATGGTGTCCAGTCTGCCTAACTCCTTCATAGTAGTGATTTCAATGTCAATTAAATTCTGTATTTCTACCAACATTAATAGTAGAGGAATCACAAGTTTTAAACTATTGAGATATTTTCCAGATAATCTTTACCTAGAGATAAGGTAAATAGCCTTCTCTTAATGTTCATGGAGAACTAAAATCTAGTGTGAAATATTTTATCAATTAAGGAGGGAATTATCCAGAAATGGGTCCACAGGTGCCATAAGTGGGTTGGCTATACTCCTAATGAAGTTTGAGTCTTTGCAAGACTGTTTTATAGACTCAGCCAAGACAAGTGTATATCCAGCAGACAGAGCAATGAGTCTTTATTTAATTTGAAATTACATTACATGAGAGGCCTTACACATTAAAATGAATAGATAGGAGAATTGCTCTGGGTGATTGTTACCCTGTGTTTATCAAAAAAAAAAAAAATCAAATAATACCTTGTGGGATTTTGAAAACAGAGAAACTTCTTACTCATCTTTTAACATTACTCATGCAATAACGCTAACCAAGAATAAAGAAGTAAAGGGAGAGGAGTCATGTCAGCAACTCATGATAGCTTGAAAGCACACTGTGTTCAGTCAAACCACCAGTCTTAATGTTTTTTTCTTTTTCTTTTTTTCTTTATGATCAGTCCTTAAGACTGGTTAAAATTTCTTCAGATCCATTAGACCCTCCATATCAGGAACACATTACATGATTTAAAAATGTGTGATGAATAATAACTTTATTAGATATTAAGCTGCTATTGTGGCTTGGGAAGATAATGGACTGCAGCAGAGTGCAACTCTTAAAGTATCTAATATCTCAATCACTTTCTTAACAAAGGAGCTGCCCAGGGGTCTTTGAAGACGATGCTGAGATAGCACATTGCTCGGTACCCACTGATCCAGGGGCGGCATGTTAACACTACCTGCTCTGCTCTACTCAGCACTGGGCTGCATTTCCTATTAATTTTAGTGTTCTACACAGAAGCATCTTGATGTTTTACAGCCATATTTTATTAACTAGGGAAAAAATGGCAATTTGAATTATTGGATTCTTGAGTGATTTTTTTTTTTTTGGCCTCCAGGGTTATTGCTGGGGCTTGGTCCCTACACTATGAATACACTGCTCTTGGAGGCCTTTTTCCCCCCATTTTGTTGCTCTTGTTGTTGTCTTTGTTGTTGTTGTTGTTGTTATTGGTTGATTTTTATTCGAAACAATAATGGCAAGGATAATAAGATAAAGAAGGAATTATGATAGCCAGGTTCTGAAGACGTAAGGAATACACAGTCCCATAGGTATTGCTGATATGTTTATGAGTCATCTTGTTCATTTCCCTTTGAAATGAGTTTTCTGAGGGGGAGTCTATAGCCAGAAGGATGGGAGGCAGAACACATGAGTATTTTACCACTGAAGAAAAGTAGAATTACTTTACTTCCTATACTGTGTGGTGTGTTTGTGTGTAATGATTCTATAATAATAAACTGGAAATGTGTAGCCTTTCTTACACAAATTCATAGATAGATACATTGATAGAGGCAGAGAGACAGAGAGAGAAACTGAGGCTAGAACACTGAAGCTTCCTTAAGTGAAGTGGGGGCCATCCTCAAACCGAGATCAAGCACATGCCAAAGCAGCGTACTATCCAAGTGAGCTATTTTGCTGGCCTGAAATTCCCACTTACGTATATGTAGGCATTTTTCTCTTAGTTATCATAGAGGCACTGAAGTACCTATCTGGGAATCATCATGAAAGCAAAAACCACAGCTGAGGATATTGTTTGGGGGTCTATAATTCACCACTCCAGTGATTTGCAATTCCTCAGAGATTGATAGATGATGCCGTTTGCATCACTGACAGATGGTTGAGTGGGGCACATAAGTGACGGGGGTAATAGGAGAAGAATACACAATGGCAGAGGCCTGAGTGAAAGTAAAAGCGGATAATACCACGAGCACTAATTGTCGCGTGCGGCCTTCGCAGTGTCCTGGAGAATCCAAGGATGCCTTTTTCCCAACCCAAGGCTGACATGGGAAATGCTTCGCAAGGAAAAGACACAACACCCAATTATGTCTTCTTTCATCTTCTGCTATTGTGATAATGTTCTGGTGAGCTGGTGCCAGTTACTCACATTAGGTCAGCAAACACCGACACCCCTATCATACACAGGCTGGGAGAGAGTGGCATTTGCCAGCTTTGCACTTGGCCTGGTGGGCATGGTGCCAGCTGCAGGATTCTCCCTTCTGCACGTCTGCCAGGGTGAGGTCCCAGCCAGGAAAGGCTAGCTCAGCTTCAACAGGGAGCAGACGGGTACTGGGGCCCTGTTGCTGTTCTCTGCCGGTGTCCCAGGATCCTGCTCCTCAGTTGTAGGACAGTTATTGCTGTGACATCAGCAAAGGGCCTTACTTACTCTGATTGCAAATAAAGGTGACATTCAAAGCCAAGATCCGAAAGAGCACCCACATAGGACAGCTATTGCTGTGACATCAGCAAAGGGCCTTGCTTACTCTGATTGCAAATAAAGGTGACATTCAAAGCCAAGATCCGAAAGAGCACCCACATAATTTTAATTTTTTCAAGAGGCCTGCAAATGTAGCTAATGGGGTCTTGTGCATTGGGGAATGTATGCCACTTGTGGTCAGTAGAGACAAGGCAACTTGAATGACGGCATTTTTCTGATATAACTGTGATTAAAATGATGTTGCAATAAAGACAGCCATGAGATACCACTTCAGCTCTGTGAGAATGCCCTACATCAGAAACAATAGCAACAACAAATACTGGAGAGGTTGTGAGGATGAAGGAACCCTCTTGCACTGCTGGTGGGAATGTCAATTGACCCAACCCCTGTGGAGAGCAGTCTGGAGAACTCTCAGAAGGCTAGAAGTGGACCTACCCTATGATCCTGCAATTCCTCTCCTGGGGATATATCCTAAGGAACCCAACACATACAGCCAAAAGGATCTGTGTACACCTATGTTCATAGCAGCACAATTTGTAATAGCCAAAACCTGGAAGCAACCCAGGTGTCCAACAACAGATGAGTGGCTAAGAAAGTTGTGGTCTAGATACAAAATAGAATATTACTCAGCTATTAAAAATGGTGGATTCACCTTCTTCATCTCATTCTGGACAAAGCTTCAAGGAATCATGTGAAGTGAGATAAGCCACAAAGAGGATGAATATGGGATGATCTCACTCAAGAACAGAGGCTGAGAAATAAGAACAGAAGGGAAAACACAAAGCAGAACTTGGCCTGGAGTTAGGGTATTGCACCAAAGTAAAGGACTCTAGGATGGGAATAAGTGTTCAGGTCCTAGAACATGATGGTGGAGGAGGACCTAGGTGTGTGTGTGGGGGGTGGTTAGAGTGCTATGTGGAAAACTAAGAAATATTACACATGTACCACCTGCATTTTAGGGTCGACTAAAAACTATTAATCCCCCAATAAAGGAATAAATACAAATAAAGTAAAATGTTGTTGCAGGGTCCAGGATGTAGCTCATCTGCTAGAAAGTGTCCTTTGTCATGGCTAAGACCCAAGATCCAAGTCCTTGCTCTGTATGGAAGAACAGTGATGTTGAGGGCACCGATGATGGAGCTGTTTCTGTTTCTCTTGCCCCCCCCCCCTTTTCCTCTAGGATTATTGCTGTGGCTGGGTGCCTGCACTATGAATCCACTCCTCCTGGTGGGCATTTTTTCCCCCCATTTTATTGGATAGGGCAGAGATAAATTGAGAGAAGAGAGGCAATACAGAGGGAGAAAGATAGACATCTGCAGACTTGCTTCACTGCTTGCAAAGTGACCCTCCTGCAGGTGGGGAACTGAGGCTCAAACCCAGATGCTTGGGTGGGTCTTTGATCTTCATACAATGTCATCTTAACCCAGTGCGCCACAGCCCAAACCCCTCTATTGCCCTCTTTCTACCTGTAGTAAAAAAAAAAATGAAGATGTCAGCACAAGAGTAGTGGAACTCATATGGGTGAGGCCTTAGTGCTACAAAAATCAACATACTTGCAATTTTGAAAAAATATTATTTGAAGTCAACAGATCTGATGGCAGTGCAGAGATTTTACGCTGAATACAAATCATGGCCAAATGCAGAGCTCATAGCTGTTTTGAGGTCACCTGAGGAGGATTTAGATACAAATTGTTGCATCTGCCTTTTTTTTTTATTTGATAGCTGGTCAAAATATGTAGGAATAACTATTATCAGTCTGTGATTTTTAAAATTTCTTTATTGGGGAATTAATGTTTCACATTCAACAGTAAATACAATAGTTTGTACATACATAACATTCCCCAGTTTCCCATATAACAATAAAACCCCCACTAGGTCCTCGGTCATCCTTCTTGGACCTGTATTCTCCCCACCCACACACCCCAGAATCTTTTACTTTGGTGCGATACACCAATTCCATTTCAGGTTCTACTTGTGTTTTTTTTTTTTTTCCTGATCTTGTTTTTCAACATCTGCCTGAGAGTGAGATCATTCCATATTCATCCTTCTGTTTCAGACTTATTTCACGTAACATGAACTTTTCAAGGTCCATCCAAGATTGGCTGAAAACGGTGAAGTCACCATTTTTTATAGCTGAGTAGTGTTCCATTGTGTATATAGACCACAACTTGCTCAGCGACTCATCTGTTGTTGACACCTGGGTTGCTTCCGGGTTTTGGCTATTACAAATTGTGCTGCCAAGAACGTATGTGTACACAGATCTTTTTGGATGGGTGTGTTGGGTTCCTTAAGGCATATCCCCAGGAGAGGAAATGCAGGATCATAGGGTAGGTCCATTTCTAGTCTTCTGAGAGTTCTCCAGACTGCTCTCCACAGGGGTTGGGTCAATTGACATTCCCACCAGCAGTGCAAGAGGGTTCCTTCATCCTCACAACCTCTCCCGGATAAATGTAGTGACAGGACTCTTAGTGTGGCCATAGTTACAGCGTTAAATGGCTTCAATATGCCTGTCCTCATTGATGACACTAGAAGAGAAGACTTGTGAGGAGTGACACTGTAAGTTTCTTCTATAGATGATCATCATCACTCAACCCCATTATCACTTAATCTCCTTTTTTTAAAGATAGACACATACACACACACAGAGAGATAGAGATAGAGATAGAGATAGAGATAGAGATAGAGATAGAGATAGAGATAGAGAGAGAGAGAGAGAATAAAAGACCACAGCACCCAGGTTCCTTTGGTGAACCTGGGTCATGCACATGGCAAAGCAGCAGCACACTGGCCAGCTGAGCTGTTTCTCTGACCCTGCTTAATCTCCTTACAGAGATTCCTCCCCCAATGAGTGAAGAAACCAGACTTTTCTCCCAAGAACATAGAGATTAGACAGTAGGCTGGAAAGAACTCATATGGGGAACAGAGCAGAAGAAATAAGGTAGAGGGCCAAAGCTGGCATTCAGCACACCTCTCAAGATTATAAGGGTTTCAGTGCTCCATGCTGGCAGCTGTGCACACATCCCTGGGAGAGCACATCAATAAGCAAACATCCTTTCCACTGTGCCCTTTCTCATCAGACCCATATGTCCCCGTGAAGTGTGTGTTCTGAACACTTAGCATGATCTAACTCTGCAGGATCTCATGGAGGAGCTGATTCATTTCCTTAATATAGTCATTCATTCTACAAAGGCATTGATCCTGGCCATGCTTTGTTTTGGTTCAGTCACTGATCTTGAACCAGTGGGCTGTACACCAAGTGCCAGTTTTCATGCAACCAAGAGCCCACTATGTTCTGGGGTCAGCAGTCAGGAATTTCAGGCTTCTCAGTGATTCTTTACCCAGCAAGGAATATATTGGCACATGTTATTTGAAAATGGGACATCTGTTGCCAGGAAACCAGGTGGATCCCGCAGGTGGAAGGAAGGAAGGAAGTCATTAAACGTCCTTGGCAGCAGGGCATAAGGCCTTTTGGAGGTCTCTGACCCCTTCAATGAGAGAATTAAAAAATATTTATAAAATGGAAATATCGACAAGACCTTAGGATAAGAGGTGTAGAATTGGAGTCGGGCTGTAGCACAGCGGGTTAAGCGCAGGTGGCGCAAAGCACAAGGACCGGCATAAGGATCCCGGTTCGAACCCCGGCTCCCCACCTGCAGGGGAGTCGCTTCGCAGGCGGTGAAGCAGGTCTGCAGGTGTCCATCTTTCTCTCCTCCTCTCTGTCTTCCCCTCCTCTCTCCATTTCTGTCTCTGTCCTATCCAACCATGACAACAACAATAATAACTACAACAATAAAACAACAAGGGCAACAAGAGGGAATAAATAAATGAAATAAATATTTAAAAAAAAGGTGTAGAATCCCACACAATTACCACCCCCAGAACTCTGTATCCCCTCCCCTCCCTTGATAGCTTCTCTATTCTTTATCCGTCTGGGATTATGGACCCAGGATCATTTTGGGAAACAGAAGGTCTAGCTTCTGTAATTGCTTCTCTGCTGAACATGGGTATTGGCAGGTTGATCCATACTCCCAGCCCATCTCTCTCTTTCCCTAGTTGGACACGGATCTGGGGAGATGGGGCTCCAGGACACATTGGTGGGGTCATCTGCCCAGGGAAGTCAGGTTGGCATCATTGTATCACCTGTAACCTGGTGGCAGAAAAAAAGTTAAGATATAAAGCAGAATAAATTGTTGATTAATCATGAACTTAAAGGCAAGAATATTGCAGATGAAGATTTGGGGTCTCTGTTTTAGAAAAAGCTAGTAGGTCTATTTTAGATATATTCCAAGGGGCCCATGACTTTACTAATTTTTGCCTGAGCCTAATGAGAATTTAAGGAATGCTGATATAAAGTCACTGGCCTCAGTGCCTTGTTCTAAGACAGTGTTCATGCAGGTAGTATGCAGTGTCACTATTGTATAATAACTACTTTTGTCTTGTTACCAAGTCACTTGAGGTTGGTTTTTTCCCCTCAGTGAAAGGGTAATATTATCCTATTCTTCACTGTGGATATCCTATTTACCTATTTGGGTAATCTGTCACTCTAAGATTCTTCTTAGTAGTATAAAGGGTGATATACATCTTCTATTGAATAAGATAAACTCATACAATATGAATTCAACTGCACTGAATACCTTTCATTTCCTGAATATTTTGAGAAGGCATTGTGATCCTGGTGCAGGATGGTGGAATGGAACTGAAGTTGGAGGTGAAGAGTGATTTTGCAGACACTTCTCACAGGGAAAGGAGAAGTGGTACCCATGTTTCAACAGCTGTACTGTAATCTCTTAAGCTCTGAAGAAAGATAAATACATAAACGTAGTTAAATTGTGACAGCATGCAAGAGGGCCAGTTCAATGGCTAGGGAGCATGTCTGTCTTGTACATATGCCCTACATCTGAGCCTTGGAGGTGCTTTTGCACTAGAGGAAGTTCCTGTACTACATTGTCCCTGTCTGTCTGTCTGTCTGTCTGTCTATGAAAGTATGTCTACATGAAAAAACATCCTGGAGCAGTGAAATCACACAGTATTGAGGCTCCAACTAACACTGTCTGTCTGTCTGTCTGTTTATCTATCTATCTTTTACTATTCACAAATGTTTTCTTCCCAAAAGTCAGTTTTAGAATATTAGTTTTCCACCTGCCAATTTCTCCCCTTCATTCTCTAAAATGCAAAACAGATCCCATTTTAATTCTGGCTTTACTCTCTCCCCTTCTTTCTGCCCTTCCTGCTCTGTTAAAAGCTTGTGGGTTTTATGCATGGAAAATGCTTCAGTGCTGTTAATACAGTGAGTTGTCTGTCAGGAAAGTCATGACGCATTTTTGCAAAGAAAAACACAGACAAATACATCATGACTTTCTCCATAGCCCAATACTTTAAATTGTATTAGGCCCATTCATCTGGAGAGAAATTGAATTGTGCTTTTCATTATGTGAGATTCTGGAAAGGATATGTTTTCTAATGTGCTGCCTATGTTATTCTTTGGCAACTTGGTCAGTCTGATTATGAGAAGTGACAAGTATGGATTCCCTGCAAAGTACATGATGTGTCTGAGTCAGTAACCTCAGCCAGGCTACTGGCTGACTCTTGTGTGTTTGTCTTTTTACTCAGACACATTTACTCTTAAACTTGATCTCAGCCCTGTTAGAAACCACTGTCATTTTTTTTTAACTCGGTGACTTCTGTCTGTTACGTCAGTTCCCATGGCCTGTAATGTTTCTGACTCTGAGAAAAAGATAAATGACCCATTGAAATTTAACATTTCAAGTGACCCTATACTTCACTTTAGAGAGGAAGCAGATGATAGATATAAGGGGGTTTCAACTTCTTTAAGTCAGAGATCAGGAGCAGTTGTCCCAGGCTCTTGAAATGACCCCTACTTTGTATCTCTAATTGACTTGGAAAGGCCTTTGTAAAGTTTTTGTAAAAACACCAGTGTACTTTGCCTAAGAGTCTCATCTCAGTGAGTTTTGACTTCTTGACTTCTAAGGAAGTAAGTGCTGCTGTTGCTGTCTAAGAAGGTCATTTTCCTTTCCTCTATCTGGGCAGAAGAGTTGAGCTGTAGAACACAGAGGGACTTCATAAACCAAAAAGTGCAGCTGCTTCAACTAAAATTAAAACATGTGAGTTTTAGGAAGGAAAGAGTTTATCAACAGGCTAGAATAGAAATCCACCTTTGTTTGATTTCTTCCTCAATTAAGTAACTCTGGAAAACGCACCTGCCCAGTTTTGCTTTTCCAAAGTCTTTCTTCTGCCTATAATTTCCCCCTAAATATCTATTGAGAGAAAGAGAGAGGGAGAGGGAGATGGAGAGGGAGAGGGAGAGGGAGGGGGGAGGGGAGGGGGGGAGAGGGAGAGGAAGAGGGAGAGAGAGAGGAGTATATGTATTGTGGAAGGACTCAGATTCTGCTTCAGTCCATTTCTGTTATTCCTTTAATCATTTTTAATATATATATATTTATTTATTTATTCCATTTTGTTGCCCTTGTTTTTTTATTATTGTAGTTATTATTGTTGTTGCTATTGATGTCATCGTTGTTGTTGGGTAGGACAGAGAGAAATGGAGAGAGGAAGGGGAGACAGAGAGGGGGAGAGAGAGACACCTGCAGACCTGCTTCACTGCTTGTGAAGCAACTCCCCTGCAGGTGGGGAGCCGGGGGGCTCTAACTGGGATCTTTAAGCCAGTCCTTGGGCTTTATACCACCTGAGCTTAACCTGCTGTGCTACTGCCCGACTCCCTCCTTTAATCATAAAGTTAATCTCTGTGCATATTTATTTGGCATCTTTAACTCGTGGTTCTTGGAGTTTGATAAACTTTCAAACTAACTGTAATATTCACAGGATAAATGAGTCACTATCCCATGTTATATATTTTACATACTTCTTACTGAACCATATAATTGGTCTTTGGTTTTCAATGTCTCGCATCTACCTAAGATATTAGGATGACTCTATGAGTGAATTGTGTGCTCTTGGCAAATAAACCAGGGATGACCCAAGCCCTCTTAGATAAAGTGCTGTGGACAGCACGGCACGTGAATAGTGCAGAACAGTGTGGGAAGATCTGGGAAGTTGACCAGCAGGCTGGTACTTGGTTCAGATCTGGTCTGTATCCATGCTCTGCTAATTATCCGTTGACCTTTCCCCTATGAGGGACAGTGACATCTCCTTCCTCAGCATACAAAGCTCTCTACACCCACCACAGCCTAGCAGGAAAACAGTCCTCTTTTTTGGACACTCAGCTTAAGTTTCTTTCACTTCCTTAATGGCTGCATCTCCAGTTCCCTTCCTTAGTAAGAATTGGTGTGTCGGCCTGGACTCTTTCTGAAGTTCCCCTTATCCATAGTCACCTTCTCATCCTTGACTTCTCTCTTCCATCCCTCTCAGCATTGCAACCCCCTCATTCTTCTGTCTCTAGTGTTGCCATCTTCACTGCTGCCCCCAAGTCACAATCAGTCTTTCCCACTGAATATTTTCTTTTCTTTTTAATATAAAACCTGTTTATTTATTTATTTGTTACTGGATAGAGACAGAGAGAAACTGAGGGAGAAGGGGGAGGTAGAGATGATGAGAGACAGAGAGACACCTGCAGACCTGCTTCACCGCCAGTGAATTGACTCCCTTGCCGGTGGGAAGCCTGGAGCTTGAACTGGGATCCTAACCGGTCCTTGCGCTTTGCGTCATGTATGCTCAACCCCCTGCACTACCGCCTGACTCCAGCCACTGGATATCTTCAAGTTAATCACTCACCTTTCCACGTTTCTTTGCAAGTGACCCCTTCAGAAGTCCCTGCCAGCAGAGGCTCTCCATCTCTAGCTTTTAGAACCAGAGGAATTTCTCCACATGTTTCTATATCAACTTAGAAGTCTTGTTTTCTTGCAAATTATTAGGCAAAACATTCAAGGGTTTGGATTAGAAACACAACATGCACTAGACTGTGGAAGTCATTGTGGTGATTGCTGAATAGTACAACAAATGCCTAAATTGCTACTAGCATTGGTGTGTGTGTGTGTGTGTGTGTCTGTGTCTGTGTGCACGTGCGCATGTGTGTGTGTGATTTTGGCTTTTATCAATTAAGCTTATTTGTTGCGTGTCCCATCCTGATTTCTCCTGCCCCATTAATAAAACCACCACACACTAAATTATCATGTTTGATGGCATGAGAATTGTCTTTTGTAAATGCACTTTTTCTTCCATTTTCTGCTACGCTGGCATGACATGACGTGTCCCAAGTACTAATGAATGTATGAGAAGAAGTACCTTGGGAGTCGGGCAGTAGCGCAGCTGGTTAAGCGCACATGGTGCAAAACACAAAGACTGGCTAAGGATCTGGGTTCGAGCCCCAGCTCCCCACCTGCAGGGGAGTCGCTTCACAGGCGGTGAAGCAGGTCTGCAAGTGTCTATCTTTCTCTCTCCATCTCTGTCTTCCCTTCCGCTCTCCATTTCTTTCTGTCCTATCCAACAACATCAATAACAACAATAATAACTACAACAACAATAAAAAACAACATGGGCAACAAAAGGGAAAATAAACAAATAAATATTAATTAAAAATAGATTAAAAAAATAAGTACCTCAGAAGACACTTCTTCAGATTGGAAGTTCCCATATTGACACGGTCAGGGAGGGCTGCACTGTTCTCAGTAATAAATAACAGTGGAGACCAGTCCAAATGGTTTTCCCGGACCTACATCTATTTCTGTAGGTCTACAGTGACCTCAACTGGGCATGGCCCTCTGACATTTGTGGCACCATCTCCACAATTTCCCAAACCCCTTCCCCATGCCCTGAGTTAACTGTTCGCACTCGCCAAGGTGCATTCAAGTCCACACATGCACCTTTATCCATGCCGTCTTTGCCTGAATGTCTTCTGGCATTTCAGCCGCCCTACCCACCCCTTCCAGTTTTTCTTCTGCATTTGAATCTGACCTATCAGAGTTGTCACTGTCCCTGCCCTGTGGGGCTCAGTGTCCAGCCCCATCTTCATTGCTCCATTGACCATTTGTAAAGTGACTGTTGCATGGAAATTGGCGCTGACAAGTGGAACTTGACCTTATAAAGAAGAATCACTAGGAGAGAAAGAGAGTTCACAGGCGGATTGCCTACCTAGCTATGAGCACAACCCAGGCTTCAGGCAATGGGAATCCCACATGCAGGGGGCCAAGCTTCAGTGCTGCGGTCTTTGTCCTCTCCGTGTGCCTGTTTCTTGCTCTACTTATTTAGAAAAATCAGCCCGAAACAGTGAAGTCATGTACTGGTGAGGTCTCAGAGATGCCAAAAAAGAAAAAAGGAATTATTCTTTTATAAATGGCTTTCTTTCGGATAAAGACACACACACACACACACACACACACACACACACACACACACACAGAAAAGGGGGTTATAGAAAGGGCCAGAGAAAGAGAGATACCCGCAGAATTGCTTCACCACTTGGGAACCTTCCCTCCTGAAGGTGGGGGTCCTTGTGCACTCAGCCAGGGGCACGACTACTTGGCCTGAGGCTTTACCTCTTTGTAATCTGCATTAAATGACATAAGTGAAGTAAACAGATTACTTTTGGTGAATGAAATAGGAGACTTGAGGAACAAAAGAGTATTCTACAGTTTATAACAAATCTAGAATCATTTCACAGATAGATACAATCAATACTTCTTATATAAAGCCAAATATGAAATATCCGCAGGAATCCACTTCAAATTAGAGTTTACTGCACTGATATTTACATTTCCCGAATTTATCTCACATTTGCTGAGAAGAGACTGAGTCAGTTTATTCCTCTCAGCGGTGTTTTCATCAGGCGTGCAATCATTCAGTGTGAATCACCAGGTACCACTGAGCAGAATCCATCTTATCCTCTCCTAGTTCTGTCCAGAAGAGCAGTGCTAGCGTTTTTGCTGGGACAGAAACATCCCTAGATGTTTCTTCTTCCTATTCTTCTTCTTCTTCTTCTTCTTCTTCTTCTTCTTCTTCTTCTTCTTCTTCTTCTTCTTCTTCTTCTTCTTCTTCTTCTTCTTCTTCTCCTTCTCCTTCTCCTTCTCCTTCTCCTTCTCCTCCTCCTCCTCCTCCTCCTCCTCCTCCTCCTCCTCCTCCTCCTCCTCCTCCTCCTCCTCCTCCTCCTCCTTCTTCTTCTTCTTCTTCTCTCTCTCCTTTTATTTTATTTTGGAAAGAGAGAGTGAAAAAGACCACAGTACTGAATCTTTTTTTTTTCAGTGAAGAAGGTGCTGGCCTTGAACCTGGTTCCTGCACACGGCAAAGCAGCACACTGTACAAATGAGCTATCCTGCCTGTCCTCTTTATTTCTTACTATTCTCTTACTATGCTACATTTTAATTTGCTTTCAAGTAAAAAAAAAAAATCCAAGGCTTTTATCATGGTTACATTTACACATTGGCTACCAATTAGATTTTCACCTGATATTTCACAGAGCTTTATTGCTTGACCTAAATAAAGGGAATATAATTTTGCTTTCAATTTCAAGTTCATAAAAAGCTTCAGAAAAGACTGTACTAACAGTGCAGATTGCATCAGACATTGCACAGTGCAGAGGAATGGCAGGGCTTTGGCACACCTAGGTTCTACTTATTAGTAATATATCATATAGATGGGATTATACCCTTCACATTCGTCTGAAGCCAAGGGTGTCAACTGGAGCTGCACTTCCTGCACATTTTGAAAGACTTCGATGCGAGGTTTCATCCCCTGAGGATTCTGCTATAACTGGGGTAGGAAGGGGGTGGACATTGGAGTCATCGTTTTATTTCTTTTCATTTTATTTTATTGCCACCAGGATTATTGTAGGAGCTCAGGGTTTCACAACTACTCCGTCACTTCTGGTGGCCAGTTCTTCCCCTTCTTTGTCATTTATTTTATTTGATAGGACATAAATAAGTAAATAGGGAAGGAGAGGGAGAAAGAGAGAGAGAGACAGAGACAGAGAGAGAGAGAGATCTGCAGCACTGCTTCTCTGCTTGTGAAGCTTCCTCCCGTTGTTGGGGTTGAGGGGGGCACTTGAATCCCGGTCCTTGCAGATGGTTACACGTATTTTTCTTACGTGTGCTTTGGCCCCTCGAGCAGTTTATTTTGAAAGTTAGATCACTCCGATAGATTTCCCTGGTTTCAACCACACACGAGACTCTAGGAATAGGCAGAACAAATGAAAAGCAAAATCTCAGAACACAGAAAGAACCTGTGCTCTTGGAATTTTTCTCCCGAGAATTTTTGGCTTCTCAGTTCTCTCATTATTTGGTGGATTTCATCAGGTACAAATGCTTTGCTATGCTTGCTGCTTTTCCTTTGGATAAGCTGCTGTTTTTCTGTGTTGCCCACTCAGTTTAAGGCCCAATCATGTCAGAAGGAAGCCCGCTACAGAGGACTTCATTTCTGCTGTAGCTTGTACCATACTGCAGCTGCTCATACCTTTGCCGCAGATCCTTCTTAAAGCAGAGGGCCACTTCTTGCCTTTCCCTCCAGAGAGTTCCGGTAAAGGTCTTGTGATTTCCAAGGGAACAATATTCTTGGCATAAACACTTGCAAGAATTCTACCTGCACTTCACTTGCAAACAGAAATTTTCGTTTTCAAATAGCAATTTCCCAGCACATTTGGGCTTCAGGCTGCGGGCTGAATCACTTTGCCCAGAGCAAAGTCTTTGTCAAGACTGGTATCTGGCTTTCAAAGTAGGGCCCAGGAATTATGGGCAAGGGGGGTGGGGTGGAGTGGGGTTGTGGGGTGGGGGGTATTGGGGAGGGAACTTCTCTTGAGAATGTAGAAAATTCTACAATTAATCTCCTGAGAGCTGCAAAAAAGGCCACAAGGTTCAGAGCCAGGCAGTGGCATACCTGGTTAAGCACATACATTATAGTGCACAAGGACCCAGGGTCAAGCCCCTGGTCCCCATCTGCAGGGGGGAAATATTCACAGGGCTACAGGTGCTCTCTGTCCCTGTCCCTCTACCCTCTCAATTTCTCTCTGTCTCTATCCAATAATAATATAAATAATAATATCCAATAATAATTAAATAGCCACAAGGTCATAGTTTATCTTTAAAATAACAACAAAAACAACAAAAACTATGAATGCAGTTTGATTAAAGTCTCTATAGAGGAAGATAGAATATACATCAGATTACACTGAAGTTTGTGAAATGATCAGCAGGGTTGGTTTTAAAGAAAATTGGCTTAGAAAATAAATTCGAGAAATGACCAACAGGGTCCTATAGTCTAGAAAGTTCTTTTTTAAAAAATGATCTGTTATAAATTTGTTCATTTATTTTATTTTTAAAATTTAAATTATTTATTTTTATGGATCAGACAAAGAAAGTGAAAGGGGAGAAGAATTATAGAGGGAGAGAGACAGAGAGACAGCAACAGCCCTACTTCACCACTTTTGAAGCTTCCTCCTGCAGGGGGAGAATGGGTGGCTCCAACTTGGGTCCTTGAACACTGTAATGTGGGCACTTTCCTGGGTGTGCCACCATTTGGTGCCCTCCAAAGTTATTTTTCCTGAAAGAAGAGTTTTCCAAGATAAGCACAAAACTTAATATTGTCATTGATAGCTGTGCTTGTATTCTTTTATAGCAATGCCCTATTCAAAGGGCAAGAGACTAGCATACTTTAATGATGACTCTTTAGTCACTATCAGGCTACCCCATCAGATGAGATTCCCAAACAGATATGATGGGCCAAGAACTCAAAGAAATCCCTCTCGCCATTGTTACTGGTCATCTCTATCAGGAACAATACAATAGACCCCTTTGTGAGCCACCATAGGACCTTGCCCGCAACTTGGATCAACAATAGTAGGGGATGTTCCAGTCTCCAAAGGATGGACAACATACTCTATGCTACACCTGAGGAAGATGGGTCCAGATATTGGGGCAGCTTGAAACATTCCTACTCATGACCACAGAATGTGAGCTCAGATCCACAGGGATGCAGAGGTCATGTAGACTCCTAAGCTGAATATGGGTCCCAGATCACATCAGATCAATGGGGTTTACAGGCAACAATATTTATATCCCTTTCCCATATTAGGGAGCTACTCTCTTCCCTGATCCGGCTTTCTGGTCCTTTTCCCAGCCATGACATCATCTCCCCAGACAATAACTTGAATTCACCTGCATATCAGATTTCAGGTTCAGGAAAAAAAAAAAACTAGTATAGCCACAAGCCCTTTGGAATAGAACTAAAATATGCCTACTAGCTATCTACAAAATGGAGGACCCCCCAACTCTTCATTTGTACTATTCTAGCCTTTTTGTTCATGATTGGTCAACAATTTGTCTAGATTTTCATTTTAACGCTCTTCTCAGCCACCAGGTTCTAGATGCTTGCATGATGCCAGCCAGATTTCTCTAGACAGACAACCCCACCAATGTGTCCTGGAACTCTGATTCCCCAGAGCCCCACCCAACTAGGGAAAGAGAGAAGCAGGCTGGGAGTATGGATTGACCTGTCAACCAATGTCCATGTTCAGTGGGGAAGCAATTACAGAAGCCAGACCTTCCACCTCCGGCATCCTACAATGACATACCCCCAGAGGGTTAAAGAATAGGAAAGCTATCAAGGGAGGGGATGGGATACGTAGTTCTGGCGGTGGAAACTGTGTGGAGTTTTACCCCTCTTATCCAATGGTTTTGTCAGTGTTTCCTTTTTATAAATAAATAAATAAATAAAATGCCTATTCAGAGAAAGTCAAGTGATAACTTTATGCACATAGAGTTAGAGCTATGCATTGCTTTCTATCAATACACAGTTTTGCTTGAGGCTGGAGAAATAGCCCAGCTGGTAGAGCTTAGGACTTGTATGTGTGAGATTCCCAGATCAATGCCCTACATGCCCATACTGGAGCGGTACTCTGGCTTCTCTTTCTTTTATGGGAAATTCTTTTTGCTATTTCACACAGAATACATAAAGGTGAATCTTTTTCCACTTTTACCCTTAATCTGGGGGTGGTTTACATTTGGTAGTAAATATAATAGTTTTTACATGTATAACATATCTCAGTTTTCCACAACCCCCACTAGGTCCTCTGTCATCCTTTTCCAGATAAATCTTGAAAACACATCCTGGAGGTCAAGAGATGGTTTGTTTTAGCCGGTGGAATTCACATGCTACCATGCATGAGGGGCTGGATTCAAGCCTCTGTTGTCACATGGGAAAACCTTAGTAAACACTGAGGAATTCTGTGAACCATAGAGTTGGACTTTGCTGTCTCTCCTCTCTTTGTCTTAGTCTTCACACTCTGTCTCTTTCTCTGCCTGGGATCAGAAGAAAGAAGAGGAAAACAAAGTCCACTGAGCTAGCTGTAGAATCATGCAGGTGAGAGGTGCTGGTAGGCCAAATAGTAATGTATTAGTTTTAGTGTTAGTATTAGTAATAGTATTAGTATTAGTAATAATATTAGCATTAGTAATAGTATTAGTAATAGTATTAGTAATAATAATGACATTAACAACAATGATAATAAATTCTGGTTAGTTCAAGGCAGCTTATGAAGCTTTCTTCCTGCCAGTGGGGACAGGGGTTTAAACCAGCATCCTTGCACATTGTAACAGGTGCATTCAACTTGGTGCACCACTGCCTGGCCCTCAGAAATGGAATTTTAGTCAAAAACAAGAAAAAATTACGTTTGTCTATGAAATCTGTAATGCCCTGGTCAAATCAATGAAACAGTCAACCAATAGTCAAACACAATAATATCTGTCTCTTACAGTTGTGGTTTTGGAAAATACAGTGATATATGCCAGTTCTCTGAAGTTTCTGAAGCACCCCGCTTAGTTGTGGCTGTTTTCATTTGCAAAAGGATCATCTTCCATTTTTAAAGTCCTTTCCATTTTAGGAATCTATGGCTTTTTAAAAGATGTATTCATTTATTCATAAGCAAATGAGTGGGAGAGGGAACTAGAGTGTCATTTCACCACAAGTGCTGTTGGGTCAGACTGAAGAACTCACACTTGAGAGTCCAACATTTTTATCACTGTGGCCAGAGAAATCTATGACTTTTTACTTGGAAGACGTCCACTATTGAACAGATAATTTCCGCTCACTAAAGATACTATGCATATATGTAATAGACACTGCTTAAAGTGTGTTCTTGACTGGAGGTAAGGTTCATAATGAGGAAATGCAGGAAAACTAATGAATTTTGGACACTGAAGGAATGATTGGATGAATCCTTAGAACCAGCAGCACAATTTCATATATTGCTGTGTGTGTGTATATAGTGTATGTGTGTGTGTGTGTAATGTGTCTGTGAATAGTGTGTGTGTGTAGTGTGTTTGTAGTGTGTGTAGTGTGTGTGTAGTGTGTGTGTTTGTGTAGTGTGTTTGTGTAGTGTGTGTGTAGTGTGTGTGTATAGTGTATGTGTGTGTAGTGTGTGTGTAGTGTGTGTGTATAGTGTATGTGTGTGTGTAGTGTGTGTGTAGTGTGTGTGTTTGTGTAGTGTGTGTGTAGTGTGTGTGTGTAGTGTGTGTGTATGTGTAAGCACTTTGGTTATGAGAATAATGAATCATATTTTATGCCTTCTTTTACACCATTTACAAACTAGGTCAGCTTAAGATTATAGTTGGGAAAAAAAATCCTATTGAAATACATTTCACCAAAAAGAAACAGATGGTTGATTAAATTAGATAGTTTGGATTCATTATGTGTTTTACATAGTACTACTGATTATATTTTATTTTGTAGCTTGGAATGACATGATTTGCTTTCCTCTGGAAAGACAGTAAAAATCAGCGCTACACATTCTCATAAAGAACACTGGCAACCTATAGCTGAACATATTGGTGCAAACTTACTGAAATGTGAGGCTGATCGCTACTTGGAAGCTAAGATATTCTATTGACTCCAGCTGGCAGTAGCTGGGAAATGTTCCATAGCTGTCTAATTACTTTTGATAGTTTATGGTGCACTCATAGAGGTCATATTGACTTTTCCTGTTTTCAAATACACTGTGTGATTTTTTTTTTAATCCACAAAGCATGTGAACTCAAATTTCTTAACAGAAATTGATGAACCAACAGCATTTGACTTGTTGGAGATTTATGGGTTCTCCCTGCTCAGACCTAAGAGTTCATTGTTATAAAACATGTCAAAAATTCAGATTGTTGTTTCTCTATGTGATTGCTCTTTATTTTACAACACTCAGAAGAGGCAGAGATAGCAGATAACAGGCAGACAGACCGATAAATGGAAAAATTCACTTGATTACTTATGGAGTTGTGAGATAGTTGATGATTCTAACTGACTTATGATCACAGATGCACACCTTTAAGGGTAAGTGGAAGCAATATTATTTGTTTCGTTTGAATTTACTTTCATTTTGTCTTTGCTGGCAGTTCACTGTTCCAGGCTGGGTTTAGTTTTGTTTTATTCAGATAGAAAGAGATAGAGATAGAGAGATAGAAATAGATTGAGAGGGAGATAGATAGGTAGATAGATATATAGGTAGATAGATAGATAGATAGATAGATAGATAGATAGATAGATAGGGAGAGAGAGAGAGAGAGAGGCTGGGTATTGGCACACCTGGTTGAGTGCCCATATTACAGTGCACAGAAACCCAGATATGAACCCCCAGTCCCCATCTGCAGGGAGAAAACATCACAAGTGGTGAAACAGTGATTCAGGCATCTCTCTCTCTCTCTCTCTCCCTCTCTACCTCCTTTTCCTCTAAATTTCTTTCTTTCCTACAAAATAAAATAAATCAATTTAAAAATATATATGTATATACATATATATGTTTATATGTGTATATGTATATATGTATATATGTATATATAGGTACACACACATGCACACACACACACACACACATATATATATATATATATAGAGAGAGAGAGAGAGAGACAGAGAGAGAGAGAGAGAGAGAGATTGGTGGGGGAAGATAGCATCATGGCAACATTTCTGCAATGTGATGGGGGCCGGGCTTGCACCCTCTCCAGGTGAGCTATTTTGGCTCCTCCTGCTGATTTTTCTCAGGAAAAGTGTGTTGCTAATTCCAATTCATCCATCTAAGAGGAGGCTTGAGGCTTTGTGAATGTGGAACCATGAAAAGCTGACTTTTGACTCATCAGAAGTGGGTTGGAATGATTCCTTATTGCAGTTAGCAAAACCCCTTCTCTTATTTTCAAATGTCTATGCTCCTCCATAGTTAAACTTCAGTTCTGTAGTTTTTTGTTTGTTTGTTTGTTTTTGGTCTAGTCTATAAGAGGTTGTAAGGCTGTGCACTGTTTACCTGAATGCCACACCTTTGCTTTTGGCTGATAAAGACTAACAAGGGGGAGTTGGGCGGTAGCGCAGCAGGTTAAGTGGAGGTGGCTCAAAGCATAAGGACCGGCGTAAGGATCCCGGTTCAAGCCCCTGGCTCCCCACCTGCAAGGGAGTCGCTTCACAGGCGGTGAAGCAGGTCTACAAGTGTCTGTCTTTCTCTCCCCTCTCTGTCTTCCCCTCCTCTCGCCATTTCTCTCTGTCCTATCCAACAATGAGGACAACAATAATAACTACAACAATAAAATAACAAGGGCAACAAAAGGGAATACATAAATATTTTTTAAAAAGGTTAACAAGAAACTTCTGGTCCCAGGATACCTTCACCAGAGTGCTTAAGTTCCAAGTCTCACAGTCCTCAGAAGTGAGTCTGTCATGGTTAAATCATTGCTTCTCATGCCAAGAAATGTATGGGCGGCTTATCCCAATTGACCTACAAGTGAGAATGGCCGGCAGCCTGGTGGTATGAGTTTCCAGCCTCGCTTTGTTACAAGCAATCTGCTATAGAAAGAGTGACTTCCCACATAGTTATAGAGATATGAAAGTAGCCTATTCCCCTGTGATCTTTCTCTGAATGCCCTCTTGAGCACTAGTGAGACTTAGTGATCTTATTTCAGTGTTTAAAATCACTACACTTCTACCTGTCGCTTGATGCCGATTAGTGGGTGTGGGGGGAATTCCTAGGACTTGTCATTGAGAATCTTTGTGTAGTCACAAATGCTGCCTGTCTCCCAACTCATTGCTCGCTGTTAGATTTGGAATGGTGCATTTTCCTTATGAAACGGAGACTATTTGAAAGGACACACGCTCTCAAATATTTAGATGCGAACAGTGTCTTGATACAGATGTCAAAGTTCCTGGGAACCAAGCCATAACATCACAGGCCACCGGTAAGTAGAAGGAATGCCTTGTACAAAGAGGCCATATATCAAACAGAGATGTTTTGCCTACAGCTCCACATTCACCAGGAGTCCTTGAGCGTTTGAATTCATGTAATATTTCCCATCTCTCAACCCATGTCATGCTCTAGCTGGGAGGGAATATATCATTGGCTTGAAAAATACAAAGTCCCAGTAGTGTTCTCTGTATGTAGGGGTTAAGACTATGCTCTTGTCTGGGTGTAACATTTCACTGCATTTCTTGGCTTTATGTCAGCCCATAACAAAGTGCATTCACCAGCTTAGGAGGTTAGCTAACTTCTACATTCAACAAAAGTTGAGTTATCCCAAGTCTGTAATTAACCCACAAGGCACAACAACAGGCTTTGCATTTTAATGGCAATTGGTATGATGCTGAGTTATAATTAAATCCATGGAAATTCTGAGTTACCTATAGATTTAAACTGCATGCAAGCTTACCAGCATACAGCAAATAGTCTGTGGTCGCCTCTGTTGATATGTAATTAAGACTTTATATGCACATATATGGACTTTTAAGCACAAGAATATACATTATGTGCTTACATATATCCGGTTATTAAAATTATGCATTTGCATTTAACAATATTTCTTTGTAGTTCTTAAAAGATGCAAACATCTCTTATTAGAGATGGTCTTCTAGTTTTCTCATTACAAATTGACTAAACTGAGGGTGGGGGCTACACTGGGTAGAAGTGCAAGGACTGGGGAAAGGATCCGGGTTCAAGCCTCCAGCTCCCCACCTACAGGAGGGTCACTTCACAAGCAGTGAAGCAGGTCTGCAGGTGTCTCTCTTTCTCTCTCCCTAACTTCCCCTCCCCTCTAGATTTCTCTCCATCCTAGCTAATGAAATGGACATTTAAAAAATAAATAAACTGGCAACGGATTCCTAGTGCTGGTACTGAGCTCCATCGAAGGAAAGAAAAGAATTGACT
Organism: Erinaceus europaeus; assembly: GCF_950295315.1. NCBI lineage: Eukaryota > Metazoa > Chordata > Mammalia > Eulipotyphla > Erinaceidae > Erinaceus > Erinaceus europaeus. The sequence continues at coordinate 130,978,609 of NC_080166.1, read as the reverse complement.
AAACTTATGAACTCTGTGTCTAAATAAAAAATAAACACACGGGAGTCGGGCTGTAGTGCAGCGGGCTAAGCGCAGGTGGCACAAAGCACAAGGACCGGCATAAGGATCCCGGTTCGAACCCCGGCTCCCCACCTGCAGGGGAGTCGCTTCACAGGTGGTGAAACAGGTCTGCAGGTGTCTGTCTTTCTCTCCCTCTCTCTGTCTTCCCCTCCCTCTCTCCATTTCTCTCTGTCCTATCCAACAATGACAACAACAATAATAACTACAACAATAAAACAACAAGGGCAATAAAAGGGAATAAATAAATAAATAAATAAAATAAATAAAATATTAAAAAAATAAACACACACAAGAAATAGCTCTTCAGTAGGTTTGAATAAGCCACAGCGCCATATGAGAGGAGTTGTACCATCAGAGAGGAACCTCTGGTCTCTGTCTCTCTATCTGAATGGAAGAGCAGCCCTGAGTGGTGGAACTGTACATGTGTAAAGTCTTAGCTCCACAAGAAGAAAAAGCAAAAGTAACCTAAACTTAAACTCTGCAGTGTCACACATACTGAGGTCTTGAGAGGTGACTCCTTAGCTGCACATAAAAGAACCCCTACATCGTCCAGCCCCTTCCCTTCAGGAGCCTGGGTTTTCTTATACAAGAAGCATCCTTGCAAAGATCCAACTAAGTGAATTTCCTGTCGCTGTTCCTGATGAGAACTCTATAGTGACTGACATATATAACACTGTCTAGCTCAATTTTGAATTTCTTTTTTAATTTTTTTTATTAGTAATTTTATAAATAAGATAGCAGGAAACCAATTCCACACAGTTCCCATAACCAGAGTTCCATGGCCCATCCCCTCCAATGGAAGCTTCCTATTCTTCACCCTTCTGGGAGTATGGACCAACATTTTTTGTAGGGTGCCCAAGGTGGAAGGTCTGGCTTCCATAATTATTTCTTCACTGGACATGGGTGTTGACAGGTGGACATAAAAGCCTCAGCTCCATTTTCCCTTCTTGCCTTTACCAGAATAGTTTTTCTCTCACTGCCGACCTTCCAACTGGCCCCCTAGACCTTCAAAAGCATCTTCCCATATGACTAAAGTTGACCCTTCTCAGGAACTGGTCTCCTGAACTTGAAAACCTACATGCAACCCACGGCGAGCTCTCCCCGTCCACAGGTTCTGCATCTTTGGACTCAACCCACTGACATTCACAGCTGGTTAAATTCACAGCTGTGTGACTGTAGACCCACAGATAGAAAAGCAGTCTGAGGGAGTCAGGCGGTAGCACAACGGGTTAAGTGCACGTGGCGCAAAGTGCAAGGACTGGCATAAGGATCCCAGTTCAAGCCCTGGCTCCCCACCTGCAGGGGAGTCGCTTCACAGGCGGTGAAGCAGGTCTGCAGGTGTCTGTCTTTCTCTCTCCCTCTCTGTCTTCCCTTCCTCTCTCCATTTCTCTCTGTCCTATCCAACAACAATGGTGATATCGACAATAATAACTACAACAACAATAAAAACAACAAGGGCAACTAAAAGGAAATAAATAAATAAATAAGAAAGTCTTAAAAAAAAAAAAAGAAAAGAAAAGAAAAGCAGTCTGCATAGAAGTAGGCCCATGCAGTTTGAAGCAGTGTTACTGTAAGGTCAACAGCAAAATGACAGTAGTAATGAAATGGAGAAATAACTAAATGATATGCTGTCCTTCCACAGAGTTCCTTTTTGCTTTCTTGGATTTTAGCTACATACACTGTTTGCTCACCAGCCTCCCAACTTCCTGCAGTCTACAGAAATGGCCTTTACATATCAACTTTATACAGGAGAGAACTAATTCCCTAGGAAATCTAGCTACTTCCCTAAGATCCCCCAGGGAGTGAGTGAGTAATGAAAATAAGAGACACTTGTTCTTCTCACCCAGCATCCCCAGCTCCGGTGAAAAACCAAAGGCTTTGAAGTCTATAGACATGTTTTGATTCTAAGTCACGGTGCTTCCTAGCTTAAAGACCCCAGAAGTATCTATCACTTTCTACTTGGTGCCCCATTTCAAGTACCTAAAAATGGAGACAGAGTCCCCACCTTATATATCTGTTAGGAGGGTTGAGCAGAATATCGCTCTAAACTGCTTGCTTCCAAGTAAAAGGACAAGATCCAGAGACTTCTAGTTAGTGGTGGATCAGTCAACCACAGCTGGTGTTTCTGAAATGTTTCCAACCTTGGAAGATGCTGGTGATTGTGGCTGTCTTGGGTAACCTGCTTCCTTTACTTAATAGATCATGAGAATTTGTTTGATTTTACCAGAGCACTGCTCAGCTCTGACTTATAATGGTGCCAGAGATTGAACTTGGGACCTTGAAGCCTCAGGCCTAAAAGGCCTAACCATCACACCACCTTCTAGGCCCAGGAAAAAGACATTTAAATAGGTAGATGTATACTTGTTACTACCACCTCTAGAGTAGAATAGTGGAAAAGCGAGACCCTTGGAAGGAATGTTTGGCTATGCTGAGGGTCGTAATGGATCCGGTACAAAAATCCCATTCACTGTCTCATACACCACTACTGAGAATTATTTTCAGGTGCCCACTGTTTGCAATAACACGACTTATATGATCTCTCCTGTTGTGGCTGGTCATTCTTTGCATTTTCAACACAGAAAAGCCCAATGGGAATGCCCTATGTGAGTTCCAAATATTCTGAGTAGTTATCTTCTTGCTCCTTTGTTTTTTTCGGATATGTCTACACACACACACACACACACACACACACATACATGGCTGAAGTAGCCTTTGACTAGTTGTGAACTAGCTGGTTTCTTTTTTTTTTTTTTTTTTTCTGTATTTTTTGGTCTGAGCAAAGAAAGTTTCATTTGTTTTTATGTATCTGTAAATCGTATTAACTTTTCCTGTCCCCTCCTCCTCCTCCTTCTTCTTCTTCTCCTCCTCCTCCTTCTCCTTCTCCTCCTCCTCTTCCTCCTCCTTCTCCACCTCACCCTCCTCCCTCTTCTTCTTCTTCTTTTTTTTTTTTTTAATTTCGATGGGTTCCTGAAGTCATTCCAGTCCCATCCTGTTTTGGTCCCAGGTGATCTCCTTTGGTGTTCCTAGTTGACCCAGGAGAGGAGAGGACAGAAACACAGCTGCTGCTGCTCCGTAGCCCCGCCTCCGGAAGTCCCTGAAGTAGCTGTTTTCTTTTCCAAAATATTTATTTTTTTCAATTCCAATATCTTATTCCACTCCACCTTAGGGATTTAAGTCCCCAGCCTCCCATCCTTCCTGCTTCTGAGTCTCTGAATCTGCCGTAGTACTTTGAGGATTCACCCTGCATTGTCCTTTGCTTGGTTTCTTAGAGTGAGCTCATCTGGTACTCATCCTTCTCCTTCTGGTAGCTAAGCTCTTTCAACATGATCCCCTCCAGTGCCATCCATATACTGTAGCAAAGGAAAATGGTCCATGATTTCTTACTGGTATGGAGTATTCCCTTATGTAGATGTGCCATTCCTCTGTTGTTGGACACTTGTGTTGTTCCCAAATGTTGGCTAATACAAATAGCATAGCCACCATGAACATGGTTGTGCATAGATCTTTTCAAATAGGTGTTTTGTGTTCTTTGGCTGCATGCCCAGGGGAGGAATTGCTTGGCTATAAAGTAGGTTGTTTTGTTTTGTTTGTTTGTTTCCCTTCAGGATTATCACTGGTGCTTGGTGTCTGTGCTATAAATCCACTGCTCCTGGATGCTACCTTTTTTCCATTGTTGTTACTGTAGTTGTTGGATAGGATAGAGGGAAACTGATGAGAAGGGAAAGACAGAGGGAGAGAGAAAGACACCTGAAGATCTGCTTCACCGCTTGTGAAGTGACCCCTCCCCTTGCAGGCCTAGGGATCAAAGCTGGACCTTTAAGTCAGTCCTTGCACTTTGCACTATGTGGGCTTAATCCAGGGTACTACCGCTGGCCCTTGGTAGATATACATGTATATTTTCAATCTTCAAATCACTTCACTAACTCACAGGGTTCACTAATTTGCATTCCCAGGAGCAGTGTGCAAGGGCTCTCTTCTCTCCAATCCCCACCAACATTTGTTCCTTTCTTTTTGATGTAGGCCATTCTCTGAGAGGGTGGGTGGGGAGAGGAATAAGATGGTATCTCATTGTTGACTTTATTTGCATTTCTCTGATAATCAGTGATGTTATTTTTTTTCATGTACTGTTGATATTCTGAATATCCTGTTACCAACTTTATTGATCTGTGCTTTCTGCTAAGACTTTGGGATGGGAAAGACTATATCTATATCTATCTATCTATCTATCTATAGATATAGATATAGATATAGATAGATATAGTCTTTCCATTTTACTTTTTCTTCCTGGGTATCACTACTCAGCAGCAGTTAGGCCTGTGTCTCTGTCCAGGAAAGGTTTGAACTGGGATGCATCTATGACCTAGCCCTGCAGATTCCCAAAAGCAGAGACCACAACTGAGCCGTCTCGACCTTGACTTAGCCTATCCATCAGAACTTTCTGATGGCCAGAGTTACAGTGGCAATGAGTATCTAGTGAGAAGATAGGAGACAAAACAAAGGAGATCTCTGGGGTAGAGCTCCACTCTGTGTGTATAAAAATAAGTGTCTCCAAAACAAATCAGTAGAGATTTCTTTTAAATGTGTTCCTTCTTTATTTAAAAGCCGAAGCTATTTTTATCTCAACCCAGCAAGCATAATTGGAATAAAATTAGACCATGTAAGGAATTGAATTAATCCATGGATTAAACCCATCCATTCGGGATAGCATGGCTATTATGGGTCCAGTCTAAAAATCAGCACGGGCCACGTGACTGGGTGGAAACTCAGTAACCGCACTGAATACTAAAGAGACTGGATGTCCTAACAGTTCTCAGTGTGGAAACTTCAGGGAAGCCTCTGTTACTGGGCAGACTAAAAAATGCTTCTTAGCAGGGCAAGCTTCCTTCCATGCCAAGGCTAAAAATCCTTTGCAAAGGGTCCAGGGATTGTGCAGCCATTGAGGAATGCCCTGTAGGGACAGAAGGACTTACCAGACTTGCCCGTTTCCTTGTCAGTAGCTTAGAGGAGCCAGAATGACTTTTATTTTATTTTCTATTATTATTATTATTTTTTAAATATTTATTTATTTATTCCCTTTTGTTTCCCTTGTTGTAGTTATTATTGTTGTTATTGATGTCGTCATTGTTGGATAGGACAGAGAGAAATGGAGAGAGGAGGGGAAGACAGAGAGGGGGAGAGAAAGACAGATACCTGCAGACCTGCTTCACCGCCTATGAAGCGACTCCTCTGCAGGTGGGGAGCCGGGGGCTCGAACCAGGATCCTTATGCCAGTCCTTGCACTTTGTGCCATGTGCGCTTAACCTCCTGTGCTACCGCCTAACTCCCTCTATTGTTATTTTTTAATTTTATTAATGACTTAATATTTACAGCATTTAAGATTTACAACATTATAAGACAACAGGGGTACAGTTCCACTCTGTTCCTACCACCAGAGTTCTGTGTCCCCATCCCCTCCCTTGGAAGCTACTTTAGTTCTCCCAAGGTCACAGACATGGATTAATTATTATTTTTATAACTATCTGTCTATATTTATATATGCTTGCCATTTTTTCCCCTTGGTTCCATCTTTTCTTCCTTTCTAAATCTCACCTACACCTATTACTGTACTTCCAAATGTCCTTCCTTTTTCCCTCTTCTCTCTCTGAGTCCTGATGGAGTTCCAGTTCTGGGCTCTCTGGTCATCTTCCCCCTATCTCTTCAAGAGCATGGACCAAAACTATTTTTCTGCTAGACATGGGCATTGGAAGGTAGTTCCATATTCCCAGCCTGTTTCTATCTTTTCCTAGTGGGGCAAGACTTTGGGACAATGAGGTTCCAGGACATGTTGGTGAGGTCGTTTGCTCAGGGAAGTCAGGATGGAATTGTAGTAGCATCTGCAGCTTGGTGGCTGAGGCTGTGGGGCTTCTGTGGGCATCACAGCTGTAGTTGGTGAGTTCTGTAAAGTTCAATAGTTGTAGATATTTGTTGTTTTGGGATAGATTGGTTCATTTCCCTGTTATTCTGTGGCCAAACCCTCCAAAAGTCTCTGGGATGACTTTTCAAGGGGCAGCCTATAATTCAGTTTTACAGAAATGTCTTACTCTCCTGGGCTTGAATAGGCCCTGTAGGCGCAAAACTTGAGCATTTTGGACACAGGGAGCTTTGCAAATCCACATGCGGATGGTTGTACAAGGACTGTAGTGACATAATCCAAAGTCATCATCATGATGTCACTTGGTGGAACTGCTGGTAGTGTGTGCATGTTACCATGTGCAAGGACCAGGGTTCAAGCCCTCCCCCTGCTCTCCACCTGCAGAGGGGAAGCTTCATAAGTGGTGAAGCAACTGTGCTGGTGTCCCTTTTTCTCTCTCCCTCTCTATCTCCCCCTTCCCTCTTAATTGCTCTCCTTTTTCTTTCTTTCTTTCTTTCTTTCTTTCTTTCTTTCTTTCTTTCTTTCCTTTTTTTTTTTTTTTTGCTTTTTAATCTTTTGTTGCCCTTGTCATTTTATTGTTGTAGTTATTATTGATGTAGTCGTTGGATAGGACAGAGAAATGGAGAGAGGAGAGGAAGACAGACACCTGCAGACCTTCTTCACCACCTGTGAAGCGACTCCTCTGCATGTAGGGAGCCAGGGGCTCAAACCAGGATCCTAATGCCGGTCCTTGTGCTTTGCTCCATGTGCACTTGACCTGCTGTGCTACAGCCCAATCCCCCCTCTTAATTTCTCTCAAAATAAATTAATAGTATTGTTTTATTGTTGCTTTTATCCCTTATATTTTCACAATATATATATATACATATACTATACATATACATACATATGTATATATATATATGTATGAGGTGGGTATGTGTGTATACTGTGTGTTTTACTTATAATAGGTAAACTAATTTGAGTGAGTTATATTTGGGTGGGAGAATAAAGGAGTAGTTTTCATCATAATTCAGATATGCCCCAAGATCCAAACATGCAAGTGATTTCCATACAGTGATATCTAATGAATCAGGTTAACTTTTCCCTTGTAAAACTCAAGGGGAAAGTCAGTGTTTAAATTAACTGTTTTTCTTTTTTTCAATCAGTCATCTTTTTTTTTTTTCCATTGCCGAGTTAAAGCTGCCAATTAGTAGATTTTACAAGCTGAGGAAAGGAGACGCTCTAATTTGTTTTAACTTGAGATGAATTTAAAAAAGAAAAAAAAATGGCTCTGTGGTTTATTCCTCCCCATAGTTGAGATTTTTTATGAAAAATCTTGAGAAGCAGCTTCATGAGATATGGGAAAGTGCAGGTACTGAATTCACTATGTAGGAGTTAAAGCCAATGTACTATTGATTATTTAGAATAACAAGAATAATAATGTCATGTGGGGTCTATAATTTGTAGAAGTTCTACATGAACAGTCACTGTGTTATCAAGAGCAGCCCTTTTGGAAACTACTAGTTCCCTCATACAGTTAATAGGTACCCTGGGACTCAGCAGTTCCATACCTAGACATACAAGCAACAGAAACACAAACAAACCCACCTCAAAAAAAATTACTCAGACAGCAAAACAACTCAATTGGGTAGTGCACCTTTTTTATGTTCATTTTTTTAAATTTATTTATAAAAAGGAAAGACTGACCAAACCATAGGATAAGAGGGGCACAACTCCACACAGTTCCCACCACCAGATCTCCGTATCCCATCCCCTCCCCTGATAGCTTTCCTATTCTTTATCCCTCTGGTAGTATGGACACAAGGTTATTGTGGGGTGCAGAAGGTGGAAGGTCTGGCTTCTGTAATTTTTTCCCCACTGAACATGGGCGATAACAGGTTGATCCATATTCCCAGCCTGCCTCTCTCTTTCCCTAGTGGGGAGGGACTCTAGGGAATTAGAGCTCCAGGACACATTGGTAGCGTTGTCTGTCCAGGGAAGTCTGGTTGGCATCATGGTAGCATCTGGAACCTGGTGGCTGAAAAGAGAGTTAACATACAAAGCTAAACAAGTTGTTGACTAATCATGGGCCTAAAGGCTGGAATAGTGCAGATGAAGAGTTGTGTGGGGCGGGTCTCTGTTTTGTAGATAGCTAGTAGGCCTATTTAGTTATATTCTTTACCATGCAATGTGATCCAGATTCAAGCCTGTCCCACACCACAATGGAAGAATTTCTGCTGCTATTTCTTTCCTTCTCTCTCTCTCTCTTTCTCTTTCTCTCCCCTTCTCCCCTACCCCACCCTCCATAGCTAAAACAAGTCATCTTGGAGTGATTAAGTTCTGGAAATGACAAAAAAAAAAAAAAAGAAAGAAAGAAAGGAAAGAAAAAGAAAGAAAGAAAGAAAAAGAAAGAAAGAAAGAAAGAAAGAAAGAAAGAAAGAAAACTCAGTTGCTACTGGCCATGGTTTGTATATATACTACCCAACAGATGGAGACAGACCAAGTTTTCATTTAAGAATAAATGATAATAGCTTACAAGGGGGAGGATATAAGAGCAGACAGACAGGACTTCCGTGGTGAGTGCATAACTGAACCATTAGTATATCACTATTAAATGTTGAGAAAGATAGAATAAAGAGATGTGTAAAATGTAATGTATCCCTATAGTGGAGTGTTTGTTATGCAGGCATCAAAAAGGAATGGAGTACAGATATACACTCCAATAAAGGTGAGCTTTGAAAACATGCTATGTGAAAGAAAGCAGGCATGTGTGAATCCCTTCTTATAAAAGTCTCAAACACGGATGTTGGTGAAGACTGAAACATGGATTCTTAATTGTGTAGATTGAAGGTGAGTCGATGGGTCATAGCAGAGTTATAAGTAATAGAGGAGGATTCTTTTTGAAATAAAGAAATTGTTCACCAGTGAACTCCCATGCTTACACCAGAGAATATCTGTACATATACTAAAAAAAAAAAAAAAAAAAAATTGTGAATGCCACTGAACCCTTCAAGGGTGACTGTTATGGCATGGTAATTATATCTCAAAGACTGAAAGACAGAAAGATAAGTCAATGAAACAAGAACTAGATATAGAACAGAAAGCCAGAAAAATCAAAAAGACATTAATTATTGTGGAATTATACTATCTTATAATGAAACACAGAAAAGAGAACGTAGACTTGGCCTAACATCCACTTTTAATGTTTAACAATCAGTCCTACACCACCACTGATTATTTCTCCAAACACACACACACACACACAGACACACACACACACACACACACACACACACACACACACACACACAGACACACACACACACGACTGGGTTTTCATAAGACTTTGATGTTGGAAACAGGTTTTTTTTTTGTCAGAATTAAAATCTAGCATTTCTCCTTGAATGTTAGCTCTCACTTAGCTGTTGTACTTTAGCTCAGAACCACACACAGGAGAAGGAAGGCTGAGCCTTCCCTTCAGATAAACTAGTTTTGGTCCTATTTCACAGTGTTAACTTTACTACTCATCAGACCTTTCCTTATTACAATTCATGTTGTATCATTATTAGTAATAGTATTGGTATTGCCATCACCAAGGCTTTAGTGCTTATTTTTAAAGATCGAGACAGATAGAGAGACAGGGAGAGACGTCACAGCACTGAAATTTGCCCCTAGTGAGGTGGGGCCTGGGCACAGAGGCCAACGCAAACACCTCCCCAGGTGAAAAATCCTTTCCTTATTTTCAAAAACAAAGAGATTCAAATTCTGCAGGGCTCATCTCTTCACCATGAAGTGCTATGCATAAAGAAATCTCCCTGTCTGAAATCACGCAGGTGCTGAATTTCATCTCTGTCTACACACCTTCAGTGCGGAAGACATGTCTTTTTGGACATAATGTGTTTTGTCAAGCATCGGAAGCATCCCTCCACTGATGTATTGTTGCTGCTGCTTCTCTGACATTTTCCATCCTCAGGGGCCAATGAGCATCTCTCACTGGCTGGTTCCTAGGTACCTTCACACTTGTGTAATTAATTCTCATCTTACATCTCTTCACCTGCTGTCAGCCAGGAACACGCTAGGAACTGCTGGCTTGCCAGAAGTGGTGGATCTGAAATGACAAAAACGATGAGCGTGAAGTTGAGGAAGAAATGCTATGTCCTTGGTGCTAATCACAGAGCCTTGTGTCATGCATGGCTATTCCTCACAAATATTGTGATGAGGTGGGTAGGGGGCCTGAGCATCTGTGGGAGAAACTACTGTCTAAGTGAGAATTTCAACACTCAAAAAAGCAGCAGCAGAAATACTGAACTTCACTTTTTTTTCTTTCGGTTAATGGTTTACAATCGGCGGTAAAATGCAATAGTGTGTACATGCATAAAGTTTCCTAATTTTCCAAATAACAATTCAACTTCCACTAGGTCCTCCTCTGCCATCATGCTCCAGGACCTGAACCCTCCCCCACCCACCTCAGAGTCCTTTACTTTGGTGCCGTGCATCAACTCCAGTCCAAGTTCTGCTTAGTGTTTTCAACAGTAATTATTTACCCATGCAGGATTTTCCTCCCATTGAGTTCTTTGGAATCAGTTTTGATGCATGTTTTACCCTTGTCACTGGTGGTTTGAATAATACAGTCTCTGAAAAAAAAACAAACATGCAGTTCATTCTACATCTTTCCGTGGAGTTTGTCTTATTTTGATAACATAAAACATAATGTCACCTAGAAGCGAAGGAGCTTTGTTTCTCTCTGTTTCCCTTGTTTTTCTGGTGTCCTCAAAATAATTTATTATTATGATCATCATCATCATCATCATCATCATCATCACAGGTTGACTTACTGTCTCAACTTAGCTGAGAGCTGTGTGCAGCTACACAAAGCCTTGGTTTTCTCTTCTTTCACATGATAAACAGTCCCTACCTCATAGGTGTATTCTGAAAAAGAAATGAGTACAACACTTTAGGCATTTGCAAAGTGCTCAACAAGTGACTGTTAGCCACTTCTCAAAGCGATGACTGTGTCAGAGAGACAAACAGGTAGGCTTGGAGGTATAAGTCTCAGAAGGGAGAAGCTTCTGCCATGGTTAAGGACGTCATCTTCTTTAACACGGGATAACAGGGAAATGCATAACTTAGAGACTGGAAGTTCTGTTATGTATTTACAAATCAGGTAGCTCTACATAGAAAAATTAGCTTAGACCTTCGTATCTGCTTCCTTTCCAAAAACAGAACTTTACTCATATGAGATGATTAGGTTGTACTATTTTCTGAAAGCTGATAAGCTGTTCTGGAAAGTTAGAGATAAAAAGTTATTATTATTATTATTTTTTGCCTGCAGGGTTATTGCTGGGGCTTAGTGCCTGCACCATGAATCCACTGCTCTTGGAGGCCATTTTCTCCCTTTTGTTGCCCTTGTTGTTGTAGCCTTGTGGTTATTGTTGTCATTGATATCGTTCATTGTTGAATAGGACAGGGAGAAATGGAGAGAGGAGGGGAAGACAGAGAGGGGGAGAGAAAGAGAGACACCTGCAGATTTGCTTCACCACCTGTGAAGCGACTCCCCTGCAGGTGGGGAGCAGGGCTCGAATAGGGATTCTTAAGCCAGTCCTTGCGCTTTGTGCCACATGCGGTTAACCCTCTGCGCCACAGCCCGACCCCCGAGATAAAATGTATTTGGGAGTAGTATGTGTAGAGTGAAATTCTACCTCAGGACAGAGAGATAGGACATGTGCCTTTCTAAGCTGGTGGTGCAGGTTCAGTCCCCAGCACAATATGGGAGGTGTTATGTCATCAGAGGAGTCTCTGTTACTGTGGTATCTTCTCTCTCTCATTCCTTCTCTCTGTCTCTGTCTCTCTCTCTCTTTATCTCTCCTTCAGAATGAAAAAAGTTGTTTGGAGTGGTGAAGTTATACGTGCACATGGGTGTAATATCACACACAAAAAAGTAAGGTTCTATCTAAGATACATGTTAATAACTACTGAACATACTCTCTTGTTGCCCAAACTTAAGGATATTACCCCAAAATATTTCAAATTAATATTATGATTGTGACGGAAACTTCCCTTTGTTTTCAGTCTTGTTTTGTTTGAGTTAGCCAAAATATATATATATATATATATATATATATATATATATATATATATATAAACTAATCACCTTTCACCATTGTACTAAAACTGGAGGATTAACATAAGATAAGATAGATTACCCAAAATATAAATTATAGCAGAGAGACAAAGTCTGTTTTGGCAGGTTTTCAAGTTCAGTGTTCTTTTGAAGAGCCAATTCTGAAAAAAAAAAATAATACTTTGGGGATGATTCTTTTATCAAGATTACTGAGTTTGGGTATGATCCAGTACTATTTCTATCTAGAGACATTTTCTGAGAATAATGCAATCAGCAAAATCTAATCTTTCACTCCTGACAGCTAGACACACAATATTCTTAGTGGATTCAGGCTTCATTGAGCTTTTGAAGGTTCCATGTGTCACTAGATATTGTTTCTGAGACCTTGAAGGCTTTGATTTGATGCTGAAAACAAGAGCATCTTCATGGTGTGGTTCCTGCCTTGTCTTTCCAAGAGCCTTGTTCATGACTCCCAGTGTGCAATCAAAGCATCTTAACTGAGTGGATGAGTGTGTGAGTGCTGGCAGAGTGGTGAGGCTGTACTTCCGTTGGCTTGGGTCGACTATTTGCCATACATTCTTGCAACACATGTAGTAATTTTGGAACCCCTGTGTCCCAGTCTTCTGTTGTTTTCACCACCATGACCATAACTGAGGTCAGAGCAAAGATGCCTCTCCGACTGTTATATTTGCTAGGAAAAAAATGTACTTATGTTCAGCTTCCTATAATCTCAAGCTGGGGCAGCAGTTGGGCCCCTAATGACACTCAGCATGCTGATTACACTTACAGGAAGAAGGGCAGGTAGTGTAACTTAATAGAGCACCCTCACCCAGAACTTTAGGGACTACATTTAACCTCTTTATTCCTTGCTAGAGAAAAGGAAAACTGAGTTAAAGTGAAAAAAATAAAAGCTTGGTATAAGTACATCTCCTACGAACAGGTTGCCAAACCCAACTGTAACACTAACCCTGATGAAGTTTGGGTTTTGAGAATACAGTGGACATAAGGAAAGAGCTTGCTTGGTTGTCCCCTGCCATGTCTTGAGGTAGCAAACAAAGTCCCCTCACCCCCAGCCCTCCAAATATATAATCAAGGCTTACACATTAGAGGAAGTTTTGCCTTTAAGGTTAGTGTTTGCATATCTCTCTTCATGTTTTAGACATATCAGGATTTCCTTTGTTAGTTCACTTCAGAAAACTACTTTGATTAAAAGATAAAGGCAGACAAGCAGGGAAGGAGGGAGGCGGAGTGAGAAGCCAGGCTATGAAATAAGTCGGACCTGAACCTTGCCAATGTTCCCCGTGATCCTGGAGAAACCAGACTCTGCGATCCACAGAGATGATAACAGGATTTAACTCTGTGCATGGGATTGGGGAAGACTTGTCTTCTTAATCTCTCAGGCTGGGAGAAGAATGCTTGCCTGAGCTTCTTATGAAACTCTTTGACACTGAGAAGAAGAGCTCATCAGGATGTGCCTTGAAATACTTTCCTTTTGAGAGAGGATAGAAAACTTGACATACTTTCCTTTCTTCCTTTTTTGCCTCCAGGGTTATCGCTGGGACTCTAATCTCCAATCCACTGCTCCTGGTGATGGTTATTATTATTTTTTTCTCTTTTATTGGCTAGAACAGAGAAAAACTGAGAGGGGAAGAGAAGATAGAGAGGGTAAGGTGAAAGACAGACACCTGCAGACCTGCATCACTGTTTAGGAAGCAACCCCTCTGCAGGTGGGGAGCCGAGCAGTTAAACTACAAGCTTTGTACTATGTGCACTTAACCCAGTGTGACAACACCCAGCCCCCCCATAGTTTTCTTTAAAAAAAAAATTTATAAAAAGGAAACACTGACAAAAACCATAGGATAAGAGGGGTACAACTCCACAGGATTCCCACCACCAGAACTCCGTATCCCATCCCCTCCCCTCCCCTGATAGCTTTCCTATTCTTTATCTGCTCACTTAGTGAAAATTGATGGAGATAATTGAGTTTAGCAAAAGAACTGTTGTGCTTATTGTTGCAATACTGAAAGTATTTTCCATTTTATCATTGGTTATCTTTATGTTGTAGGAAGAAAGAAAGCACATCAGTTAATTTCTTTCATATGTGCAGATTTTGACTAACAGGAAATCTATATTTAATTGTTCAGAAGATTAAAATAGGGTGCTGAGCAGTGGTGAACTCTGTTAAGTGCACTTGTCATCATGCGTGGGACCTGGGTTCAAGCCCCCTACCCACCTGTGGCGGGCGGGGAGGGTGGGGGCTTCACATACAGTGAAGCAAGTCTGCAAATGTCTCTCTTCCTTTTTGTATCTCTTCCCTTCTCAGTTTCTCTCTGTCTTTTCAAATAAACAGAAAGGAAAAAAAAAAAAAGGCCACTTAGAGTAGTGGATTAGTAGTGCTAGCCCGACCCTCAGAGATAACACTGGAGGCAAAAAAAAAAAAAAAAGATTTATCCTACATAATTGGCCTTCATTATGCATTTTAAGGATTCACAACTAATCAAACAAAACCTTGGAATTTCCAAACCCAGAAGAGTGTTTAAGGTGTCTCTTGTTATGGTAATGAAATAAACCATCAGGACCTTCTGAGTTTGAGAGCCTATTTCCAGCAAAAACAAACAAACAAATAAAAAATAGAGGGGTGGTCTCCCAGCCCTCTGCTCTGAGTTTTTTGGGAAGGGAGCAGAGCATGACTGGAGGTGGAGTTTAATGGGCAGTAGTCAGTGCCTTAGTTAACCACATCTTTGTAATGAAGACTTCTACGCCACTAGGGCAAGATTGAAGCAGTCTGGGAGTTTGGATCCACCTACCAATGTCCATGTCCAGCGGAGAAGCAATTACAGAAGCCAGAACTCCCACCTTCTGCTCCCCATAATGATCTTTGGTCCATACTCCCAGCAGGTAAAGATTAGAGAGGCTTCCAATGGAGGGGATGGGGGATGGGACAGGGAGCTCTGGTGATGGGAATTGTACACCTTTTGTCCAACAATCTTGTCAATCATTATTAAATCACTAAAAAAAAAAAAGAAAGAAAAGAAAAAGAGAAAGAGAAAGAAAAGAAAAGAAGAATAGGCTATGGATTACAGTAAAAAAAAGAGAGACAGGGCATAAAGATCCTGGTTCGAGCCCCCGGCTCCCCACATGCAGGGGAGTCGCTTCACAGGCGGTGAAGCAGGTCTGCAGGTGTCTGTCTTTCTCTCCCCCTCTCTGTCTTCCCCTCCTCTCTCCACTTCTCTCTGTCCTATCCAACAACAATGCCATCAATAACAATAATAATAACTACAACAATAAAACAAGGGCAACAAAAGGGAATAAATAAATAAACATTAAAAAAAAGAGAGAGGTGCTTGGGGAATTTCCAGGTAGGGATTATTCAGAGAAATCCTGTTTGTAAGAGGTTATGAAACTTTTTTATCTCTTCCCTTCTCAGTCTTCCTCTTTAGCATCTCTTCCATCTAGTTGCTCCTGAATTAAAACCTTTGTAATAATTTGTGTTCTTCCTGGGTTCTATGATTTCTCTAGAAAGTTTTTTGAACCCCATGACAGTCCTAGGAGTCTCTGTTCTATAGGTGGTATATCAGATGCCCACTGAGTAGCCTCGATTTACAAGAGGCTACTGAAGTAGAAGCTAGCTCATCAGTGGAATCATATGGAATTGTCAGAACTGAGTTGAATTCTCAAGCAACCAGCCTGTGTCCAAGAATTGTTGGGGTGGAGACGTCTTGGCACCAACCCCATAGGAAACTAGTCACACAAGAACCCTACACAGTATGAGCATGTGTAACCAAGAGGGAATCTCCAAAAATTAAGCCCCTGAATACTCTTTTTTTTTTGTCACTGTGGCGGTGGCACACAGAAAAAGGAGGTTTGGAGCAGAAAGGGACACAATCCTTTATTCACGCTGCCACCTCAGAGTTAGGTGAGAGAGCAGTTTGGGCCACGTGGAGGTAGCAAAAATGGCCGCCTCACGCAGTAACCTTCCCTGTGGCCAGCAAAAGAGTGAGGGGCGGAAGAAGGGCTATTATGGGAGTAGCTCTTGTGAGAATGAGAAGGGGGAGGAGTAACCATAGCACTCCAGGGTAGGATAATAACTCTCACTGGATGGGAAGGGGCAGGAGTAACCATAGCACTCCAGGGTAGGTTAATAACTCTCACTGGATGGGAAGGGGGAGGAGTAACCATAGCACTCCAGGGTAGGATAATAACTCTCACTGGATGGGAAGGGGGAGGAGTAACCAAAGCACTGCAACTATCATGGGGAATTGACAGTGCCCTGAGGGCACAACAAGCGGAACAGGCACTCCGAGAATGTCCCAACTCTCTCGGAACTAGCAATAGCCTGAGGGGACAACATGGCAGATGTGACTGCATCTGCACAATTTCCCAGCACTTTTTAAAATTAATTAATTAATTAATTAATGAAAGGGGTAGGAGGAAAGAGAGAGAAAGAACCAGAAATCACTCTGGTACATGTGCTGTCAGGGATTGAACTCGGGACCTCATAGCTTGTGAGTCCAACACTTTATCCACTGTGCTACCTCCGGGACCACTACTTTTTAATTTTTTAATTGTTATTTATTTATTTACTTATTTATTTATGCCTCCAGGGTAATCACTGGGGCTTGGTGCCAGCACTATGAATCCACTGCTTGCTCCTAGAGGCTAATTTTCCCATTTTCCTTGCCCTCGTTGTGGTTGTTACTGTTGTTATTGATGTTGTTGTTGGATAGGACAAAGAGAAATAGAGAAAAGGGGAAGACAGAGAGGAGGAGAGAAAGATAGACACCTGCAGACCTGCTTCACTGCTTGTGAAGCGACTCCCCCTACCCCCTGCAGGTGGGGAGCTGGGGGCTCCAACTGGTATCCGGGATCCTTAGGTCAGACCTTACACTTTGCACCATGTGCGCTTAACCCTCTGCTCTACCACCCAGCCCCTCCCCTGAATATTTTTATGTTTTTGTAAGAGGGTGCTTGCTTATCAGAAATCTGGGTGATTCCAAGAATACCTCTGTCCCCTTGACTACAGGCTATAAAGTGCCTGGAAGAAAGGCTGGAGCTGGGCGGGGCCAACCTAGAACTAAGAGGGGAACCAAACACATATTACTAAGTCACAGTGACACAGAAATGAAAAAAAAAAAAACTTAAATATATATAAAGACTGAGTATATGCAGAGAGACTGAGTATGTGTATAAGTTAGAGATGACACAGATGATACAGAAAGTCAAATTAAGTGAAAACAGAAACTGTTGGGGTCGGGCGGTAGCGCAGCAGGTTAAGCGCACGTGGCCCAAAGCGCAAGGATCCCGGTTCAAGCCCCGGCTCCCCACCTGCAGGAGAGTCACTTCACAGACAGAGAAGCAGGTCTGCAGGTGTCTCTCTGTCTCTCTTCCTCTCTATCTCACCCTTCTCTCTCCATTTCTCTCTGTCGCTATCCAATAACAAATTTAAAGAAATTAAAAAAGAAAAGAAAAGAAAACAAACTGGGATGAAGAAGGCCAGACTGAGCTTCACAGAATAAACAGCAGATCAGTAGAGCATAGGGCAGAGAAGGAAAATGCCTTATATAGAAAAGAGAACAGCAAGACAAAGAAATGGTTAACTAAGCAAACTGTAAGGAGGGAAGCCACACCTAACAGAAGACCAGGAGAAAGGCACTTGCCCACCGCCAGTGGTGTAACTTATGCTGAGGCTAAACTTTCCCAGACACAGCTGCGCAGGAAAGGTAACAGTATCCATAACAGTAACTAAGGCAGCCAGTCCCTGAGCAATGGGTGCTAGTCCCAGCCCCTAGCCTTGCAGCCTTTGCTTCTGTGAGGATGCCTTCTGCTCCTGGTCTGCACCCCCTATATAAATATGGCCCTTGGTTGGGGGCTAGGAGTTTTCAGAGTGATCTGAAATCCCCATTTGTGCAAATAAACTCCTTTCTCCTTCACCCACCTTCCCCACCTAGGCTCCACTCCTCCTTCTGATTTTCAGCAGACTCCCCTAACAACGTTTCTTTCCCTTCTTTATTTTCTTTCTCTCTCTCTCTCTCTCTCTCTCTCTCTTTCTTTCTTTCTTTTTTATTTTTATCTCCAGGGTTATCCCTGGGCCTCTGTGCATGAATCCACTGAGCTTGGTCATCTGTTTTTTTGTGTTTTTTTTTTCTTTCCATTGTATTGAGTAGTGCAGAGAAGAACTGAGAGAGGAGGGGGAAATTCACACCCCTTTTAAAGCATCCCCTCCTCAGTGGTTGGAGAGTCTGGGGTTCAAACATGGATCCTTGCTTGGGTAACTACTTTTAATACTACCTGCACTTAGTATGACTTTTATTTGCTAACATAAATATATTTGTTAGAGTTCCCTGTATTATGACCTAGACGTTTGTAATCAGACATCTATACAATAGAATGACACTTATGCATAAGGGTATAAAAAGGTTAATGAAGTACTCTTTATTAAAATATGCAAAAATTATGCTGAGAGAAATTGATTTTTTTATACAGGCAAGCTAAAGTACTGTTTATATCCTACTTTTTTTAAGAACTCTGTAACTGTACAGGGTTTTTTTTTTACATAATTTTGCTTTAATGAATAATTTGGATTAAAATGGTGACCCAAGTAATTATGTTTTAGGGAATAAATTGATATTATCTAACTTGTTTTGTCAATTATACCATTTTACATTTAGGTGAGTGTTGAATTCTCCTCTTCCAACACATTAAGGAGGGGAGGGAGATAAAATGTTCCAAGAGTCAAAGGGATAAATGTTAAATAATATGTTTAAACCATAAACCTTTCTTTAGCAAGAAAGCTAGACTCATTGTGATCTTCATTATAATGCCAGAAAAAAATGGGGTTAAATTAATCTGAGTTAGCAGTTGTTTTTCGTGAGTGGTGAAGAGGGGTTACTCCTCCCAGTAAAACCCATCACTCATCTGTGGGACTGTACTTCTTATTCTCTCTCTTGTTTCAGCCTTGATTTTTGTACTTTCATGTAGGGAACCTTTTCATACCAGCTCTTACTGATTGTTGGAAAAAAAAATTGGGGAAATCTCCTTAAGGAGGGTTACTTCATAAAGACATCTTCTTCTTCCTCTAGCTGTAGCTGGCTAGCATCTTGGGTTAGATAATTAGTGGATGGAAACGGTTGTATTTTACTGATAAGTGAATACTTGCACCTCTTGACCACCTTCCTTCCAATTCTTACTCTCCTTTCACCACTGGTAAACCAGTTCTCCCATTTAAATCATTGAAGAGAGAAATTACTAATGTGGGCTTCCTCATTTGGCTTCATTCTCCTGTTTCTTTTTTTTTTTTTCTTTTTTTTGATTAAGTGATTTCATAATGATTAACAAAATTGTAAGATTACAGGGGAATGCTTTCACACAGTTCCCACCAGCAGAGTTGCACATCCCATCACCTCTATTGGAAACTTTCTTATTCATTACCTCTCTGGGAGTATGGATCAAAATTCTCTATGGATCGCAGAAGGTGGAAAGTTTGGCTTCTGTCATTTTGTCTCCATTGGACACAGACATTAGAAGGTGGATCCATACCCCCAGCCTGTTTCTATCTTTTTCTAGGGAGGTAGGACTCTGGAGAGATGAAGTTCTGGGACACACTGGTAAGGTTGTCTGCCCAGGAATGTCAGGATGGAATCATCATAGTAGCATCTGCATCTTGGTGACTGAAAGGCAATAAGATATAAAGAAGGACACACTGTTTAATGAACAAGAACTCACTGTAGGAATAGAGACAATGAAATTAGGGCTCTTTGTGTGGGAAGAAGCTCAAAAGTCTACTCTGGGTATGTTCCAAGGGGCCCATGACTTTAGTGATTTTTTTCATGAGCCTGATAACTAACATTTAGGTGGACTAAAATATTGTCTGGGAAGATGGTGTCAGGGTTGAGAATAGGGCTGAAATGCTGGATTAAGTCAGAGAGCAGCTCCCAAATATGAGTTGAGGACATGCATACCATTAACTGTAAACCCCACAGATCTGTCCCAGGGCCCATATCTATTCATATTTAGCACAGGAGCCTGTGTGACCTCTTGAGTCCCTGTTAGTCTGAGCTCACAGTCCATGATCACAGCTGGAAATATTCTAGGCTGCTGTCATTTCAGGACCCAGCTTCCCTGAGTAGCAGAGTAGGCTGACCTAGCCCCCCTTCAGAAAGTGGGGCAGTTTCTACCATTGCTGCTCTACAGTGAGACCAAGGTCCTGGAGAGGCCCATGAGAGGGCTTTGATGACGTCCCTGATGGAAGTGACTAGTGGTGGTGTAGAGATAGATCTACTAGAGTCCTAGGCCCATCATATCTATATGGGAATTCTTTTTTTCTTTAGTGGAGGGAATCCTTTTCTCTTTAAAGATATCTTTTGTTTATTAGATATGAGAGGGTTCATATAATGCACAGAAAAAGAGAGAGAGAGAAGAAAGAATACCACACTAGTATGTCAAGAATAACAGTCTGGGGAGTCGGGCAGTAGTGCAGTGGGTTAAGCACAGGTGGCACAAAGCACAAGGACCGGCGGAAGGATCCCGGTTCGAGCCCCAGGCTCCCTACCTGCAGGGGGTGCTGCTTCACAGGTGGTGAGGTGGGTCTGCAGGTGTCTATCTGTCTCTCCCCCTCTCTGTCTTCCCCTCCTCTCTTCATTTCTGTCTGTCCTATCCAACAACAATGACATCAATAACAAGAATAACTACAACAATTAAAAACAACAAGGGCAACAAAAGGAAATAAAAAAGAATAAGAGCCTGACCACCCCAACAATCCCCAGTCTGTCTTCCTCTGGTCTGCAAAGCTACATATAAAGTACAAGGTTAAGGTCAGTCTCAAATATCCTAGGTCGCTTCCTGAGTGAGCCACAGCACTATGTAAGAATCCTCGGGGATGTTGACAAGCAAATGCAGGCTCACTCTATAAATTCAGGCCCACTGGTTTGTGAATCAGTTCACATAGGTGAGGCAGGGGATTAATTCCTTGGCCTCTTATTTTCCTTATCAATTCCATTATTTTAGTTACAAATCCTCCAAGTCTCATTCACTAACTTCTTAGGAGTCTGTATACCTCAGAAGCTCTGCAAGCTCTAAGTGTTAGCAATTAGCCCAGGAGGATTTGAGTGAGAGTTTAAATCATTTCTAGTCCTCCTTTGCTGTGAAATAACACTGTCACAGAAATTTCAGAGGTCGACCCTACTGGAGAAGCAGGGTGTCTTTAATCTCTTCTGTTGTGGATGAGGAAACTCAAGAGTCCAGGGGGTTCAGGGAACATCACGGAACTGGTTAGTAATAAATCTTCTGGACCTAGTTCTCACAGCTTCTGTGGTCCTTTCTCCACATCATTCTTCTGTGGAGGAAATTAAATTACTAGGATTTCCATTTTTCGTTCTCCGCTCTGTAATGCAGACATTAACAGTTGTACTCCTCAGAGACCTTTAAGCTTTACTTCATTTTTATTTTATTTATTTTAGTATTGGACAGAGACAGAGAGAAATTGAGAGGGGAGGTGGAAAGAGACAGAGACATGTGCAGACCTTCTTCACCACTTGTGAAGCTTTCCCCCTGCAGGTGGGGACCAGGGGCTTGAACCTGTAATGTGTGTGCTTAGCCAGGTGTGTTACTACCTGGCTCCCACCTTGAAGCTTTAGATCCAAAATATAAACCTCCCTATTTAGGCCAAGGCTTTCATGTCACAGCTGAAAAGATGAAGCTCGAAGAGACTAAGTAACACACCCAATATGAGGCCACTAGAATGTATCCTAAGCTCTTCCACCTTGATCCTTCTAGAAAAGAAGAGAATTCAGAGAGTTCTCTAGAAACCTAAGAAGGTCCGAAATATTTTAGAACCAAAATATCAACCAAACATCTTCTGGAAATGTTTAGAGTTATAACAACAACAACAAAGTAAATTGACAGATTTGTAAAATTAAGCTTGAATTTTCAAAAGTGTTAATAGATTCCAAATTAGTGATCTTCCTACCAAGGGATTCCATTATGAGAGCACTTTCCTTGCTTGTGTGGTGTTTGAGGCTGGATACTGTGCCCTGCATAGTGTCAGTAGGGTGTGCTGTTGTCTCTCTCATAAAGTGAATCAATAAACTATTTTTCAATGGTTAACACACTACTTTATTTCCAAATAATGCTTAGTTAATGGAGAAATCTTACCGGTAAAGAAGCACAGAAAGGGGAGTCAGGCTATGCGCAGCGGATTAAGGACACATGGCACAAAGCGCAAGGACCAGAGGAAGGATCCTGGGTAGAGCCCCTGGCTCCCCACCTGCAGGGGAGTCGCTTCACAGGCGGTGAAGCAGGTCTGCAGGTGTCTATCTGTATATCTTTCTCTTCCCCTCTCTGTCTTCCCCTCCTATCTCCATTTCTCTCCGTCCTATCCAACAACAGCAGCATCAGTAACAACAGCAATAACTACAACAACAATGAAAAACAAGGCCAACAAAAGGGAAAATAAATATAAAAAATAAAAAAAGAAGCACAGAAAGATAAGAATGTGGGAGAAAGGAAAAAGAGAAAGACGACAGAGAGAGAGAATTGAGAGGCAGAGCCAGAGGAGACCCGACTCTATGTCCATTGCAATAGTTGTGGTTCTCTTACTTCATTACAATTAATGTGTCGCAAATCATCCCAACGATAAATACTGCCATTCATATGTTGGAAACCATCACTCATCCTTAATTTATTTCACCCATTCCATAACAGGGAGTTTTCGCACAATGAAAGAGGACAAATATAGCTTCTTGCTCATCAGTCATTATGTCAAGTTATTTAATTATTACTAACTTGAAAAATCATTGCATTCTCCATTGAAAAGGGATTGACAGGATACAGACCACTTCAGGAGTCAAATAATGTCACTAATGTCCATGCTAAAACCCGGTAAAAGCCCTGGCAATCTAACTTTTAAAAATCTTACTTTTAAGATATAGTATTGTGAAATATATTTAAAAAATAAAAACTTAATGACCCAGGAGTTAACATGCTGTACAAAACATTGTACTCGCAAGCATGAGGTCCCAAATTCAATTTCTGGCGTTTCATGTTTCAGAATGATATTCCCCTCTCTCTCCCTCTCTCTCTCTCTCCTTCTCTCTCTCTCTCCCTCTTTCTCTCTCTCCCCTCTCTCTCTTTCCCTCTCTCCTTTCTCTCTCCGTTATAAATGAAATAAATATCTAAATGAATATTTTAACTAAATAGAATCATGAATTAAAAAGAGTAGAAGTATCTCCCTTAGTTGACATCAAATAACTATCTCACCAAGGCAGCTCTAATTTAATCTGTATCTCTGATCTCTTCATTACACACTGTCGTTTGAAAAATTTATGAAAAATAATTATGCCTTTAGATTTAAATATATAAGCAGCCCAGGGGGTACACCTAGTTAAACTCATGTATCACAAGAGTAAGGACTCAGGTTTGAGCCCCAGCTCCCCATCTGCAGGGGGGAACACTTCACGAGTAGCGAACCAGGTGTGCAGGTGTCTATCTTTCTCTCCCCCACCATATCCCTTGTCCTTTTAAGTTCTCTCTCTGTCCTATGCAATAAAATAAAAACTAGGAAAAAAATGGCCACCAGGAGTGGTGGATTCCTAGTGCAGGCGCCAAGCCCCAGGATAACCAGGTAGCAAAAAAATAAAAATAAAATAAAATATGAATACATAGCAGGTTACAGTGCTCCCTGACCTGTGAGTTCTGTATAGCTACATATAGTGTATTCTTCTTTTGCCATTTTCTAAACACTCCTGAGTACCCAAAGGCAATAAAAAGCCTTCTAAGGAAGTCAGTTGGATGGCAGCACAGCGGGTTAAGCATAGGTGGTACAAAGCACAAGGACCAGCATAAGGATCCGGGTTTGATCCCCCAGATCCCCACCTGCAGGGGAGTCACTTCACAGGTGGTGAAGTAGGTCTGCAGGTGTCTGTCTTTCTCTCTCCCTCTGTCTTTCCCTTCTCTCTCCATTTCTCTCTGTCCTATCCAACAACAATGACATCAGTAACAACAACAACAATAACTACAACAATAAAACATGGGCAACAAAAGGGAATAAATAAATAAATTAATTAATTTAAAAAAGAAGCCTGCTTATCAAGAGGAGATAGTACACATTTAAATTAGATAATCATTAGATTCTGTCAAGAATCATAATGGAATAAAAGCCATCAGGTGTACCAGCTTTCTCTACTGAAGTAGACAAGTGTCAGCTCAGTAGGATGAGTGACTGAAGGGCATAATATCAGTTCAGGAGACAACACAGGAAATCTGTTAGGATGTTAATGCAATTCTAGCTCTCTTCAGTCATCAGCAAAGAAATGAACAGCAGCAGTATTTTCCCAAGAACTGACAGAAATAGAATTTTCTACTCGGCATCAGGTGTTAGTTCACTGAACATCCTCCAGCATAAATTTAGAATCTATTGTAAAAGGTCGTTCATTTTGTCCCATTCCAGAGCTTCTGGTTTTCTTTTCTTTATAATCTTTTCTATCTTTTCCTCATTCTGAGTTCAGTGTTTTTTGCTTGTTTGTTTTAATTAGGCTCAAAACTCAGGTAGACAACAATTAATAGCATTTTATTCCAAAGAAGGAAAAATAAATCACCATAATTATGTATGAAATTGGGCCATATTGAGCAGTCTTTTACTGTAATGAGAGAACCTAGCCTTTCCCTTCCTTTCCCTTCCCTTCCTTTCCCTTCCCTTCCTTCCCCTTCCTTTCCTTCCCTTTCCTTTCCTTTCCTTTCCTTTCCTTTCCTTTCCTTTCCTTTCCTTCCCTTCCCTTCCCTTCCCTTCCCTTCCCTTCCCTTCCCTTCCCTTCCCTTCCCTTCCTTTCCCTTCCCTTCCTTTCCCTTCCCCTTCCTTTCCCTTCCTTTCCCTTCCTTTCCTTCCCTTTCCTTCCCTTCCCTTTCCTTTCCTTTCCTTTCCTTTCCTTTCCTTTCCTTTCCTTTCCTTTCCTTTCCTTTCCTTTCCTTTCCTTTCCTTTCCTTTCCTTTCCTTTCCTTTCCTTTCCTTCCCTTCCCTTCCCTTCCCTTCCCTTCCCTTCCCTTCCCTTCCCTTCCCTTCCCTTTCCTTCCCTTCCTTTCCCTTCTCTTTCCCTCTCTTTCTTCCTTCCTTTCTCCTCCTCCTCCTTTTTTTCCAGGAACAGAAAGCCCTTGTTCACCAATACCTACTGCATTAGATTCATACTCTGAGCACCTGGAAACCCTAGGAGATTTCACACCCAAGGTGTGACGCACTAGCTTAGGGGTTCAAAATACAGAATGGCAGCACTAGGTTCTAGGCTGGAATTTGGAGAAGTGTGACTCCTCGGACCTATTCTGCACGTCTTCATCTTACCCTAAGATTGTTTCCCTGTTTCTGCGCTCATCTTTGGTGTAAAGCCAACACAGCACTGCTGGGAAATTGTGCCGATGCAGTCACATCTGCCATGTTGTCCCCTCAGGCTACTGCTAGTTCCCACGAGAGTTGGGACATTCTCGGAGTGCCTGTTCTGCCATGTTGTGCCCTCAGGACATTGTCTATTCCCCGCAATGGTTGCAGTGCTCTGGTTACTCCTCCCCCTTCCCATTCTCACTAGAGTTATTATCCTACCCTGGAGTGCTATGGTTACTCCTCCCCCTTCCCATTCTCGTGAGAGCTACTCCCATAAAAGCCCTTCTTCTTCCGCATCTCTCTCTCTTGCCAGCCCTTCACTTCAGTGCTTAGACACAGGAAAGGTGGCTGCATGAGGCGGCCATTTTTGCTACCTCCACGTGGCCCACCCTGCTTCTCTCACCCAACTCTGAGGTGCCAGCTCAAATAAAGATTTGTGTTCCCTCTTCGCTCTGGATCTTCTCTCTCTCTTCTCCATGGCGCGGCTCAACACAGCACTATGGGCACACTTTCATTCCAAGAGTACCCTTACTGATGTCATCACTATTAGAAAGTGGCTGGGCTCCATTTGGTTTTGAATACCTCCATGCATGAAAGGTGACTGTCACTCCCCAGGTGCTTAGTATGATTTCCTATATTGTCACATACAGACGACTAACAGGCACTATTAAACAAATCTGTGTGACGGCTCTGTCCTCTGTCTACAAATTGAGTCACCGATCCAGTATTTGAGAGGCAAGTGTATTACAGATTCCTGATGTTTTTTAAATTTCTTTGTACATTTCATTTAAAAAATAATTAATTGATTGATTGATTGATTAGGAAGAGACAGAGAGGGCAAGAGAAAGAGTGATACCTACAACACTGCTTCACTGCCCAGGAAGCTTTCCTCCTCCAGGTGAGAACCTAGGACTTAAACCCCTACCCTTGTGTGTTATAGCATGTTTGCTCTGCTGGGTGCACCATTGTCCAGCCTCCCTATTTTTCCTGCCCTTGTGTGTTATAGCATGTGTGCTCTACTGGGTGCACCATTGTCCAGCCTCCCTATTTTTCCCTTAGCATGACAAAGGCAGTTAGTAGACTGCTGTCTGCAGCACGTATGGGTGGGATTAGAGGTGAGTTACAGCATTGCTTAGATCTTCTTTCAAAGGGCCAGTAACATGAGGAACACAGACATACACTGATTTGAAAACCCATTTTGTGCTTAGATTGTCTTCACAGATTCATGTGAATAACTCATATAAACAAGTGTAATATAAGGAGACTGATAGCTAGGTGAAACAAAAAAGTAAGAGTACCTTGTATTAAGTATTAACCATGAAAAACAGCTCCCTGTCCAGTCCCTATCACCACATGAATCAGAAGGGCAATGCAGCACCTCCTCCTCCTCTTCCTCCCCTTTCTGCCCCTCCTCCTCTCCCTCCACCTCCTTCTCCAACTATTCCTGTTCTGCTTCCTCCTCCTCTTTCTTCTTCTCCTCTTCTCCTCCTCCTCATTCTTCTTCCACTTCTCCTTCTCATTCTTCCTATTCATTTATTCTTTTTATTTATTTATTTTATTTTACCTTTTGTTGCCCTTGTTGTTTTTCATTGTTGTTGTAGTTATTTTTGTTGTTGTTAATGATGTTGTTGTTGTTGGATAGGACAGAGAGAAATGGAGAGAGGAGGAGAAGACAGAGAGGGGGAGAGAAAGACAGACACCTGCAGACCTGCTTCACTGATTGTGAAGGGACTCCCCTGCAGGTGGGGAGCCGGGGGCTTGAGCCGGGATCCTTATGCTGGTCCTTGTGCTTAACCCGCTGTGCTACCGCCTGACTCCCCTATTCTTTTATTCTTATTCTTACTCTCCTCCTTCTTCCTTCTTTTTCACCTTCTTTTCCTCCTTCTCCTTTATGCTTCATGTAAACTTATTTGTCTCATAGGTGATCATTGGTATGCATCTTTTTAAAAAGAATTGATATATACTGAAAATACACTTTAAAATATTCCCTCCTGGGCTGCCGGTGATGCTGGGGATTAAACCTGGAGCCTTGGGCAGGACTGTTTGCATAACCACTATGCTATCTTCCCCACCCTGGAAATGTATTCTTGTGATATCAGAATGCCTGCAAGCCAGGGGCCTGGCAGTGGTGAACCCAGTAGAGTGCATGTTACATGCACAAGGATCAAGCTGCCAGTGCCAGCCCCCATGGGCAGAGGGGAAGCCACAGGAGCAGTTGTCTGTCTCCCCCACGCTTCTCAGTTTCTCTCTGTCTCTATCCAATAGGCTCTATCTGGTGTGATGGATTCCTAGAGTCCAGCATGGAGCCCCAGGGGTAACCCTGGTGGCAATAAAAATGAAAAAAAGTCAAGTATGCCAGGAGTCTGGCGCTGGCGGATTCTGCACCCCCGCCCCCAGCCCCCACCCCCATCAGCGTCAGACAGAGGAAAGGATCCTCTGTTTCCCAGGATAGAGCAGATGAGCCTGCTGGGGACACTGACAGTCCATCAATAGTTTATAGAGCGAGTGACACCTGAACCCCAGGCGGGCAGGTGGGGTGGTGACTCCACTCCTCAGGGCTCAGCCAGGCCTCACCCCACCCTGGGGGGCATCCTGTCTGCACCCAGTTGGGGGGCCGCTAGAGACCCCACGGGGACCGGACCAGCCAAGGCCACTGGCATCGGGGCCCTTGATTTGATGTTTGTTTCATGACAGAGGGAGAGAGGAAGAGAGACCCTCTCTATCTCCCCCTTCCTCTCAATTTCTGGCTGTCTCTATCTAATAAAATATATATATATATATTCCCTCCCAAGAAGTTAAACTCTCTATTTGCAGATGATATGATAGTGTACACAGAAAAACCTAAACAATCAATAAAATATCTAGGAATAAACCTGACCAAAGAAGTGAAAGACTTGTATACTGAACTATGAGCTACTATTCAGAGAAATAGAAAATGAAGCAAAGAAATGGAAAGATAGCCATGGTCATGGATTGAAGAATTAATATCATCAAAATGAATATTCTACCCAGAGCCATATACAAATTTAATGCAGTATCCACAAGGTCTCAGCAGTTAAGAGAATATAACAAAAATTACAATAATTTATTTGGAACCAGAATACACCTAGAATTGCCAAAACGGTCTTAAGAAAAAGAAACAGAAATGGAGGCATCACACTCTCAGATCTCAAAGCATATTATAAGGCCATCCTAATCACAACTGCCTGGTACTGGAACAAAAATAGATACACAGGGGGTTGGGCCATTGTGCAGAGGGTTACGTACAGGTAGCACAAAGCACAAGGACGGGTGTAAGGATCCAGGTTTGAGTCCCTGGCTACCCACCTGCAGAGGAGTCGCTTCACAAGTAACAAGAATGACATCAATAATTACTACAACAGGGAGTCCGGTGGTAGCGCAGTAGGTTAAGTGCACGTGGCGCAAAGCACAAAGACCAGCGGAAGGATCCCGGTTCGAGCCCGTGGCTCCCCACCTGCAGGGGAGTCGCTTCATAGGAGGTGAAGCAGGTCTGCAGGTGTCTATCTGTCTATCTTTCTTTCCTCCTCTCTGTCTTCCCCTCCTCTCTCCATTTCTCTCCATCCTATCTAACAACCTGACATCAATAACAACAACAACAATAAAACAACAAGGGCAACAAAAGGAAATAAATAAATATTTAAAAAACATAATAACTACAACAATATAACAGCAAAGGCAACAAAAGGGAATAAATAAATAAATGTTAAAAATATTTTTTAAAAAAACAACAGATACACAGACCAGTGGAACAGGATTGAAAGCTCAGAAATAACCCCCCCATACCTATGGACATCTAATTTTTTATAATGGGGCCCAAAGTGTTGAATGGAAGAAGGATTGTCTCTTCAATAAATGGTGCTGTAAAAACTGGGTTGAAACATGCAAAAGAATGAAACTGAACCACTTTATCTCACCAGAAACCAAAGTCAACTCCAAGTACATCAAGGACCTGGATGTTTGACCAGAAACTATTATGAGTGGGCTTAACTTGTTAATGCATTTCTAGTAATGACTTTTTTTTTGAAATATTAAATCACCTATACTCTTAGACCAGAGAGTCCTGAAACAACCAGTCTTGCCATATATAAGATATAGTTATTTGTAAATAGTATTAAATGACATAAATCATGGTGAGGTCTTGTATGGTACAATAAATATTAGCCAGGGGGTTGTCAAAGTTAACCAAATTTTCAAATAATTTGGCTATAACAATAACTATCCATTGTCTTCTTAACATGTAAGGCAGAAGGGACCCCCCCACACTCTCTATAAAACGCCTATTTCTCCCATTCCCTACAAATCCATTTTCACATTTCTAGCTCAGATATCTCTTCTTTTCTTTTTTTTTCTAAAGATTTTTTTTTCAAAAATCAGTATTGGATAGGACAGAGAGAAACTGAGAGAGAAGACGGAGAGGAAAAGAGAACCAAGGACCTGCTTCACTGCTTGGGAAGAATCACCCATGCAGGTGGAGAGCTGGAGTCTCAAACCCGGATCCTTGAGCAGGTCCTTGCAATGAGATCTCTCTGCTAAGCTCCAGAGCTGTGTATCCACGTCAGTGTCTCAGCAGCATTCAGAACGCAGGAAGTATAAGACTGATTCATGTTCTTTGCCCAGAGTCAGGCTTGATTGCAGCAATACCTGCTCAGTTCTTCATGCTAAAAACCACCAGGTTATACAACAGACCCCTTACCAAGCTCCATATACTCTACCACTAACTCATTCTTCTTCCTTTCTTTTCTTTCTTTTTCTCTTTCTCTCTTCCTTTTTCTTTCTTTCTTTCTTTCTTTCTTCCTTTTATTACTGATTTAATAATGATTGATAAGATTATGGGATGACAGGGGTATAATTCTATACAATATCCACCACCAGAAGTCCATATTCCATCCCCTTGAAACTTCCTTATTCTTCTTTTTTCTGCTGAAATTCTTTTTTTTTTATTTAAGAAAGGAGACATTAACAAAGCCATAGAATAAAAGGGGTACAGTTCCGCACAATTCCCATAGCCCAATCTCCATATCCCACCCCCTCCCCAATAGCCTTCCCATTCTCGATCTCTCTGGGAGTATGGATTCAGGGTCGTTGTGGGTTGCAGAAGGTGGAAGGTCTGGCTTCTGTAATTGCTTCCCCGATGAATATGGGCGTTGACTGGTTGATCCATACTCCCAGTCTGTCTCTGTTTCCCTAGTAGGGTGGGGCTCTTCTTCTTCTTCTTCTTCTTCTTCTTCTTCTTCTTCTTCTTCTTCTTCTTCTTCTTCTTCTTCTTCTTCTTCTTCTTCTTCTTCTTCTTCTTCTTCTTTTTCTAGCGTTTGCCCTTCTTCCGTAGCCAGTCAACAGTGTCAGGTTGAGCCTGATGTCTGCTTGTTGCTGGCTTTGAAAGTGACTGGGATCCATGTGGATTCAGTCGGCTAGGAAGGATCGTCAGTTTCCCCAATAAATGGGTACTCATGGGATGCACCACGAGAAGGTCGATCCAGTGCATCCCAGGTGGGGCTCTGAGGAAGCGGAGCTCCAGGACACATTGATGGGGTCCTCTGTCCAGGGAAGTCTGGTCAGCATCTTGCTGGCATCCAGAACCTGGTGGCTGAAAAGAGAGTTAACATACAAAGCTGAACAAATTGTTGAGCAATCATGGACCTAAAGACTGGAATAGTGCAGATGAAGTGTTGGGGGGTATTCCCTGCATGCTCTTGTGTACTTCTGCTTTCAGGTATAGATTTTTCCCTGGTTTATGGGCATGTGTGAACATTTTTTTAAATAAGAATGAAACATTGACAAAACCATGAGGGATACAACTCCACACAATTCTCACCATCTGAACTCTACATCTTGTCCCCTCCCCTGATAGTTTTCCTAGTCTTTAACCCTCTGGGAGTATGGAACCAGGGTCATTATGGGGTGCAGAAGGTGGAAGGTCTGGTTTCTGTAATTGTTTCCCTGCTGAACATGGGCATTGACATGTCAATCCATACTCCCAGCCTATCTCTCTCTTTCCCTAGTTGGGCGGGGTTCTGGGGGAAGCAGGGCATCAGGACACATTGGTGAGGCGTCTGTCCAGGGAAATCTGGTCGGCATCATGCTAGCATCTGGAACCTGGTAGCTGAAAGAGAGTTAACATATAAAACCAAACAAGTTGTTGGCTAATCATGAACCTAAAGGCTAGAATAGTGCAGATGAAGATTTTGGGGGGTCTCCATTTTGTAGATAACTAGTAGGAATATTTTAGTTACATCTCAAAGGGTTTGTGGCTATACTAGTTTTTTTTTTTTTCTTGACCCTGAAATCTGATATGCAGGTGGATCCAAGTTCTTGTCTCGGGAGATGCTGTCATGGCTGGAAAAAGGACCAGAAAGCTGGATCAGGGAAGAGAGTAGCTCCCTAATATAGGGAAGGGATATAAATATTGTTGATTGTAAACTACATCGATTTGATGTGGTCTAGGGCTCATATTCAGCTTAAGAGCCTATGTGGCCTCTGTATCCCTATAGATCTGAGCTCACATTCTGTGGTCATGAGTAGGAACATTCCAAGCTGCCCCAATATCAGGATCCATCTTCCTCAGGTGGAGCACAGAGTATGTTGACCATCTTCCCTTCCCTTCAGAGGATGGAACATTCTCTACCGTTGTTGGTCCAAGTTGAGGGCAAGGTCCTATGGGGGCCCACAAAGGGGTCTATTCTGTTGTTCCTGATAGAGATGAGTGGTAACATTGGGGAGAGGGATTTATTCAAGGTCTAGGCCCATCATGTTTATTTTGGAATCTCAGGACTCCCCTACTAGGGCCCCAGCTGATGGGGTGGCCTGATAGTGACTAAAGAGTCACCATTAAAGTATGCCAGTCTCTTGCCTTTATTCAGCTTTTGCAGACCTAGCTTTGATAAGGTTAGCTTTGGAGTGAGTGAGGGACGTGTAATTGGAAGTAGCTGAGGAGGGTATCTAAGTCTAAGTGGACACTATTTCATTATGAGCTTTATACTGACTCACTGCACACTACTGTGTACTTTTGCTCTCAGGTATATATATTTTCCCTAAATTATGGATACATGTGAACATATGCTCTATCTCATGGGACCTCGTCTATATCTAAGTTTTGGGACTTTGTTAGAAAATGAACCATTTGGAATGGAATTAGAGAATCCTATGAAAGGAAAAGTCTCACCCACGTAATGAGGCTGAAGGGTTGACATTCTATGCCTGATGTCTCTGGACACAGTCTGAAGAGAAGCATGCTGAGGTGGTTCTGGTTGCTTTGATTATGTTGGGATTGGTGGATACCTCTGGGAGTGTAGACCAAAGATTTTTCTGGGGTTCAGGAGGTGGGAGGTCTGGTTTCTGTAATTGCTTCTCTGCTGAACATGGGTGTTGACAGATGGATCCATATTTCCAGCCAGTTTCTTTCCCTAGTGGAGTAGGACTCTTGAGAGGTGAGGTTCCAAAACTCACTGGTGAGGTCCTCTGCCCGGCAAAGTCACACTGGCATCATTCTGCAACTTGGTGGCCGAATAATAATTAAGATATAAAGCAGAACAAAATGTTTAATAACCGTGAATCTGAAGGTAAGAATAGAGTAGTTGATATTTGGGGTCTCCATTTTGGAAAAAGCTATTAAGTCTATTTTAGGTATATTCCAGGAGACCCATGACTTTACTAGTTTTTGCCTGAGCCTTCCAGCTATCATGAAAGTACTGCCTGGGGGTATGGTTTCAGATCTGGGAATAGGACTAACTCATTCTTAAACCCCAATAGCAGTTAGCCTCCCTTGACACCATGAACTCTGTCCGTCATCTGTCTCATTTGCCCTCTGCTCGAGCTCAGATAGACCATCTTGATGCTGTGTATTCTGTGTTCTGAATACAACTTATTCTGGGTTCTGCATAGACTTCCTTCTCTGTGGACTGTATGTGGTCCTTTTGCCTCTGGGGTTATCACTGGGGCTCAGTGCCTGCACTACAAATCCCACTGCTGGCAGCCACCTTTTTTTTTTCTATTGAATAGGACAGAGAGAAATTGAGAGAGGAGGGGAAGATAGAGAGGAAGAGAGAAAGATAGACTCCTACAGACCTAATTACAGGCACTTACAAAAAAAAAAAAAAAGAAGAGAAAAGAAGAAGAAAAAGAAAAAAAATCCAAACCAAACAAAATCAAGCAAACTATTTGTAAGACTTATGAGAACTCTGATGGTTATTTTTGAGTGCTAGAAGTGTGGGAATAGAGAACTGTGCTGGTGGGTGTGGTGTAGAGCTTTCCACTGAAATCCTACGACTTTGTAACAAGCTAAATAACCAATAAGAAAATTAAAGCATAAAATAAAATAAACATAAAATCAAAAGTAAAAAATTAGAGTTCTTTGAAAGAGGTTTTAGTTGTGTGCTCTCTGAGAGCCAGTTTCTACACACTGTAGTATTAATAGCTGCCTGTGAACCCAATTCTAAGGTAAATGCAAACACAAGGTATAAAGATATTTGGAGGTGACAACTTCGGAAGGCAGTTATGTCCTAAGAACCCTAGAACTGGAGTCAGTGTCAGCTTGGAGGTCTTTCCTGTTCCAGTTGCCTTGTGAAGACATAACAGGAATGCCAGTCCATCCTGTGAGATAGTGTGTGGGGTCCTCGCTAGATGTGGGGGCTACCTGCTGATAACCTTGACCTTGTGCTCTCCAGATTTCAGAAATTTGACTTTGATGCTCCTTTAGTTGTGTCAGTTGGGGACTGGCAGATGATGGGGACTAGACAGTACTACCACTTGGTCACATGTGGATGGAGCCTGATGCCCACCACCCTGGAGGAAAAACACTGGTGTCATGATGTCTTTCTATTTCTGTCTGTGTAGCCCCTGTGATGGCATAGGATGAGAATATATATTATATCAAGGCATGGTGTTAGATATTTTTTTTAATAGTTCATCAGTTCCAGGCAATTTTATCCTTGAATAAGTGTTTGTGATCATGGCTTTAAGAGATGTCCTGCTAACAGTCAACTCTGTAACCTAGACACACTATCTCATGTCTTCAGCTGGGCCAAAATACGTCAGTGAGAAGGGTTCATTTACACAGTATATAGGAATTGTTGATACACATGATTTCCTTTTTTGGCAAGGTAGAGATCTATTTTGTAGAAGGAATTTTTTTGTATTATGTTCTTTAAAAAAGAATTATAGGGGGCCAGGTGGTGGTGAACTTGGTTAAGTGCTCACTTTACAGTGCACAAGGACTCAGGTTCAAGGCTCTGGTTCCCACCTGCAGGGGAAAAGCTTCATGAGCAGTGAAGCAGGGCTGCAGGTATCTCTCTGTCTCTTTCCCCTCCCATCTCAATTTCTGTCTTTCTCCAATAATAACAAATAAAAATATTCTAAGTTACTAGTAATGAAGGAGAATTATGATCAAGCCCGTGAGAAGAGAGGGCCAGGGTTTTACACTAACACATGTCATTGGAGAAATGCCTTTAACTTTGAACAGGCTTTGCGATAATTAATAAGGAACACTGCTGCTATGATAGACCTCTATTATCTAATCTTTACATAGAGAGATTGTGATGGTGATGACTACATTAAGCAATTAAAGTAAACAAACAAACAAAAAAAAACGGGGTGGCAGAAGAGCTTGCTTGGTGCTCTGCTTTGCCATGTATACAATCAGGATTTGAACCTGGTAACCACCATTTTGAATGAAACTTCAGTGCTGTTTGTTCCCAAAGACAAAATTTTTTTTAAAAAAATTGAAATATAGGTATCAATTTTCATTCACTATTCACTTTTCTATTTTTAAGTACTTTCAAGAAGAGGAAATAGCCTTTGAATGATAAATGATCTTGCAAAGTGACTTAATAAGAGAGGGTGCAGGTTGTCTCCCCGGAAAAGAAAAGATATCTTCAGCTCCCTACAGCCCATGATGAGTCGCCATCACTTTTTATTCAAGACATGCTCTGTGTCTGCAGACTCTCAGATATTAATTCGTTAGAATAGAAACTGTTATCTCACGGAGTCACTGCAGTGTCTCCAAGGAGCACTAGGCAGAGCACATCCTGAAAGGACAGACAGCTCATCTCTTTCAAGTTGACCTAAAAGACAACTCACCTGTCTGCACTGGGAGCTAAGACTGATGGAGCCTATCTTCATGTCTTTGTTACTTCTCATTATGAAGTCCACAAAATGATTACTGTTGGCCACTTGAAGATCATTGGTTCTGAAGACCATTTTTAGATGTTCTCTTCTCCGCTTGATTTTTTTTAACCTGACCTCTTGTAGAGTTATCACAATGGTTTCTATTTTTAAATTTTTTATTAGTGATTTAATAATGATGAACATGAGTTTAAGATAATGGGACAATTCCACACAGTTCCCACCACTGGAATTCCATGTCCCATTCCCTCCATTGGAAGGTTCCCTATTCTTTATCCCTCAGAGACTATGGACCAAACTTCTGTATGGGGTGCAGAAGGTCGAAGGTCTGGCTTCTGTAATTGTTTCTCTGCTGGACATGGATGCTGGCAGGTCGATCCATCCCCCTAGCCTGTTTCTATCTTTCCCAAGTGGGCAGTGCTCTGGGAAGGTGAGGTTCTGGGACACATTGGTGAGGCTGTCTGTCCAGGGATGTCAGGATGGAATTATTGTAGCATTTCAACTTGGTAGCTGAAGGGTAGTAAGATATAAAGTAGGACAAATTGTTTAATAAACAGGAACTCAAAGGTAGGAATAGACATATGATATTATAGCCCTTCAGGTGGGAAAAGTTAGGATGTCTCTATTAGGTATGTTCCAAGGGGCCCATGACTTTAGTAATTTTTGCATGAGCCTGACAGCTAGGAAGATGGTGTCAGAGTTGAGAATAAGACTAGAAAGCTGGATTAGTTCCCAAATATGACAACATATATCCATTTGGGGGGAGAGTGTATATTAACACCATTCTCCTCTGTGTCCCAACCTCCCCACCCTCCTATAGTGAAGCTGAAAAATCTACCTTCACAGTACACCTAGAGTTTTTTTTACTTTGTTTCAAAAATATAATGTTTAAGTATATATATGAGGCCCTATTTTCTAGTTATATACACCCCCCAACATGCACATACACATATCACTTCCCTCCACTTTTCTTGTGCTTTGGGTATTCTATCTGTTGTGGTTTAGTGGGTCACATTGGGAAAGGAGTGTTAAGTATTCTACCAGGTAGGACAGAATCAAAATTCTGAAAATAAGACAGAGATTTTTTTTTCATGTAGTGCCTATTACAAAATAACACACACACACACACACACACACACACACACTAGGACTATTAATTCTCACTTGAATATGCTGCAGCTTCCTGTTTCTGTCAGCACTAGATTGTAGATTGACCCAAATTCCACTTCTCTGCTCTCCTTTTTTTGGCTTCAGTATCTAACCACACAAAGAGATCCTTTTCTAGGGCAAAGCAAAGGCTTTCATTTACCTCCAGTACTCACGGGCACCTCTGGGATCATCAGAACAGCAGCTCCAGTCAGGTTAGAAAGCAGGAAGGCATAGGGGACCTCACAGCAATGCCACAGGAAGGCAGTGATGTGCCTTCGCTATCATCTGGGTGCACAGGTCCTCAGCAACTTCAGATTTGAAAAAAAAAAAAAAAAAAAAAAAACTAGAGGAAACAACTGGAATGTGACTTGAGATCTTTCAGGC
This sequence comes from Erinaceus europaeus, assembly GCF_950295315.1. NCBI lineage: Eukaryota > Metazoa > Chordata > Mammalia > Eulipotyphla > Erinaceidae > Erinaceus > Erinaceus europaeus. The sequence goes on along the minus strand of NC_080166.1, from coordinate 130,941,505 downwards.
CAGGGCAGAAACAATAATCATCTCTAGTGGAATCAGAATTTATAAAAAATACATAAATAAATATAATAATAAGCCAAACCATCCTGAGGTGTTGCATTCAAAATGCACTGGGAGTCTTTCTTTTGTAGCCAATATGGATACAAGGCAATCTAGCCTCTGATCAAGTCATTGTCAAGTGATTAGCGCACTAATTAACTACAGGGCTGTTGAATAGAATGCTGTGACTAATCTTAGTATGTATACACACACACACACACACACACACACACACACACACACACACACAACACCCCTCTACCTAGTTCCATACTTCACTTACATGTTTAGACACGTATCTGAACAGCCTTCCCTTAAGACACAGAAAAACATAGCTTGTGCTCCCACACAATTAATGATGACTTAGAAGAGGTGTAAAGGCAACAAATAAGATATAATGTGCATTAGTCTCTCTGTAGCATGCTCATGGGCCTATATGTATATATGGTTTTAACCACTCCCACCCACACACACACACGGAAAATAAAAAGAGAGATGAGTTAGGCACCTTTAATAAGTTAGATTTTTCTTTTTAAAAAATTTTAAATCATCTTTATTTATTAGATAGAGATAGCCAGAAACTAAGAAGGAGGGGGATAGAGAGAGAGAGAGAGGGCGAGAGAGAGAGAGAGAGAGAGAGAGAGAAGGAGAGAGAGACCTGTAACACTGCTTCACCACTTGTGAAGTTTTCCCCCTATAGGTGGATACTGGGGCCTTGAACCTGTGTCCTTACACAATGTGTTTTTTTTAAGATTATTTATTTATTTATTAGAAAGATAGGAGAGAGAAGGAACCAGACATCAATATGGTACATGTGCTGCTGGGGATCGATCTCAGGACCTCATGCTTGAGAGTCCAGTGCCTTTGTCACTGTGCCACTGTGTCTTGGACCGTTTTTTTTTTTTTTTTAATCTACTGTTTTCTGGATAAACTGTCATATTAGTCACAAAATAAATAAAGTAAATAAAGCCAACTCTTGAAGGATCAATATGATTGAGTGAACTTAATGCTCAACTATTTCCCCGTGGCATAGTTTTCCATCCCAAAGCTAGAATGTTCCCCACAGCCATCCTAGAATATCCATCATTAATTAAAAAGCTAATGCTCCCCTCCTTATTGGTTTACACCAGGGCATCTGTGTGAAATTCAGTTGTCTTCCACATCCTCTTAATAGGCTTTTAAAAAATTACTTCCCTAGAGGAAAAGTTGAAGGACATACCAAACTTGGGGTTTGTTTTCTTCCACTTGGGGGGGGGACATGCAAGTTAATTTTATTGCATGAAAGCACAGAGAACCTTCACAAGAAAATATGAAAATGAATGTTGTTGCAAGAGGAGATGAAAAGGAAGAAACCCAAGACCAGAACTTATCTAAGGACAAAAATGCCTATAGCAATGCTTTCATTATTAAAAAACAAAATCTTGCCATTTATTAAAAAACAATGTGATGTTCTAAATTCAGACTTTCCTTGTAATTTTCTGTCTATGGGTGAGACTTCTTTTGAAATAACTTTAAAACAATAAAAATATTATTTTCTTCTTTGAAGAGCACACAATTTCCAAGATAGTCTTCCCTTTTTGACTTCAAACGTCCGTGTTTTACGCACATGCAGAGTCACATATCCACCAATTCAAAGACTTCACTTTAGTTTATTGCCAAAGTTGATAATATTCATTTTCTTTTTTCTCCTTATTTATAAAATTTTCTCAGAAAATTTTATAAATAAGGAGAGTAGACTTTGTTTTCAAAGCATCCCATAATATTAAAAACAGAAAAGCTGTCGGGGAGCTATGAAAGGAGGGTTTACTTTGCCTGTCAAAATGGTGTATTCTCTCTTAATTCCACATCTACCCAAAATATATGTTCCACCAGCATTTTTTTTGTCCCTCCATCTTCCAACCTTGCTCTTTACAGAGAATTTAGTGGACACTTGACCCTTTGTGCATTTTTATTACTCCTTTTTGAATTTTAAGATGAGCAAGGTTTAAGAAGCTAAGAAGACAGGGAAAGAGTGATGTAAGGACTCAGACTTTGAGAAGTAAGTTAAAGTGGGTTTAAGGAGTTATGGAAAAACATGGCTATTGAAGCTGATATCTTAACACTGTGTGGTTGAAATTTCTGAGAGACTAAATTTGATTTCTCTAGCTGTATGTGTGTGTGTGTGTATTATCTCTGTTAAATAGTTGCTAATTAACTAGGTGCATGTATATCAATGGATGCTAATTAAATAGAGTTGATGTATATTAGATTACCATAGTATACAGTTCAAATATGTCACGATTGCACTGATCAGTTAGATCTCAGTAAAACTAAAACTGAGGAAATAAAAAAAGATAGTCATTGAATTGAATGTAGCATAAAATTTCCCCACAAGTTTTGAACTGCTAGTAATCTTAAAGACAAAGAGACACATATAAGAGCACAAAAAAAAAAAAAAAGGAAAATCGAATTCTGAGCTGAGAATAAGATAGAGAACCCTGTTTGTGTATCAACATGTGACCGTGCTTGCTCTTGGCATTAGGAATTAGGACCCACAGCATTACCCTATGCATTAGTCAACTTAAAATAGAACCAATTATTGACACTTTCAAGTGCACCTGCCCCAGACTATAAGAGTCCTGTAACCTCATTTGTACTATTAAAAAAAGAAAAATAAACATTGTGTAATGCAGAGGGAGGGGTACCCCAAATCCACTTTCCCAGGTGTCTGTTTTGTTCCTTCTTTAATCTTGTAAAGTCTCTCTTCATGCTGACACATGAGTCCATTCTATATCCCCATGTAAATCACTTCATTATTTGCTGGTGTGAAGATTGGTAGGCTGGAGCTCCATGGCCAAGGTCCACTGGATTTTTTTTTTTTTTTTTTTTGCAAATGTCCATTTCCAATCCTGTGGGTCTTTTAAAATCCTGTGGGTCCTTTAATCTTCCTTTCAAGTGTTCATTCCTCAGGACATTGTGGAAAGTTGGATGTCTTGTGAATCACTTACTGCTTTACAGGTTCCTGTTGAGGTAGGAAACACCAGCTCCCAATCTTGAAGGATGCCTCAGCTCAGAGAAATCACCTGGCATTGATTCTCAGGTGTGGAGGTTGCCAATGCTGGCTTCCAAGCCAACAAACAGACCTGCTCTGTTACAGTCCTGCTTTCTTTCCATCTACTCACTTTCAACTCAGTATTCCTGCCAATGTTACAAGTTTTCTCTTGATTCATCATCTACTAAGAAATATTCAGGAGCCAGAAAGAGGCACAACCAATTAAGTTCATATAGTACTAAGCACAAGAATCCTGGTTTGAGCCCCTAGCTTCACAAGTGGTGAAGCCGGTCTGCAGGTGTCTCTTTTTCTCTCCTTCTGTATCTCCTCCTACTCTCTCAATTTCTCTGTCCAATCCAATGACATGGGAAAGAAAATGGCCTCTAGGAGGAGTGGGTTCATAGTTCTGGCATTGAGCCCCAGTGATAAAACTAGAGGCACTATGGAAGGAGGAGAAGGAGAAGGAAGGAGGAGGACAATGAGTAAAATATAACTACTGGATAATTTACTCATATGGGGAATCTAGAAAACTGAAAAACATGAACTTTCAAAAATGAAAAAGGAAACATAGCTAATCAGTGTCTAAGATCCTAAGAGAATTAAGGTAATTTTCTTTGGAGTACAAAACTTTAGTGGTATGAGCAGTGAGGAGCTATGCCTCTAATACCTTATCAGCTTGTAAGTAAGTCACTATTAAATCAGTAATAAAATATTTTAATGCCTTGTAAAGGAAAAAAGAAGCATTTGTTCAATTAGATTGTATTATTCTATCTCCTAACCTTGCTGTTCTCTCTCCTCCTTCCCCTCCTCCATTGTCCTTCTCTTCCTCAATTTCTCCTCCCTTTTCCTCTCCTCTTTCTCTTTGTCTTCATCTTTTCCTCCTCCCTCCTTTTGTTTTTCTCCTTCTCCTATTTATCTTATTCATTTCTTTTTATGCAGAGAGAGAGAGAAGAAGAGAGAGAGAGAGAGAGAGAGAGAGAGAGAGTGAAAGAGATCACAGCACTAAAACTTCCATCAATGTGGTGGAGTCTGGGCTCAAACCTACCTCTCAAACAGGGCCAAGAAGCACACCACCCAAATGCACTGTTTCATAGACCCCCTTGTTTTCTTTGTAGAGAACATTCTAGACAGTGGCTCCTTTGTGCATTTCTGTATTCCTCTCCCCACAAATGCCTCCTCACTGTGTCTTGGTGAGCAGAATATAAATTAGCCAAGAAGAGCACACTTAGCATCTCAGTCCCTTTGTCCTGGGGGGGGGGGGTTCAGAAGGTAGTAGCTGAGCTGACAGCCTCCAGGTCCAGACTGCTCTGCAGTCTCCAGGAGAACTCCACAAGACAAAACACTTCAGGCTGCACATGGCCTGATTACAGAGCAAACCAGCCACTTCCCCAGCACAGTTAGCAACTAGGGACAGAGTTAGGGATCTGCCTAGGAAAAGCAACTCTTTCCCTACCCCTACCCACACCCCCACCCCACTGTCCTCTGCACCCTCCAGCAAGTGAGGAAAATAGTGGCCGGAAGTGCCAGTGTCCACCTCTTACACACCAGCAGTCTGTTCTCATCTGGCTGCAAAGGCCATAAAATGCAGGTGGAGGCAGCTGTGAGCACCTGAAGACAAAGGCCAGAGTGTGTCACCTCAGGGTCCTGTGGATCTTCCCAGAAGACTATGTACTCAGGAAACTCAAGACCCCTTCACCATCCTCTCTCTCTGGGTTTATATACCTGTATGGCATGTGCCATCCTTTCTTTTCCTCTCTTTACTTTCCCCCAATAAATTTTCATCTCTTGGGGCCAAGCAGGGTCACACCTGGTTAAGTACACACATTACAGTGCACAAGGACCTGGGTTCAAGTTCCTGTTCCCCACCTACAGGGGGAAAGCTTCGGGAGTGGTGACGCAGGGCTGCAGGTGTCTCTCTGTCTCTTTCCCTCTCTATCTCCCCTTCTCCTCTCAATCTCTATCCAATAACAAATAAACAGAATTTTTAATTAAAAAATGCTCATCTCTTGGAAACATGACTACCTCTCTTGTGCTTCTAAGGCAATCTAAGACCCTCAGAATGAAGCTCGGGGGGGGCCTTTCCTGTTTCCTCTCAGTCCCCAGCAACAGAAGAACCAAAGAGATAACAGATAGCAGTGCCTTGAGACCCACCACACACACACACACACACACACACACACACACACACATGGAGAGTGAGCAAATGTGTAGTCATTGAACGCCCCTGCAGGAAGTAAAGTGAGAGGTTGTGAAAGAGAAGGAGGCAAGTGAAGTGGAGAAAGGAGAAGTCAGGAGGCACATTGAGGCAGGAGAATGATTAGGGAAAAGTATGAGACCTGGAACCTCAGATATCAGGGATATGCTCACTTAGTCACCACATGCCCCCTCATGCCAATGGGAAAGCACTTATTATTATTGTTATTATTACTGGGATTATCACTGAGGCTTGATGCCAGTATGACAGATCTGCTCCTGGCAACCAAAAGTTTTTCTTTTTCCTTTCTATTTTATTGGATAGGACAGAGATAATTGATGGGGGACAATAGAGATGGAGAAAGACACCCACTTAACCACTCGTGAAGTGTCCCGCCTCCAATTACGGGGTGGGCTGGAGGCTTGCAGAGCTACAGGTGGGGAACCCAGGTCCTTGTGCACTGTAACATGTGTGCTTAACCAAGTGCACCACCAACCAGCCCACCCCTCTCTCTCTCCTCCTCCCTCTCCCACCATCTCCTTTCCCCCCTGCCATTCTCTCTCTCTCTCTCCACTTGTCTCTCTAATATATAAAATAAATTAAACAAATCCATATATAATGGGAAGCTAGCCCCCTATGCGGGTGGTGGGAGGATTCTTCAGAAGTGGTCAAGACTTGTTGCAGGTCAGTCAGTCGGTCTGTCTATCTATCTGCCCCATCAAATAAAATAGAAGCAATATAAGAAGCTAGAAGGCTGGAGGGGGGGGGAATCTCAATGTCTGAGCACTGGACTTAAATGCCTGAGGTTCCAAAATCCTCAGGTTTAGTCCTGGATGCTGAGAGAACTAGAACTGAGCAATGTTCTAGCTCTCTCTCTCTCTCTCTCTCTCTCTCTCTTACTCACTCACTCTCTTTCTCTCTCTCAGTTAGGAATTTAAACTGTATCTGGGTTCTGATTTTCAAATGCTGACTCAATTGATTTTTTCTAAAAGCAATATAAAGAGCAAAGAGAATATTTGGTGCACCAGTTTTGTTTTACGATGTTGCATTTACAACTAACAAGCCTGTTGTCTGATCAAGCTGCAATTCACAGTCTGGACCATAAATCAATATTAATAATTTTCTGTGAAATTTTTTTCTCCCATCACAAAAATTATCTTGATCTCAGCTCATCTCTTGAAATGAGATTTCACTATGGGAGCTCAGAATTCCCTTCCTTCTTCCCTTCCTTCCTTCCTTCCTTCCTTTTTGCCTTCGTTTCTTTTTTTTTTTTTTTCCTGGAAGATTCTAAGGCTGCATCTGTAAGCTAGGCAGTGATGAGTTATGACATGTGTCATCCCTGTCACTTGTCAGCCTGAGAGGCACTAAATGAAAAACGGTCACTCTGTACCCAGAGCGTCTTTGCCTAAGTCCTGTGGTCTCAGTGCTCCCTCATGAGGGTGGGGCCCTGGCTGTGAGTCCACTGTTACCTCCAACCTAAGCATTTTACCCTCCAAGGCAAAGCAGCTTCCAGTAGAGGTTCATCTTCAGAGCACCCTCACCAATTCTGTTCTTTCTCTCATTGCTGATTCTACTTGAGTTCTCCTTAAACCCTGTATTGTGAGTGGGAGGATTTCTGCTTTTGATAGTATTTTAGCTGATGTTTTACTGAAGATTTTTACTCACAGTTCATTCTCTCATGTGTCCTAATGTTGGTCAAATAAGCCTTCAGTAAGATTTGCTGTTTACCATTATTGGGTGTTGTAGGAGAAAAAAAAAGTACAGGAAAACTTAGCACAGTGTTGGCTTGTTTGTATCTTATTTCATTTCTTTATTCGGCTACCAGAGTTATCACTGGGGCTCCACACCTGTGTTACTACATCCCCACTCCTGGCCACCATTTACTTTTTCCTTTTTATTGGTTTTTTGATAGAGGGTAAGAGATAGAAGGAGAGACACTTTGGAGCACTGCTCCACTGTTTGTGAAGCCTCCCCACTGCAGGTGGAGAAGAGAGACTTGAACCTTCCTCCTCAGGCTTGGCTACATGTACACTCTAGCTGCTGCACTAACACCTCCTCCTGCCCCACTCTGATTTCATATTTTTTTAAGTGTCAACATATAAGCACATTTAGCTTATCATATTCAGAAAACCTAACTTTCCAGATGGGTGATGTAGAACTATTTTTCTTAATTCACACAGAACCTCGAGTTGGGGACATGCCTTGACTGTGGGCTTCAGTGAGTTTTAATTAACATGAGATATGCAAGTTCATCAATTGGGTGCTGAGGGCTAGTATAGCCTGGGCTTGTGACTAGAGCTGGGACTTCGAAATCTACCACTTTGGTAGCAGTAGAGACTCACCTGGTAGAGCACACACATTCCCATATGCAAGGACCTTGGTTCAAGGCCCTGGTCCCCACCTGAAGGGGGAAAGCTTCACAAGTGGAGAAGTACTGCTGAGGTCTATCTATCTATCTATCTATCTTTATATCTCTGTATCTCTATATCTCTCCTTTTCTAGATCCTCCTTCCCTCTCCCTCTCAATTTCTTTCTGTCTCTATTCAATATAAGTAAATAAAATACTTTTAATAGAAAGCTGCCACTTTACTGTCTTTATAGTCTTTGAGGTCATGGTCATGAACAGCAACCTTCCTTCTGTACGGAGATAGAACAGAACAGAGTAGAAGACGATATAAGCAAGAAAGTATTTGCTGAAGGCTTGGAACTTCTATAAAAACCACACCTTGAGACATTTACTGGAAGTTTGTCACACTTTGGAGCAATCACAAGGAGTAATAGAAGGTTTCTGGGGGGAGCCAGGCAGTGACAGCTTAGTTGGTTGAGCACACAGGTTACCATGCTCAAGGATCTGGGTTTGAGCCCCCATTTCCCACCTGCAAGGGGGAAACTTCATTGCAGGGTTTCTGGAGACAGGGAGTAATTGACAGGGAAACAAAAACTGAGGTCCATACCCCTCCCCAGATCAACCTTAGCAAGAGAGAGTCTGACAGGGAGATTCTTTCTTCAGTTCCCCATTTTTCAATGGGGGAAAGGCTCACCACACTCAACCTGGTTCTCATAGTATTCCCAGTAACTGTGTATTTTTTAATCATTGTATTGGGGAGTTAATGGTCTGTGTTGCAGTTGTTGACACATGGATAGCATTTCTCATGTCTCCATGACAGGTGTCTGTAAACCCCTCCACCCCCCAACTTGGATCCTCTCCCAGGACCCCAATGCCCTCTCCACCCCCTCAATTGCTCACCTTCCCCAGAGTCCTTTATTTTGGTGCAAGACACCTCACACAGGCCAAGTTTCCCTTTGTGTTGTCCCCTTTTGTTGGAAGCCACTCAACTGCCCAACCACAATGGATGACTAAGACAGCTGTGGTGTGTGTATACACAAGGGACTACTGTTCAGCTGTTATAAACAATGAAGTTCTCTCCTTTGATCCCCCTAGATGGAACTAAGTGAAATACAGCCCCAAAGAGAAGGGTGAACACCAGATGTTCTCACTATTGATGGAACTTAAGAACTAAGAAAGAATTTCTTTAACACACACTTTTTTTAAAAAAAATCTTTGTTTGTTGGATAGGGACAGAAATCTAGAGAGAAGGGGGAAATATAAAGGAAGAAAGATATAGAGACACCTGCAGTACTGCTTCACCACATGCAAAACTTCCCCCTGTAGGTGGGGACTGGGGACTCCAAGTTAATCCTTGTGTATTGTAACATGTGTGCTCAACTAAGTGCACCTTCTTCTTCTTCTTCTTCTTCTTCTTCTTCTTCTTCTTCTTCTTCTTCTTCTTCTTCTTCTTCTTCTTCTTTTTCCCCTTCTCCTTCTTCCCCTTCCCCTTCTTCCCCTTCCCCTCCTCCTCCTCCTCCTCCTCCTCCTCCTCCTCCTCCTCCTTCTTCTTCTTCTTCTTCTTCTTTTTCCCCTTCTCCTTCTTCCCCTTCCCCTTCCCCTTCTTCCCCTTCCCCTCCTCCTCCTCCTCCTCCTCCTCCTCCTCCTCCTCCTCCTCCTTCTTCTTCTTCTTCTTCTTCTTCTTCTTCTTCTTCTTCTTCTTCTTCTTCTTCGCTTCTTCTATCAGGAGGAAAGAAGATGAGTAGGTAGAGCCTGAAGATGTATAGTCAATGAACAAAGATGGAGTAGGAAACTCCTATAGCAGGCATGGTCATGAAGGGGTGAAGAAAGGGGAAGGAACCTCCAACCTGTCAGAGAGGTGGGGCCTTTGGTCTCTCCCTCCCTCCCTTCCTTCCTTCCTTCCTTCCTTCCTTCCTTCCTTCCTTTTTGCCTCCAGGGTTATCCTTGGGGCTCAGTGCTAGCACTATGAATCCACTGTTGCTGGTGGGCATTTTTTTTCTATTTTATTGGATAATTCAAAGAGAAATTGAGAAAAAAGGGGGAGACAGAGGAGGAGAGAGAAATAAATACACCTACAGACCTCCCTACAGGTGGGGAGTGGGGCGCGAGCCCTTGTATGGGTTCTTGCACTTTGCACCATCTGCGCTTAACTGGGTGCACCACCGCCCAGTCCCCCAGTGCCCCCACCACCCTTTGATCGCTTTATAAAGAACTTAAAAGCAATCCTTGTGGCTGATATTGCAAACACAAAGCTGGGAATTATGTACGAATATCCTCTGGGGGCAAAAAAAAGAAAATCTAATTTAATGTCAACATAGGCTCCCCTTGTATTTGGTTTAGAACTCGGTCACATTCAGACAAAGAGAGACAGGAAGGCAAGTTTGCTATGGCCAAGTCCCATTCAAAGAATCAATTGGCCCCTCTGATAACTCCATGCTCCGGACTCCTAATAGGCTCATTCATCAGTCATTCTGTTTCCAGATGTCAGGGATGGCAGCCTGTGCCTCTGCAGTGAGCTGTGTGCGTGCGGCTCTGGAGGGAGGGTGCTAACTGCAGCCCCCAAATTAATCTCCAGTCCAGAGTCCTAATTACCAGTTAATTGCTTCTAATCTGATGGCAGAGGCCTAGACAAGGAAGTCAGAAGGCAGGCAGCTCAGCAACCTAGAATTAATGAGGGAGCTCCCCCAAATTAGGCCTCTGCTACCCAGCTACCCAGACATCCACTGGCACCCAGATGCCTGGCATGCTGGTGATTATAGAAATTGGCGGGGAGGTGGTGACTGGAAGCAGCCGGACTTTGTATGTGACTTAATTTTCACAGTGGGCAGGGTCTACAGCAATGGGGCGAAAACAAACAGCAAACCCAATTACCCTCCCACACACATTGGGGGGAGGCATGTGAATGCCCTGGGTTGTGCCCGGGCAGCCGGTGCCAGCGGGCAGAGGCCCCGAGCTGTTTGCAGGGGCAGGTGGAAGGGGTGGAGGAGGCAGGATGTTTGCCACCCAGAATGAAAACAGGCCAACGCCCTCAGAGGAGAAGCAGCAGGCAGGGTGGGGAGTGTCTGAGACCCACTTGGGTGACTCACTGACAAAGCAAGGCCCTGCGCAGATATGATCCTTTGTAATCCACTGGGATCGTAGACGGATTCAGGTATAATTAAACTATCATATAACAGACACTATAATAAAGATATCTGGAGAGAGGAAAGCAGCTGAGTGGAAGGAATAAAAATGGCCGATCACTTATTTCATGACAGTTGTAAAGCTGGATGACAGCACTTGCTATCCAAGACACCGGGTGGTGCTCTACAGAGTTCAAAGGGTGTTCAAAGAGTCTAAATCTCTTTGTGGGAACATTGTGTGTGTGTATATACATACGCATATACATACACATACACACACATACACACATATACACATATACACATACAAATATACATATATACACATACACACATACACACATATATACACATACACATATACATATACACACATATACATATATACATATACATACACACATACACATACACATATACACATACACATATACATACACATACACACATATACATATACATACACATACACACATATATACACATACATATACATACACAGACACACTCATACACATACACACATATATACACATATACATACACATATATATACACATATACATGCACATACACATACACACATACACATACTCATACACACATACACACATACACATATATACATACATTTATATATGTTGTGAGACCAAGTGATGACACACGCCAGTTAGCACACATAGTATGAAATACAAGGACCCATTCAAGGATCCAGGTTTGAGGCCCTGGCTCCCCACCTGCAGGTAGGATCCTTCATAAGCAGTGAAGCAAGGTTGCAGGTGTCTATCTTCCTCTCTCCCTCTCTCTCTCTCTCTCTTCCCCCTCCTCTCTCAATTTCTTTCTGTTCCTCTCAAATAAAATGGAAAAAAAATTGCAGCCAGGAGCAGTGGGTTCATAGTGCCAGCACTGAGCCCCAGTGCTAACCTTGGCGATAATATATATGAGTGGCTGTAGAGGTAGGGAAATAGAACACAGTTGAGTACTCATATCACTGTGTTTGAGGACCCAGGTTCAAGCCCCCTGTCTCTGCTTTCAAGAGGAAACTTCACAAGCTGGGAAACATCACTATATATCTCTCTTTTGATACTTTTTCTTTTCTTTTCTTTTCTTTTTTTTTTTGCCTCCAGGGTTATTGGTGGGGCTCAGTGCCTGCACTACAAAACCACTGCTCCTAGAGGCCATTTTTTCCCATTTTGTTGCTCTTGTTGTTTATCATCATTCTTGTTATTATTGTTGTTGTTATTGATGTCATTGTTGGACAGGACAGAGAAAAATGGAGAGAGGAGGGGAAGACAGAGAGGGGGAGAGAGAAAGATAGACACCTGCAGACCTGCTTCACCACCTGTGAAGCGACTCCCTTGCAGGTGGGGACCCGGGGGCTCCAACCAGGATACTTACACTGGTCCTTGCGCTTTGCTCCATGTGTGCTTAACCCACTACACTAATGCCCGGCCCTCTCTATTTTAATTTTTAAAAATTACCTTTATTTATTGGATAAAGACAGCCAGAAATAGAGAAAGGGGTTATAGGGAGAGAGAGGGAGAAAGAGAGACAGAGAGAGAGAGAGAGAGAGAGAGAGAGAGAGATTCAGCCCTGCTTCAACACTTGTGAAGCTTCCCCCCTGAAGGTGAAGACCAGGAACTTGAACCCAACCCGGGTCCTTGCTCACTGTAACATCTGCTTAACCCCGTGCACCACCACTCGGCTCCAGATGTCTCTCCCCCTCTATCTCCCCACCTCCTCTCAACTTCCCTGTGTCCTATCAGCTAAAATAATATAAACAATTTTAAAGAAATATATAGGGAGAGACTGTACCGTCCTTTAGGACAACAGATCGAAAGGCCAGTAGTGAGTCAGATAGGCTGTGTTACATCTCCTGAACTGCGTAGTCTGCTTTTCCACAGTTTTACCCTATGTTCAGGATAGTCACCTGCAGCCAAAAAAGCCTTGGGTTTCATGTTTCTGAGCGCACAGCAGTGTACATGGGAAGACAAAACAAGTGGTCTGTCTTGGGCGCAGAGATCATCACATCACGGAGAGGGATGGCTCTTTGTTTAGGGGCTGGATGCTGCATGCCTGGTTGAGTATACACACTGCTGTGTTCAAGCCCCTGGTCCTGACCTGCAGGGGGAAATACTTTGTGAGTGATGAAGTATTTCTGCAAGTGTCTCTGTCTCTCCCCCCACCCTCCTTTTTTTTCTTAAAGTAAAATTAAATGATTTTGAAAGATTTTATTCATTTATTGTTGGTATGTTTCTAATTCTGCTTTTAAAAACCCCTTCTGTTTCATTTGGTTTAATCCCCCCTGCATTCTATTTACATAACACTGTATTCTATTTACATAACCTCTGTTAACAAGCACCACCCTCCCTCCAGGGCATTGGTGGTTTAGTGGTAGAGTTCTCACCTGCTCCGCCCCCTCTCCTTGTCATATCCTGATTTTCACCAGTCACTTTTCTCTCCACCCTCTCTGCGTCGCATCCTGTTCCCACCCTACTGGGCTAGTATATTTATAAGGACAAGATTGTAGTTTTTAGTTTAGCTTAGCTTGGTATAGATTGCGCTGCGTCCTGCATGAATAAAGAGATACTGCGTACAACCCAGCCGTGAGTCCCGGGTTGTCTGTTACCCATTCGTGAAACCAGCCCGGCGAAAACAACAATTTATGATTGGAGAGAGACAGAGAGAAATTGAGAGGGATGGGAGAGAAAGACAGAGAAAGAGATACGTGCAGCTCTACTTGACCACTTAGGAAGCTTTCCCCCATAAGTCAGGACTAGGGGCTTGAACCAGGGTCCTTTTAGCACTGTAGTGTTGTGCATTTAACCAGGTGTGCCACTGACTGACCTCTCACTCTCTCCCTCTTTAGGACCCCCTCCCCTCTCAATTTTTCTCTGTCTCTATCCAAAGTAAAATATTTAATTATGGGAGTCAGGCGGTAGCATAGCAGGTAAAGCTTAAGTGGCGTAAAGCGCAAGGATTGGTGTAAGAATTCCAGTTCAAGCCCCCAACTCCCCACCTGCAGGGGAGTCTCTTCACAGGCGGTGAAGCAGGTCTGCAGGTGTCTATCTCTCTCCCCCTCTCTGTCTTCCCCTCCTCTCTCTCCATTTCTCTCTGTCCTATCCAACAGTGACAACAACAATAATAACTTCAACAATAAAACAAGGGCAAAAAAAGGAAATAAATAAATATATTTTTTAATTTAGTTATTTTAAACCCATGGTAAATAAGCACCTGGTGGCTAAGCCACCCAATCTGATGTACTTAGATTCTCGTAACACTAGAAAATAGATCTGTCAGGGTCAGGTGGTGGTGCACCTGGTTGAGCACCTATGTGACAATGGACAAGGACATGGATTCAAGCCCTCAGTCCCCTCCTGCAGGGGGAAAGCTTTTCCAGTGATGCAACAGGGATGCGGATGTCTCTTTCTCTCTACCTATCTATCTGTCTATCTATCTCCCCTACTCTCTCAATTTTTGGCTGTCCCTATCCAATAAATAAAGATAATAAACAAATTTAAAAAAGAAAACAAATCTGTCAAACTCTACAGATATAAATAGCTATGTCTTTGCCTGTACAACCCCCTCCCCCCGCTCATCTTGTAGACACATCTAGAATGGAGGTAAGCAGTTAATGATACCTAGTGAGTACAAGTCCTTTTGTCTCATAAGAAACAAGTAGAGACATGGTCTTGGTCTTGGTCTTGAACCAACGCCTTGGGACCAGGGTGCCATGTCTCAGTCCCCAGAGGTGTGTGGATGGAGTTCTCTGCAGCTGGTCCTGTCCAGTTGATGCAGGGTTAGAGTGACATCCAGTGGCTGGTTCTATCAGGCAGGCTTCTGTTGCCAGCTCAGGAAGATGTCAAGTGGTGGTGACAGCTTTTAGGAGCACACATCAATTTCCTGCCCAGCAGAGTCCTTAAGAAGGGAATAATGAAACTTAAAGAAAAAAAAAATTGTGATCGCCCAGGAATAGCGGTGCTGCACAGGAAGCTGGCTTCTCCTGGTGTTGACGTTAGAACATTGGAAACGGGAGTCGGGCGGTAGCACAGCGGTTAAGTGCACGTGGCACGAAGCGCAAGGACCAGTGGAAGGATCCCAGTTCAAGCCCCCGGCTCCCCAACTGCAGGGGAGTCGCTTCACAGGCGGTGAAGCAGGTCTGCAGGTGTCTGTCTTTCTCTCCCCCTATGTCTTCCCCTCCTCTCTCCATTTCTCTCTGTCCTATCCAACAACGACAACATCAATAACAACAACAATAAAACAACAAGGGCAACAAAATGGAAAATGAATAAATATAATAAAAAATAAAGAACATTGGAAACATGCACTCTCCCCAGAATGGAAACATGCACTCTCCCCAGAATGGAAACATGCACTCTCCCCAGAATGGAAACATGCACTCTCCCCAGAAAGGACTGCAGGTTACTATCTTGATCCACAATAGCCCTTGCACTTGATTCTTATGGCGCGAGGGCCCTTCTGCTCTGCATTCCCGTCCTCCTTCTTTATTCTTTTTCACTTTTTCAGGGAGAAAGAGCAAGACACACAGGCAGAGAGTGAGAGGTCAAGAGAGGGAGAAACCATAGCATCTAAACTTCCTTCAGTAGGTGTAGTAGGGCCTAAGCCTAGGTAGTACTCTGGCAAATCTGCTCGTTGTCTAAGTGAGCTGTTGTGATGGCCGAGCAGAAGTCTTTTTAAAGCATAACTATCAAGCCAGATACCTCGATCATGGAATAAAGTGGCAATATTTAATGCATATTTGTTTTAAGATAAATATATTTAATTGGAATGTCACTTACTAAACTAGAAAAAAAATCTTGCAATGATATTTAAAGTGGCAACGTCTGTCCTTCAGAGTATCTAATTTTCAGAAATAGAATTGTTGTTCCTTTCTTTCTTTCTTTCTTTCTTTCTTTCTTTCTTTCTTTCTTTCTTTCTTTCTTTTTTTTTAACCAGAGCACTGTTCAGGCCTGGCCATTTGACTGATTGGCTGATGGTGGTGCTGGGGATTGAACCTGGGAGCTCATAGCCTCGGGCTTGGAAATCAATTACATAACCATTATGCTGTCTCTCCAGCCCTTATTGTTTTACATTAACATGTTGATTGCTTTACTTTGTTTTACCTTGTGAGGCAAACTGGTCTTCGAAACTTAAAGTTTAAAATATTTATTTTTAAGTTAAATACTTACTTGTGAGGTTGAGTAGTTAATGTGACAAGTCCTTAGTGATTTGAACTATGATAACTTTGGTAGAGAAAGTTCAAGGTAAGGATCCAATTGACCAAATGAAGAATAGTCTTTGGGGACTTGATAGCTAAAACTGAAAAAAAATGTTCACTGGGTATGGGAGGACAGGTCTGGAGTTCAAATGGAATCTGGTATGGAAATACAGAGTCAAGTTTGTGAAGCTATAGGGATCTCTAAAGGAAAGAGTTCAGATAGAAAGGGATATGAGGAGAAACTGAGTCAGAGGATACTAGAAAAAGATGACCAGAGAATGGAAAATGTTAAGCCTGGGGCCTGGGTGGTAGTGAACCCAATTAAGCACAAGGATCTGCCTGAGGATCTGAGCTAAGCTCCAGGCTCCCCACCTGCAGGGGGGATGCTTCCTTCACAAGTGGTGAAGCAGGCCTGCAGCTGTCTCTCTCCCTCTTAATCTCCCCTCCTCAATTTCTCTCTGTCCTATCCAATAAAATGGCCACCAGGAACAGTGGATTCATAGTACTAGGACAAAGCCCCAAGAGAACATTGGAGGAAAAAAAAAAAGGAAGGAATAAAATATTAGCCTTGGCTGATTCCTTTGTTGTTTTTTGTTTGTTTATTTTTTAACACACAAACATTCACTTAACCACTTTTCTCTCACCCCCATGTCTGAATCAGTAACTTTACAGTTAGTCAGTTACTTTTAGTTAACCACTTAACTGGAGATGAAGAAAAGCTGTCAGAATTGCTAAACTTTGCTCAACCTTAACACCTGTGACTTACAGACACAAAAGGAATTTTTTTTTTTTTTTTGATGAACTTGGAATCTGAAAGGCAGGACTGAGCTACTAGTGGAGTGACGTGCATGGTACATGCCTTTGGGCTATATAGTTCCTTAAATTCTAAAATCTGACTTTTCCACTATAAAATGAGGGTGAAAGCTACTACCCCCAAAATATTTGTTGTTGTTGTTACTATTTGTTTGTTTTTACCAGAGCACTGATCAGCTCTGGTTTATGGTGGTGTGGGGGATTGAACCTGGGACTTAGGAGCCTCAGGCATGTCAGTGTGTTTGCATAACCATTACACAACACAGAGTGGTACACATGATGATGCAGGGAAAGAGCCAGGCAGAGTTTTGGGGTGGAGAACAATCTCCTGTCTTTAGCAAAGGAGACTTTGCCAAGACCCCACTGTCCGTAGTGATGTGCCACTCCTGGGCACACATGAAACATTTACCGAGTCTCCGTCCTCATCAAGTGAGTTCCTGATGCAGAGAGAGAGACAGAGACAGAGACAGAGAGAGAGAGAGAGAGGCCAAACTTCATTTTCTTGAGACTCAGGGATGAGTGAGAGACAAAGCCCAACAATGATCTGAGAATGCATGTAGTGATGGTAGGCAAAGACAGACCGAATTAAAATAAACAGCACAGGGAAGAAGCGGTGGCACTCCATGACTGAACATGCTAGAGTGTGCAAGGATGTGGTTTCAAGCCCCTGGTCCCCACCTGCAGGGGGAACTTTGTGAGTGTGAAGCAGGGCTGCCAGTGTCTCTCTCCCTCTCCCTCTCTCTCCCTCTCTCCTCTCCCCCTTCTCTTTTGGTTAATTGTGCCAGTTTATTTACTGGTTTCCTTTTTTTTTTTTTCCATTGCCACCAGCATTGTTGCTAAGGCTTGGCACTGGCACCACAAATCCACCACTCTGGCTGCCATTTTTCCCCCTTTCTTTCTCTCTCTCTTTTAATTGGATGGGACAGGGAAAAATTAAGAAGGGAGAAGAGAGAGAGAGAGAAAAGAAACAGATCTGCAGACCTGCTGCACCTGCTCTTGAAGCGCACCCCCCTGCCCCAGGTGGGAAGCGGGGGCTTGAACCTGGGTCCTTGCACTTGGTAATTTGCGCACTTAACCAGGTGCACCATGGCCCTTACAGCCCTGTTAATAATCAAGATGACTAAAGCCAAGGTGGGTGGAGGAAGCAAAGAGCCTTTTATCTGTACATGGAGCAGGAACTCCGATCATTCTCATAACTGTGGCCCTGAACAAAGGGACGGCACAAGCTTCTATAGGGGGCGCAGGCTGGAGAGCATAAAGGCTCATCACAGACGCAGAGGCTGCAAGGTGAAAGGGTGGGATTTGGACCCATTGCTCAGGGGCTGGCTGCCTTAGTTACTGTTCTCTTTCCTGCACAGCTGTATCTGGGAAAGTTTAGCCTCAGCATAAGATACCCCACTGGGGGGGGGGGGACCTTTTAAGAGGGCAGAAGCCAGCCAGGGTTACAGAAGCTGCCTTCTCAGTCAAAGTCCACTCTGACCTTCATCACCTCTACTTGTGACCACTTGCTCACCCAGTGAAGACCAGCCTGCACTCACCACCTGCACTCTCAGACTTTCTACACATTCTTAACTCTTTATTATATTTTCAGTCTTTCTGTCCTGTATTGAGGCCTACTTACACATGCATCGCAATCACATTGTAAACACATATTAGCATATCAAGGGGCTAAAATCTGGAAATTTCCTATCAGTGGACAGACACAGGGGGAGCTCCATGGATGGTGAAGCAATACGGTGACCTCTCTCTCTCTCTCTCTCTCTCTCAATTATTATTTTTAGTGGGCCCAGGAAGCTGCTCAGTGCAGTTGTTCATGAGCCTCGGTTGTCACTGGCCATTCCATATATGAAAACTGATGATGTTCCATGAGACTGAACTGTTCAGTGCTACAGCTGACAGACAGACAGATGGGCAACACATGCATCAGCTTCCTCTGGTTCCAAAGTCCCTAAGAAATGGTGTTAAAAAAGACCATGTGCTCTCTGGTGTTCCATGGTACACTTCCTGGTTAGCACACTGGGTCTGTCACTGAAGTGTGATCCCCCACCCCCAGCCTCTGCAGTGTTTTGAGCCCTCTGCCCTCTTTAAGCCACTCCCCCATCCACCATTAGTGTCCTCACTGCAGACATAGGTGTACTGCTGTCTCATCCTACAGGCTCCTTTTCCCTTGCTCGACTTCTTACAGCCACATATGAAGACACTCATTTGGTATGAGTCCTGCATTTATTGACTTAACTCCTCAGTTGTAAGTAAAGCTAACAGCTTGCCTTTTGCCCCAATATTGATAGAGCTGAAGGGGTGGGGAGCAGGCTAAACCAAAGTCCATCTTCCCACACAACAACAAAGTGGGCAGGGTCTTCAGGATGTACAAAGACACTTCTCAATCCTTGAGAAGTAATCCCCCCCCCCCGCCCCAATTTACTATCAGAGAAGCAGTAGCTCACACAGTCTGTCCCACCTTGTCTTTATGACTTAGCTTAGTCAGCTCTCCATTTTTGTTTGGTCAGTGGACTAGTAAAAACCCACATTACCATTGAAGCACATTAAACAAACCAAATTATCACTGGTTGTTAACTGAGCAGATTAAAACCATAATGAGGACAAGAGAGGTTTCCATGAAATATTCAAATCAATAGTTTATACCTGTGATATTTTATAACCTTGTGTTGGACACATGTATATCCATTGATTTGATATCTCAATATTTTCACAGTCATGAGAGCACCTGAGACACATGTAAGATAGATTTTTGTATTAACTTGGGCAAAATTTTTTCTCATCTAAATATATTGTTGAGTGGTCCAAGAGGTGGCACAGTGTATAAAGCCATGGACTTTCAAGTATGAGGTCCTCAGTTTGATCCCTCACAGCACATGTATCAGAGTTACATTTGGTTCTCTCCCTCTCTCTCTATCTATCTATCTATCTATCTATCTATCTATCTATCTATCTCTTTCCTTCTACCCCTCTTATTAATAAATAAAACAGTTCAAAAAGTATATTATTGAGGCATATTTTCCTTGGTTATTATTTCTTTAGAAGTTTTGTTAGTCCTCAACATAGGATACAGCAATGAGAGAGATCAAACCTTTTATGGTTTTCAGTACTGGGTTTGCAATTGGTTTTTTTTGTTTGTTTGTTTTGTTTTGTTTTGTTTTTAATAAAGTGAAACCATGTTTTTCTTGTTGTTTTCATTGAGAAGTAGGATTTCTTTATGATTGTTAGATAACAGTCAGTTATGTGATGTCCGTGTTTCTTCTCCCTGACGCTGGATGGCGTTCTCACCCTTGTGGAATTTCCTTCAATATATGTAGAAGCTTGATGTCAGCCCGTTTATTTGTGTTTTAGTTTCACTTGTCTGTAGTGCTCATAGGAATAACAACTGGGATAGCCACTATGGAAAGCAGGATGGAGAGTCCTTAAAAACTAAAAGATGGAAATCCCTCATGATCTTTTATTTCTACTCCTAAGCATATATAGAGATGTGCATGTAAACACTAATTCAAAGGGAGGGACGTTACCAAAGAGCAGAAACAGCCTAAATATCCATCGGCAGATGACTGGCTAAAGCAGTTTGGGACAAAATGGATGGAATTGGAAGTGATTATGTTCGGTAAAGTAAGGACACAAAAGGAATGGTTTTGCTCACATTGAACTGTAACACATGAACCTGCCAAAATCAAAACCAAAAAAAGGACCAAAGGTTTCTCTAAGACTTTGTGAGGACTCTGGTAGTTATTATTAGGGGTGGGGTCACAGAACTATGGTGGTGAGTGTGGTGTGCAATGAGACCTCTGGTTTTTCTCTGTAGAGAATTAAAACAGATAAAGAGATTTCCAAAAGAAATAGATTATGAACTATCTCCTGGACTTTGTGAAAATTCTAGTGGTTATCTGAGAGACGGGGTAGATGAGGAACTTTACAGGGGCGGGGGGTGTATGGTGACCTGCTCACACATCTGTGAAACCTTACTCCTAAAGTTCCTAAAGTTTTATAATTCTCTAAACCAATGTTGAACCACTAGAAAATAAACACTTGAAAGAACCAGCCATTTGATTTGCCCTTTCCCACCAAAACAGCTCAAGGGTACTCTTTCCTTCACATGGCAAATCACAGTTTCATTTCTGTCTGTAGATAGATATTTCCCCTCTGGGCTTCAAAGGACATTGAGGGGTTGGAGAAAGTTCAAAACCTTTCTTTCTCTCTCTCTCTCTCTCTCTCTCTCTCTCTCTCTCTCATCTCTTTTCTAACCTTGAGATGGAATTTGTGTTATTTTAGACTCAGAACTTTCTCCAGCACATAGTAGATCTTTAAAGTAATTGAAAGAGATTTGAATCCCAGATGTTGATGCATTTGCAATCCCAAAGGTGTCCCTCAGGGACTCCTTCTCTCTGGCAGTTAGAGACAGGCTGGAAAAGCAGCCTCAGAGCACATGTGCAGTGTCACAGAAATTCAGATGTCAATCTGGACCCTTAAGTGACAGCCCCCCGGAGTATAACATGGGCTCGGAACACATCTGCTACCTAGATCCGCTAGCCCTGGAGTTTAACATGGCTACGTGAAGTCTCACACCAATTCCTACACTTGGCCAATTATGATATTACAAAGGCTGTTTAACAAAGACTGACATCCAACAGCCAACCACTCCCCACTCCCAGGGACTCCCCTAGGCCATCTGCATGTACAGAACTCATCCATGTTGTGACTTGCCTCTGTGTCCTTGACTTTCATCTGGAGAAATCGTATCAGAAGAAGGAGGCCAGAAAATAGGTCACCAAGCAAAGTGTTCCTGTGTTCAAGTCCCCAGCACTACAAGAGAGTAGCATACATAACTCTCCCTCTCTGTTTCTTGCCCTCTCTTTCTTTCTTTCTCTTTCTCTTTCTTTCTTTCTTTCTTTCTTTCTTTCTTTCTTTCTTTCTTTCTTTTTTTCTTTTCCTTCCTTCCTTCCTTCCTTCCTTCCTTCCTTCCTTCCTTCCTTCCTTCCTTCCTTCCTTCCTACATTCCTCTCTCTCTCTCTCTCGACACCAGAGTTATTACAGGGGGTTGTCTTGCACTATGAACCCACCACTCCCAATGACCATTTATTCCTTTATATTTTATTGAAGAGGATAGAGAGAAATTGAGAGAGGAAGGGGAGATAGAGAAGGAGAGAGAAAGACAGACACCTGCAGACCTGCTTCACCACTCATGAAGTGCCCCGCTTGCAGGTGGGCAGTGGGAGGTCAAACCTGGGTCCTTGTGCATGGTAACATGGGCAGTTAACTGTGTGCACCACTGCCTACCACCCCCTCCCTACTGTCTTTCTCAATATTAAATTTTAAAAAGAAAGAAATTCTCAGAGGCATGGGGAACTATAAACAAAAAATACTGCTTCTCTGTTCCAGGAAGTTGGATATTAGATGAAGAGATCAGACCAGTCCCATGAAAAATTTGCAAGTTGGCCATGACATATGTGGGATCAGTGGGGTTACTGGCCCCAGAAATCAAGATATTTGCCTGCCTCTGGGAGGCTACCTCAGCACCATCTACCCAGGTTTTCGCTTTAAATAATTATGGAGTCTGCAGACTCATGGTTCAGTGCTACTCTTCCTGTTCCTTAGACCCCTGTTTTCCTCCAAGTCAGGCTCACTTTCCAGGGCACTGTGTCCTAGAAGAGCCCTACATGTTCTCACCCTTCCCCTGGGCAGCACTGGGACCCTTCAGAAGGTTCTGGAAGATTTGCCGTCACCTGCATATTGGGTCATTCTGGGGAGGAACTTGGAGCTGCTGGTTTGTCACTGGCCTTGGTTCTGTGACTTCTGATGACAGTTATTTCATGAGAAGAAAGGCTATACATCTTGCAGGCACGGGAATCATCCTGGGGTCTCAGAAACACAGCTTTCGAAAGGTCACCCATGACCAGACCTCTACAGGAGGACGCCCTTTGAAGAACTGTGAGTTTTTACTGGCAGCTAGTGTTCCTTCAACTCTCCCCCCCTTTCCAGTGACCTTATTTGAAGTCCTGGCCTTCTCTGATCTCAAGAGGTCAGCTTGAAAGCTGTGTTTTGCCACCCCAGATCTGATCCTGATCTGTAGGACTTGGAGGGGATTAGAAGTTATCCCTGAACAGCAAGCTGCAAGGGGGAAATCCACTCAGATCACTCCCTCAGCTCTCCCCAAACACCAGCTAATAATCATGGCTTTGGAGTTAAGCTAGCCAAGCATTTTCCATTTGGGCTGTTGTATAGGGCAGCTCCCTTCCTGGGAGCACTGCTCTTAATGTTAATGCCCTCCATTCCTTCTGACTGGAGAACTGACAAATGCAGTGAAATAACCAGCTCTCACTCAGGGGTTGGGGAGGGGGGCGGCAGGGCGGAGAGGGAGGCAGGGAGGCAGAGGGAGAGGGTGAGAGAGAGAATATATGGTGCAGAGTGAAGGCTTCCCTCTTGCCTCCCCTCTGACAATCCCAGGAAGCAGAGGATGGAGGGAGAAGCCATCTTCTCTCCACACTGAGGTATAATTTCCACTCACATTCATGGAGCTGCTCAGCCTGCCAAGTGAATACGAAATGGAACTTCGGGTTAGCACAGTGGGTTAAGCGCACCTTGCACAAAGCTTAAGACTGCGTAAGAATCCCATTTCTCCATTTCTCTCCATCCTAACAATGGCATCAATAACAGCAACAATAAAACAATAAGGGCAACAAAAGGGAATAAATAAATAAATATTTAAAAAAAAGAAGAAATGGAACTTAGGAAGGATGGCTATCCCTGGTGAGGGGGCAGAAGAGTAGTCTCACATGTTTTAAATCTTCATTTATTTATTGAATAGAGACATCCAGAAATCGAGAGGGTGGGGAGGAGAGACAGAAAGATACCTGCAGCCCTGTTTCACCACTTTCAAAGCTTTCCCTCTGCAGGTGGTGACTGGGGGCTCAAACCTGGATTCTTGCATTATAACATGTGCACTCAACCAGGTACACCACCATCTGGCCCCCAGCCCTTCCTTTTTGATTTAATTTTTATTTAAAATTTTATTTTCTTTCATTCT
Source organism: Erinaceus europaeus (assembly GCF_950295315.1). Classification (NCBI taxonomy): domain Eukaryota; kingdom Metazoa; phylum Chordata; class Mammalia; order Eulipotyphla; family Erinaceidae; genus Erinaceus; species Erinaceus europaeus. The sequence goes on along the minus strand of NC_080166.1, from coordinate 130,917,714 downwards.
TTATTGGATAGAGACAGCCAGAAATCGAGAGGAATGGAAGATAGAGAGAGGGACAGACAGACAGATACCTGCAGCACTGCTTCAGTACTCACAAAGCTTTCCCCCTCCAAGTGGGGACCAGGGGCTTAAACCTGGGTCCTTGCACACTGTAACATGTGCACTCAACCTTGTAGACCAGCACCTGGCCCCTGATTTAATATTATTTGTTGGATACAGGCAGACAGATATTGGAAGGGAAGGAGGAGTCAGAGAGAAATAGAGACACTGGAAACATTTCTTCACCACTTGCGAAGCTTTGCCCCTGCAAGGGGAGCCGAGGTCTTTGAGCAAGGTAGCATGTGGGCTCTACCAGGTATGCCACCACCTAGCCCCGCCTCATTTTAAGGAGCCATTTCATGCTGTGAATGTCTTTCCTCTCAGAAAAAAGAATGGCATAGGGCACATTTGATAATGACTCTTAGACATAGGTTGCTTCCCATTGAGAAGTCTGGGTATGTCGCCTGAGCATTCTAGCTCGTGGATGTAATTGGTGGCAGTGAACGATTGCAAAGGATAAAGATGCCTTCTCTCCCCACCACACACACACACACGCACACACTCACACACACACACACACACACACACACACACACACACTCACACACACACACACACTCACACACACATACACACACACTCATACACACACTCACACACACACTCACACTCACACACACACACTCACACACACATACACACACACACTCACACACACACCAACACACACACACTCACACACACACCAACACACACACACAACACACACACACACTCACACACACACCAACACACACACACACACACACACACACACACACACACACACACACATATCTTGCCTCAGGGACTGTTCCTATCACACAAAAGCACACACTGGCATTGAGGGGAAACAGTCCGTCTTGGCCTTTCCAGTTTCACTTTACATCACCCGTCATGTCATTTTCCACAGAGTCCTGTGCCTAGGCATAATTACACTGCCCCCATCCTCCCATCCTCCTCTTCCCTTAAATCACACTTGGCTGTATTCATCCACATAGGTGAAAGGAAAGAAATCCAAAAGTCAGTCAGTCACTCAGTCTCTCTCTCTCTCCCTCCCTCTCTCTCTCCCCCTTACTATCTAAGATATCCTGAAAATTAAAAAAAGTTACATTAAAAAACGACTTGGCAGCCCCAGTTGCTCTGCCCCTCCCCCTGCTCCACCCCCAGACTCTTAGAATTTCTCTGTTCTTCCCAAGCCTGTGTGTTCTCCTTATGGAGATGTTGTCTTGGATCCATGTGTAAAAATAGCAACTATTAAACAGGAAAGGCTTTCCCTTTGAGCAACTTTGGGCCAAGTATTGTTATTCTAAAAACGTCTACTCTTTTATTTTTTTCCTAGCAAAGACAGATTCTAGATAGTTTTAAGGTTCATCCAGTCTCTAAGAGATTTCTGTGAGTTTAATGCACCAAATCAGTTTGACAAATCAGTTTGTAGAGTTGCCAAATAAGATCTGGAAATCTGGGGACTGTCCTGTGGAATTGCACTGGATGGGCTCCTGTTTTGGGCATATGTGTGTTTTTGTTACAAACTGGTATCTTCTCTATCAACTTGCAATGATGTTTGCTCCTTATTTAGAGTCTTATTATTTTTTTTAGGAATGTTTCAGCCTCTATTTTCTCAAAATAAAGGAAGCAAAAAAGGAGGGCTTTGGATCCTCTCTCTTTGGTCTTGTTTAAAAAACTCATCTATCACTACCGACAAAATGTTTAGCCTCTCCTGCTCACATTCGGAGATGGCAGTTGGGTGTGATCTTGAAGTTCAAAGGTCTGCTTTCTGGCAAATGCAAAATGCTTTCTTAAAATTTTTAATATTTATTTATTTTCCCTTTTATTTCCCTTTTTGATTTTTTTTATTGTTGTTGTAGTTATTGTTGTTATTGATGTCATCATTGTTAGATAGGACTGAGAGAAATGGAGAGAGGAGGGGAAGACAGAGAGGGGGAGAGAAAGATAGACACCTACAGACCTGCTTCATCACCTGTGAGGTGACTCCTCTTCAGGTGGGAAGACAGGGGGCTCGAACCAGGATCCTTACATGGGTCTTTGCACTTCGTGCCACATGCACTTAACCAACCTCCCGACTCCAGAAAAATGCTTTTTTACATTCATATTGGCATCTGTTTGAGTATGTCCATCAACAGCGCCATCAAAGTGCACTGGTCAGGAGTGGGGTGAGGGTAGGGGTAGTCACTACTCGGGAGCCAACGTAATCCCTGACTGCAAAATACATGTGCAAAACCTTCATGAAGCAGTGAGCTGACTGTGTGATGAGCTGAACCTGCTGCAGGAAGAAGCTCTCATCCCTTGCCTAGCTCAACCACCTTTCATACTTGAATCATGAAATTCCAAGGTCTCTGGAGTTTCCAGTGAGAAAGCCTTACTGAACACTCTTTTTAAAAATTTTTATTTACTTATTTATTTATCCCCTTTTGTTGCCCTTGTTGTAGTTATTATTGTTGTTGTTATTGATGTCCTTGTTGCTGGAAAGGACAGAGAGAAATGGAGAGAGGAGGGGAAGACAGAGAGGGGGAGAGAAAGACACCTGAAGACCTGCTTCACTGCCTGTGAAGTGACTCTCCCTGCAGGTGGGGAGTCGAGGGCTCAAACCGGGGTCCTTACACTGGTCCTTGTGCTTTGCACCACCTGTGTTTAACCCACTGCACTACCGCCCGACTCCCTGAACACACTCAATTATTACAGTTTGCCTTTACACGAAGATGAATCCACCTGCCAGTCTGCCAGTTGACCCTTGACCTGTTCCTCTGGAATAATACATAGAAGTGTCTAATCTCCTTTTAATTCAACAGGTCTTCAGATATTTGAGACAGACAGAAAAGTCCATGAATCTTGACGTTGCCAGGCTAAATCACATCAATTTCCGTAAGTGTACTTCAGGGCACTTACCCACAATGGTAGTGAGTGTTTACCTGCCCATAGCACTTTGGGCACCCCAGAACACTCCTGAGAGCTGCAGATTCTTAATTTTAGACATGAATGACCAAGATTCAGAGAGAATAAGTCACCTGCCTTCATGACCCGATTCAACAAGGGCTGATTGAGCACTTAACTATGTTCCAGGGGCAGCCCTGACTATCCCAGGATAGAAGAGGGGGTGCAGTCTTCATGGCAATGTCCTCAGAGCCTTAGGGGCAAAGCAGTGAGCATGGCGTGCATGCACTATAGGAGATGCAAGGTGATGGTCAGGCCTTGACAGACTTAGAACCACTGCCTCCCAAGCCAGTTGAGTAAGGTCTGGCCTGAGTGGGCACACGCTTGCATAGATGTGTCCCAATGAAAATATTCATTTTTACTCTTTATTATGAAAATGGAAAACACTCATAAATATAAAGACAGATGACAGAATTGAGATGATCTTTTAGTCAACCAGACACCTTGGCAGATTTTTTTTTAACTGGGTAGGACAGAGAGAGAGAGAGATTGAGAGAGAGAGAGAGAGATAGAGAGAGAGAGAAGAGAAGGGAACAGAAGGGGAGGGGAGGGGAGGGGAGGGGAGAGGAGAGGAGAGAGAAGAGGAGAGGGGAGAGGAGAGAGAGGAGAGAGAGGAGAGAAGAGAGAGAGAAGAGGGGAGGGGAGGGGAGAGGAGAGGAGGGGAGTGGAGGGGAGAGGAGAGAGAGAGAGAAGAGGGGAGGGGAGGGGAGAGGAGAGGAGAGGAGGGGAGGGGAGGGGAGGGGAGGAGAGAGGTGAGGAGAGAGAGAGAGAGAGAGAAGAGGGGAGGGGAGGGGAGAGGAGAGAGAGAGAGAGAGAGAGAGAGACAGAGACGTGCAGACCTGTTTCACCGCGTATAAGGCATCCCCTGTGCGTGTGGGGAGCCAGGGTGTGAACCCAGATCCTAGCATGGATCCTTGCACTTAGTACTATGTGTACTTAACTGGGTGTGCTACCTCATGGTCCGGCAGAAAATTTTCCTTAAGACTACTTCAAATTTGGGGCCAGGCAGTTGAGCACACACATATTCAAGGACTCGTGTTCGAGCCCCTGGTCTCCACCTTCAAGGAGGAAGCTTCCTAAGTGGTGAAGCAGAGCTGCATGTGTGTCTCTGTATATTTCTCTCCTCTCCCTCTCCTGATTTCTCTCTGTCTCTATCAAGTAAAGTAATTCAATGTTATTTTTTCAAGACTACCTCATGTAGAATTATATGGGGTCTAGGACAGGTAGGGTTCAGGAGGGGAGGGCATCAGTAGAGGACAAATCCACATGGTCTCCATAAACTCTCAGCATTTACCATCATCTTCCCCTCCCTCTAACTCACCAACCTGTAGGTGCTTCTTTGATCACCTCTAAGACAGCACCTCTTCCTCTCATTTCTATCCTTCCGCTAAAAATTATCTTCCCCTCTGTCACTGGCAAAAAGAGGGCAAAATAAAAGTCCCCTGGTCTATGGAGTGAAAGAAAGAGCAGACTTTTGTCACTAGCTGCAAATCACATTTCCTATTAGCAACGTGACCTTGGGCAGAGAGCCTCTTCTCCCAGGGCACCTGCTTACTTATCTGCGAAATGAAGAGACCAGGCTAGAAAATTTCAAAGGGATTTCCCTGCATCAAATGTTTTATGATCCACTATGTCTGAAAGCGCTCTGCTGAATGTTAAAATCCTGGTCTGGGTGAGGAGAGGAGGAAAATGCAGGGGATGCACAAACACCAAGGATGGACACTGCACACACACACACGCACGCACACACACACATACACATACACGCACGCGCACACACACACACACATACACGTGCACACAGACACACACATACACACACACACGGGCACGCACGCATGCACGCACGCACACTCACAGGCGCACACACTCCCCTAGTGAAAGGAACTGAGCCAGGAAGTCCTCTCCAACACCTTACAACTAAGTAACTCCTTAAAGTTCTCACATCAACCCTTGACCTCAGCTGTCACTGCCAGGACGTCCCCAACCATCTCTTCAGACATCCCCCCCCTTTTTTTATTTAGAAACCAACAGTAAGGAGGCTAATCGGAAGTAACCAAGTCAAATTAGTTTCCTCAGAAAGAGTCCATGACGTGGGATCAGAAGTGAGGTTCTGTTTCTCCCAGACACAGGAAGGACAGCTTTGACTTAACAAGCAATAATTCCTCACATGGTTTTTCTGTTTGTTTGGTTTTCAAAGATTGGTCTAGCAAAAACAAATTCAATGTAGGGGCGAGGGCTGGGGAGATAGCATAATGGTTCTGCAAAAAGACTTTCATGCCTGAAGCCCTGAGTCCTCAGGTTCAACCCCTAGCACTACCATAAGCCAGAGCTGAGCAGTGCCCTGGTGTATAAATTAAAAAGAGAGAAAAATAAAAGGGGGGGGGGCAGGTGGTGGTGCACCTGGTTGAACGCACATGTTACAATGCACAAGGACCCAGGTTCGGGCCCCACTCCCCACCTGCAGGGAGAAAAGCTTCAGAAGTGGTGAAGCAGGGCTGTAGGTGTCTCTCTGTCTCTCACCCTCTCTGTCCATCCCTTCTCTCTTAATTTCTGACAGTCTCTATCCAATAAAAGATAGATAGATAGATAGATAGATAGGGAGAAAAGTATATAAAATTCAGTGTAGGACCACTATGGTTTATTTATGTCATTGAACTTGAACTTTTCTTCTGCTTAGCATTGCTTTATTAAGCCACATGATGTATCTGTTTCATGGCAAACCTGTTTTGTTGGCTTTATATTCTTCACTTTGTTCTTGTCATTGTCTTAAACTCACCAATTAGGGAGAATACAGATTTAATTAGTAGAAAATTCCACCCACTCACAACTATGGATAAGTGGAAAGTGAGTATAGAAAGCAAGGCTTTTGGGGGTCGGGCGGTGGCGCAGTGGGTTAAGCGCACGTGGCGCAAAGCGCAGGACCGGCGTAAGGATCCCGGTTCGAGCCCCCGGCTCCCCACCTGCAGGGGAGTCGCTTCACAGGCGGTGAAGCAGGTCTGCAGGTGTTTATCTTTCTCTCCCCCTCTCTCTCTGTCTTCCCCTCCTCTCTCCATTTCTCTCTGTCCTATCCAACAACAAAGCAACGTCAACAATGGCAATAATAACCGCAACGAGGCTGCAGCAACTAGGGCAACAAAAAAAGGGGGGAAAATGGCCTCCAGGAGCGGTGGATTCATGGTGCAGGCACTGAGTCCAGCAATAACCCTGGAGGGAAAAAAAAAAAAAAAAGAAAGCAAGGCTTTTTTTCCACCCCCACTTACGGAGAGAAGAGGAAATGAAGTAACCAGCCTGTAACACCATGAGTAGTTTCTGCCACATAGCAAGTTCTGTTCTGACAGCAAATAATGGAAGTATTTTATTTCCCCATTCAAATATGACTTTGTAGTAATCATAAAAGCCACAGTGGACTAATTAACAACTAACAAGGAGTTGGCTTTGAAATTATGCAGTTAACAAACTCTCCCCATGTCACCCTGTAGGTGGTCCAGGTGTTAGAGCATTGTATTTAAAAGCATGAAGCCCTAAGTTCAATTCCTGGCCTTGCGATTGACAATGATGCTCTGGTTCTACCGCTCCTCTCTCTTTCTCTCATGTTAATAAATGAAAGAGTATTTTAAAAATACTTTTATTTATAAAAAGGAAACATTGACGAAACCACAGGATAAGAGGGGTACAACTCGGCTCAATTCCCACCACCAGAACTCCGTATCCCATCCCCTCCCCTGATGGCTTTCCCATTCTTTATAAATTAGGGCAAAATATATACCTGAAAGCAAAAATACACAATAATCTTTAGTGAGGCAGTATCAAGTTCATACTGAAATAGTGTCCACTTAGACTTAGATACCCTCCTCACCTATTTCCTATTACAGTTCTCTCACTCACTCCAAAGCTAACCTTATCAAAGCAAGGACTGCAAAAGCTGAATAAGGGCAAGAGACTGGCATACTTTAACGATGATTCTTTAGTCACTATCAGACCATTCTATCAGCTGGGGCCCTAATTGGGAAGTCCTGAGATTCCCAAACAGACTTGATGGGCCTAGAACTCAAATAAATCCCCTCTCTCCATTGATACCGGTCATCTCTATCAGGAACAACACAATAGACTCCTCTGTGGACCCCCATAGGACCTTGCCCTCAACTTGGATCAACAATGGTAGAGAATGTTCCATCCTCTGAAGGGAGGCTGGACAACAGACTCTATGTTACACCTGAGGAAGATGGGTCAATATTGGGGCAGCTTGGAATGTTCCTACTCCAGGTTCAAGTCCCCAGTCCCCACCTGCAAGGGAAAGCTTTGTGAGTAGTGAAGCAGGGCTGCAGGTCTCAGTATCTCTCTTTCTCGCCCTTGCTCTCGCTCTTCCTTACTTCTCTTCTTTCTTTCTATCTGTCTCTATCCAATATACAAAATTAAATAGACAAAGTACTTTAAGATATATATATTTTTTTAAATCACCTTAAAAAAGAGAAGGCAAGTTGGCACAAACATTTTAACAATGTTTGATGTAAGAGGGGGCCTGATTTGGGGGTGAGAGCTGTAGGCAGGTATCACAGGGAGATGAGAAATCATTCCTCAGTGTCAACAACTGTACGGTAACTAACATCCCAATAAAGTAATTAAAAAAAAAAGATTTTGAAAGTGGGTTCCAACTATGCTCTGTGTATGTTTAGTTTGCAAATCATGAAAATGTTTTGGAAAGCAGTTAAAACCAAATATGATGAATTCATAGGGTTCCACAAAGGTTTCATTGAATAACAATGTTTTTATTTTTCTCTTCCCCACCAAGATTATCTGTGTGGCTCAGTGCTTGCACAATGAATCCACCACTCCTGGTGGCTTTTTTTTTTTTATCTTTTTTTATTATTATTTATTTATTCCCTTTTGTTGCCCTTGCTGTTTTATTGTTGTAGTCATCATTGATGTCGTTGTTGGATAGGACAGAGAGAAGTGGAGAGAGAAGGGGAAGACAGAAAGGGGGAGAGAAAGACAGACACCTGCAGACCTGCTTCACAGCTTGTGAAACGACTCCCCTGCAGGTGGGGAGCTGGGGGCTTGAACCGGGATCCTTACACCGGTCCTTGTGCTTTGCACCACCTGCGCTTAACCCGCTGCACTACAGCCCGACTCCCTAAAATCTTATTTGATAGAGCAGAGAGGAATTGAGAGGGGAAGAGAGGATAGAGATAGAGAAGGATAGAGATACCTGCAGATATGCTTCGCTGTTCATGAAGTGCCCCCTTCATTCCCCTACAGGTGAGCAGCAAGGATTTGAACCCATGTCCATTAGGACAGTGGCATGTACACTTTACCCAGTGCAGTACTGCCTGTCCTCACATTGAATCATATTTTAAGAGTATTGTCTGGGTGTTTTCTGACAACTCATTCCCTTAATTCATAGATCAGAGAATTGGGCTCTGTGTTATGCATTCACTGTCAAGTTAAACTTCAATACTATGACACTCTGAGTAAGTAAATACACAGATATTTATTTGACACCAATCCAAAATTCTGAGTAAATATAATTTTATTGAGTCCCTCCATGTGATGTTCAAACTTTGCATTTAGGTAGAATAAATAGACTTACCACTTAGTAAAAATCATTCTACATATGAAATTATCTGTGTTATCATATAAATATTATCATAAATATAATTTGTGATAATTATCTGTCAATGCTTTCAGATTCTTTGTCTAACATAATGAGAAAGCATCTCTTCTCCTTAGGTCAACAGAAACAAGTAAAGGCTATTTGCCATATTAAATAATTAAAACCTTGCATATGTGAAAGTGACCTTTACTCATGTGTCTTATTAGCCTCAGTTTATTTGCTCAGACTTTCTTTCTTTCTTTCTTTCTTTCTTTCTTTCTTTCTTTCTTTCTTTCTTCCTTCCTTCCTTCCTTCCTTTCTTTCTTTCTTTCTTTCTTTCTTTCATTTTTATTTATAAAAAGGAAGCACTGACCAAAAAAACCATAGGATAAGAGGGGTGCAATTCCACACAATTCCCACCATCAGAACTCCGTATCCCCTCCCCTCCCCTGATAACTGTCCTATTCTTTAACCCTCTGGGAGCATGGACCCAGGATCATTATGGAGTTCAAAAGGTGGAAGGTCTGGCTTCTGTAATCGCTTCCCCATTGAACATGGGCGTTGGCAGGTGGATCCATACTCCCAGTATATCTCTCTCTTTCCCTAGTGGGGTTCTAGGGAAGTGGGGCTCCAGGAAACATTGATGGGGTCGTCTGCCCAGGGAAGTCTGGTTGGCATCATGGTAGCATCTGGAACCTGGTGGCTGAAAAAAAGAGTTAACATATACAGCCAAAAAAAATTGTTGACTAATCATGAACCTAAAGGCTGGAAAAGTTCATATGAAGAGTTGGGGGTTTTCTGTTTTGTAGATAGTAGTCCTATTTTAATTATATTCCAAAGAGCCCATGACTATATATATTTTTTTCCTGAGCCTGACATCTAATATGAAGGTGAATCTAAGTTATTGTCTGGGGAGGTGATGTCATGGCTGGAAAAAGGACCAGAAAGCTGGATCAGGGAAGAGAGTAACTTCTAAATATGGGAAAGGGGTATAAATATTGTTGACTATAAACCTCATTGATTTGATGTGATCTGGGGCCCATATTCAGCTTAGAAGCCTATGTGACCTCTGCATCCCTATAGATCTGAGCTCACATTCTGTGGTCATGATCAGGAATGTTCCAAGAGGTCCCAATTTCAGGACCCATCTTCCTAAGGTGGAACATAGAGTATGTTGTCCATCCTCCTTTCAGAAGATGGAACATTCCCTACCATTGTCGATTCACATCGAGGGCAAGGTCCTATGGGGCCCACAGAGGGGTCTGTTTTGTTGTTCCTGGTAGACATGACCAGTAACAATGGAGAGAGGGATCTGTTCGAGGTCTAGGCCCATCATGGCTCAGACTTTCTTAAAGCCACTTTGCGTGCACGCAAGGAGAGGATGCTGATAGTGTACTGCCAATGGAATGCATGATGCCTAAAACCAATCTTGCAGAATCTTGAATCCACAAGGTGGGGAAATATGAAGCTCTATGTTGACTTGCACAAAAATATCCCTCTGTATATTCTCTTCCTTATATGCTTCTAAACATCCTCTAGAATCCCTACATTCAAATAGGCATTATGCTTTTTAGCTCGAAAATACTGTAAGATCTATGATTCCTCTCCAAGGTCTTGTCTAAAAAACACTTATACTAAGAGCTCTATGCTGTGCTCTCCATGGTGCCATTTGTAATAGCCAAGATTTGGAAACAACCTAAGTGTCCAGTGATGCATTAAGGGTAAAGGACTTCCGGTGTGTCTACACAAGGACATACTACTCAGTTCTAATAAAGGGAAAAACCTTCTCTTTTGCTACAGCATGCATGGGTGGCACTGGAGGCATCACGTTAAGTAAAAGATGACCCAAGGAATAAGATGAGTCCTGAATGATCTCTCTCCTAGGCGAGGCTTCAACACATCAAGGCTCATTTTTGCTTTTGTTTTCCTTTCTGTGGCATTCAGGAGCTATTTCCAGAGTAGACATCCTGAAGTGTCTTGTCAATGGTTCCTTCCACGTGTTTTGTGGTTTTCAATCTATCCATGAATTTGACCTGCTTTTGAGTTTGACTCAGAAGTCAAGAGTTTGACTTTCATACATGTTGAGATGTGCTGGTCCCATCACATTCCTCGGAATGTTGACACCCAATTTTTAGACAGTATTTATTTAAAAGATTCTCTTTTCTTCATTTAATGTTCTGAATTCTCTTGTTATTATACCAACTATCCATAAGTGTGTGGGATCCATTACAGATAGCATCTTGGAATAGTTATTTCCTTAATAAAATGGTGTTTACGATTATTTTTATTTACTATTAAACTCTCTAAGGTCAAAATAAAAAAAATTGAGGTGATACTGTTTGATTTTTAAGGAAAATAGAACTGTGTATTCATTCCCACTGTCCTATCTAAAACATTTCTATAAATATATGCCTCTACAAGTAGTCATATCTGTATACATACTTTAAAAAAAATATAGTTTCAGGGCTGCTGTCTGGGCTCTCAACTCTACTGCATAGGTCAGCGTGTCTATTTCTGAGCTAGTGCCATGCAGCTTTGATCCTGATAGTACTGTAAGATACTCTGGAGCCAAAATGTGCTGCCTCTACATTTACTCTTTTCAGGATGTTTCTGGTGATTCTGGATCTTTTCTGGTTCCCAATGAATTTCTGTATTGTTTATTTTATCCCCCTTAAGTAAATTCAGTAAGACTTCAGTGAAGATATCATTGAATTTCTATATTTCTCTGGGAAGGGTGTATGTGTGATTCAAGTTTCTTAAGGATTTCTAGTTCTAAAAATAACAAGTATTTTGTCTTATGTGCAGTTGTAGGTTTTTTCCATTCACACCAAATGCCTCCATGTAGTTGAATTTTCTTGTTTCTTCTTATGTCCATTTTTGGAAAGGAGAGTGATTTCTTCTAAAAGAAAAAAATATAAATGTGCACATCTGAAAGGGAAAATTGGAAAGATATTTTCAGCTGTCAAGATTCATTCTTGACTTGTTATTCAAGGGTACTTCATTTATATAGTAAGATAATTAAATTTAAATCCACCATTAAAACACACACACACTCATCTCAAGAATACATTTGGTAATAAAAATAAGCCCCCTTCTCTTTCTACATAGCTAATAATTTTGTAGAGTTTTATCCCCAAAGTGTGGGATATTAGATGTGGTTCTTAACATTGTTTTTAAATTTCTTTTTTTTTCCTGATACTCTGGGAGGACCATTTCTTCTGTCCCCCAATCTTTCTCACATTCAGGTCACATTCCATGACATTTCACTTCCCCTACTTTCTGTCTGTATCATGTTGAGGTAAAATATTGCAAGTGTTCATAAGGGAGGTGTATTAAAAACATAAACACCAGTTTAGAGATGACTCTTGGGCTCTATGATTTGTAGGTTGTTGTCTTCAGGAAGTCATTTCTCATTATACCATTCAGCTTATCTGCTTCTAGTTGAGTCTTATTCTCTGTTTGTAGTCTTCAACCTGGTGGCAATTCTGACACCCTAGCCATTACAAAGAAAGAAAGGAAGGGAGGAAGCTAGGAAGGGAGGGAGGGAGGGAGGGAGGGAGGGAGGAAGGGAGGGAGGGAGGGAGGGAGGAAGGAAGGGAGGAAGGAAAGAAGGGAGGAAGGAAAGAAGGGAGTAAGGAAAGGAAAAATGAAGGAAAGAAGGAAGGAACGAATGAAGGAAGGAAAGAAGGCAAAAAGGAAGGGAGGGAGGGAGGGAGGGAGGAAGGGAAAGAAAAGGAAGCCCTATATTCCAGTATCACACTAGACAAATTAAATTTGAATCTTTGAGAGCAGAATTCTGGCATCAGTATTTAAAAGCGTACCCCAGGCGACCCGCAGATTCAGCCAGAGGCCTGAGCAAATCTCTGGACTCAAAACTAGGCTGCCCCACTATAGTCAGTCATCACTGTCCACATTGACTCATCATCACATAAGTGGTCAGCGAAATTGGGGGCACAAAAGGCAAAGCAAAAGCCTGCAGGTGTTTGGAATTACTTAGAGAAAGGTCTTGTTTTGTTTCCTGTCAGTGAAAAAAACCCTTGAGACTGAGCAGATAAAAATCCCTGGAGAGTGATACCTTGCACTTGTAGCCTAACAAAGTACAAACCCTCATGCATGCTCTAGGAAAATTCCTTTTGTTGGCAATACTTCTGCCCAGAAAGACTAAAAATTTCTTCATGGTCCGTGTGTGTGTGTGTGTGTGTGTGTGTGTGTGTGTGTGTGTGTGTGTGTGTGTGTGTGTGTGTTCCTAGGTTCTCCTATAAAATATTTAAAATATCGCCAAAATCAAGAGGCTTAAAGCAGCAAAGTTTTTCACAGTCCTGGGGTCCAGAAATCTGAAATCAAGCTGGTTTTGTTCTGTTTTGTTCTTCTTGCCCCTTTCTCAGCACTTAAGGTCAAAAGGCCAGTGCTGGAAGCTTTGGTGTTCTTTCATTTGCAGAGGCGACATTCAGTCTCCCCCTTCATCTTCAGGTAACCTTCTCCCCTCTGTAGGTGTCTGTGTCTTCATGTGTCCACTCTTTACAAGAAGATCAGTCCTTGGGGTCAACACCCTAATGTGTGACCCGAATTGAACAAAAATAATTCCATCTGCAAAAATCTAGCTGCCAAGTCAAGTCACTTTCTGAAGGCCCTAATGGATGATATATATATATATATATATATTATTTTCAACTTTCCTGCAGCTTTGGTGCTATTTATCATTCTTCCTAAACACCACACACACACACACACACACACACACACACACACACCTTTTGTGTCTATTTGACATCCCTAGCTTCTGTCATAATATTGTTCCTCGCAATATATTGCAAAATCTGCTATGTATGTTGCTGAGAAGTCATTGAGGGCAGGGAGAATGACTATCTCTGTGCATAAACATTTATCAAGCAAGGCCCTTGGTGAATGTTAACATTGGAAGGACGGACAAGGAGATGGTAGGGAGGAGACAGAGAAGAAGGAGGAGGAGGATGAGGGAGAGGAGGAAAGTGAAAGGGGGAGAGAGAGATGTCCATTTACTTTTTATTTTTAATATTTATTTATTTTCCCTTTTGTTGCCATTGATGTTTTTGATTGTTGTTGTAGTTATCATTGTTGTTATTGATGTCATCGTTGTTAGATAGGACAGGGAGAAGTGGAGGAGGGGCAGAGAAAGATAGATACCTGCAGACCTGCTACACTGCCTGTGAAGTGACTCCCCTGCAGGTGGGGAGCCAGGGACTTGAACCAGCATCCTTACACTGGTCCTTGTGCTTTGTGTCAAATGCCCTTAACCAGCTGAGCTACCGACTGACTCCTGAGATCTGACCATTTAATTGAACAAGGAACAAGGCCACAGGGTACTTCCATGAACACCATTGGTACAACATGTAACCTTGACTTGGTGCACTTCTTACAATTAATTATCTCAAGGTCAGTGTTGCTTATCCAAACTGAGTATCTTCCACTTGCAAAATACAATGCCAACTACTACAAAGTTGTTTTGTGATAAAAGTATAGCTCAAGATCAATGATTGTTGAGACCCACTTGCCAAATGGAGTGTCATAATTTCTGGGAACTATGGTCTCCATCAAGATACTCAAGAAACAAAAGGCTCTTCTATATGCACCAATAAGATTTGATTTCTTTCTTTATTTTTTAAATTTGTTTTCCTTAAATATTTTTATTTATTTATTATTGGATAGAGACTGAGAGAAATTGTGAAGAGAGAGGAAGATAGAGAGAGAGACAGACAGACAGATAGAGAGACACCAGAAACCCTGCTTCACCACTGGTGAAGCTTGCCCTCGGCAGTTGGGAATCGGGATTGAACTTGGGTCCTGGTACACTGTAATGTGTGTGCTTAGCTAGGTGCACCACCACCTGGCCACAAGATTTGATTTTTTTTTTTTTTTGTAAGTCTGACTCATTTATCTGATGAGCAAGAGAAAATGGAGGATTGAACTCAGGGATTTACATATGCTAGGCTTGCCTGCGTATTACTGCAAAGTCACCTCCCAGGCCAATGGGATTGGTTTTATCTGTTGGTCCACTCCATGACCGTCAGTCCCATGACATAGGAATCTGGAAGGTGACATAGTCGCTTGGAAAACAGAGACTCTTTCCGGGGAAGTATGTGGCTGTAGCAGTCTAGGTCTGAAACCTTCACCAGCACTTGCCAAGAACAGTGCTAGAGGCTGGCTGTCAACTAGCTGAGGTTGGATTTTTTTCTTTTTTGTCAGACAGGTGAAATCTAGAGCTGGGCAGTGGCACACCTAGCTGAGTGCACATGTTAGAATTCGTGAGGACCCAGGTTTGAGTCCCCAGTCCCCACCTTCAGGGGGGAAGCTTTGTGAGTGGTGAAGCAGTGCTGCAGGTGTCTCTCTGTCTCTCTCCCTCTCTAGCACCCCCTTCTCTCTTGATTCTGGCTCTCTCTATTCAATAAGTAAAGATAATAGTAAAAAAAATTAGAGGGAGTCCGGCTGTAGCACAGCGGGTTAAGAGCACATGATGCAAAGCACAAGGACCGGCGTAAAGATCCCTGTTCGAGCCCCTGGCTTCCCACCTGCAGGGGAGTCGCTTCACAGGTGGTGAAGCAGGTCTGCAGGTGTCTGTCTTTCTCTCCCCCTCTCTATCTTCCCCTCCTCTCTCCATTTCTCTCTGTCCTATCCAACAACGACAACATCAATAATAACTACAATAATTAAAAAGGACAACAAAAGGGAATAAATAAATAAGTATAAAAAAATTAAAAACAAAATTAGAAACACAGATTTCAAACAGGTAAAGTCCTTTGCTTCTACTCGTAGCCCCAGGTCTTCCGGTGGCTTCTCCTCCCTTTCCCCTACTCTTTATTCTCTTTGATATTTCAATCCCAGCAGACTCTTGGGGGCAAAAGCCCTTCTTCCTGTGTGTTCCCCAAACTTCCAAACACACCCCAGTGTCCTGCATCTCACTCTTTAAGTAATGATAAGCAGCTCTGGCAATTGGTGGATCGAATGGTGACCCCTGACCTTTCCAGACCAGGGCAGAAGGCGGGAGGCTGGAGTGGGTCTGTGTGTCTGACACAGTGCAGAAAACTGTCCCTTCTGGGGCCTGTCAGGGCTGCTTGCCAGAATGCAACTCGGTGACAAGCCTGGAAACAGTTCTGAGGGCAAGAGGAGAAATGTGACAAGGAAGGAGGCAGGCTTCCACGTGACTCCGGTCTGGAGAAATGAAATGTGACAGGTGTGGATACCATGCAGGACAACTATAGTTGACACTTCCCAGGGGCTCCTTCAGGCACCTGCGGAGCAGAAGGTGCACTGACAACAAAGTGCAAAGCAAGCCGTGAAGCTGCAATGGGGATGGTGGTCACCTGTGGAAATTTCTTTCTCTTTCTTTCTTTTTTTTTCTTGCCTCCAGGGTTATTGCTGGGGCTCGGTGCCTGCAAGACAAATCCACTGCTCCTAGAGACTATTTTTTCCCCATTTTGTTGCCCTTGTTGTTGTGCTTGTTGTCATAGCGTTGTTGTTGTTGGAAAGGACAGAGAGAAACGGAGAGAAGAGGGGAAGACAGAGAGGAGGAGAGAAAGATAGACTTCTGCAGACCCGCTTCCTTTGCGTCATGTGCACTTAACCCGCTGCGCTACTGCCTGACTCCCACCTGTGGAAATTTTGCGACAAGTAATTACGAGTCTCTTGTTGTCCCTGTTTGCCAACCCGTGTTAGCCTTCTGCACCCATGTTACTTCATGACACCAGAAGGTAGCTACTGACTGAACTGACAGCCTACTTTTAGTCATGACTGTCTTACTACTACCTTTTCCGAAAAAGAAAATAAACAAAGATCTCACCATACTTTCTTTTATAAATTTTTTTTAAATTATCTTAATTTATGTATTAGATAGATAGATAGAGAGAGAGAGAGAGAGAGCTGCAACACTGCTTCACCACTCACAAAGCTTCCCCCTTGCAGGTGGGGATCAGAGGACTCAGTTCACATTTTTTGTGCATTGTAGCATGTGTGCTTAACAAGGTACACAGCCACCTACCCCGTTTCTTTTCGGTAACTTGATTTTGTTTATTGGATAAAGACAGACAGATGTTGAATGGGAAGGGGGAGACAGAGGGGAAGAGAGACACCTGCAGCCCTGCCCTGCTTCACTACTTATGAAGCTTTGCCTTGGCATATGGGGACCGGAGACTTGAACCGAAATCTTTGTGCATTGCAAAACATTCTACTAGGTATGCCGCCACTCAACCACCTCCCCTCTCCACCTCCACCACCCCCTCTAACACTTTCTCTTTCCTTTTTCTCACCTTTCACCCTCTTTCTCTCAGGTACCTCTCTTTCTATTGTCCACACTCACCCGCTGATTTTCACTTTGTTTTGTAAAGGCTTTAGACCTTTCTTTTTTTTTTTAAAAATATTTATTTATTTATTCCCTTTTGTTTTATTGTTGTTGTAGTTATTGTTGTTGTTATTGATGTCGTCATTGTTGAATAGGACAGAAAAAAATGGAGAGAAGAGGGGAATGCAGAGAGAGGGAGAGAAAGAGGCACCTGCAGACCTGCTTCATCGCCTGCAAAGCGACTGACTCCCCTGCAGGTGGGGAGCCAGCCGGGGGCTCAAACTGGGATCCTAACACCAGTCTTTGCGCTTTGCACTGCTTTAGACCTTTCTATCACACACAGAGGTGAAACCATACACAGATGTCTTTTCCCTTCTAACACATATTCCCTCTATCTTTGTAAGTGGGTGGGAGAGAGCTGCTGTCTCCCACATTCTAGCTTCTTGGTGTCTCTTTCAGTGACTTTCCAGAGATCAAAGCCTTCATGGTGATTTCAATCCATTGGGTTGTGGATTGAATATCTGCAGAGAGAGTTGATCATTCCTTTGCTTTTAGTGAGCATTGTAAATAAACATGACTAAGATACCCGCGTAAGTACCTATTGTCATGATGTGTCCTGTGTCCTGTCCTGATGGCTCAGAATACTAAAGCCGTGCATGGGAGAAGGCCAAGGTTAAGTTGACAGGAGCATCAGTCTGTCCCCTGGCTGGTGAAGTGGCAGACACTACTCAATTGTGTCTTTAAAATATAGTACAAGAGAATGAAGACACCACATGTGTGACCTGAGTTAGCTAGAAAATCTGCACGCCATTATCTTGTGTTGCTTTATTTACAAACATTCTCTTAATTAGAGTGAGCATGTTAAGTTGTATTTTGCCCACATGCTTTGCACAATATCCAGAGATGAGTTATCTGTAACAGACACTGAAATCATAAACACATGTAAGTTTGCTCCTTGATGACACAGTGCTGTAAGCTAAGGCCTTTAGCTTCATAACCTTTGTTACTGAGTAGTATTGCAAAAGGAATGTACCTACTGTTTAATTTGGTTTAAAAAAATGAAATTATGTTGTTAGAATTTCATCCAAGACTAAATTGTTAAGAATTTGGAGTGAAGTAACACTGCTTTATTTTTTATTGTAATTAATTAATTAATTAATTAGCCTTCAGCTGTGTCACTGGGTCTCAGTGCCAGCATTACAAATTCACCGTTCCTGGTGACCAGTTTTTCCATTTTATTGGATAGGACAGAGAGAAATTGAGAGGGAAAGGGGGATAGAGAGGGAGAGAGACAGCAACATCTGCAGACCTGCTTTGCCACTTGTAAAGTGTCCCCCCCTCCTCCAGCAGGTGGGGGACTGGGAGCTGGAACCCTGATCCTTGTGCAGGTCCTTGCACTTAGTTCTATGTGTGCGTAACCGGGTGTGCCACCACCCGCCCCCCCACACACACTGTTTTATTTTAATCTTTGATGACAGTGATTAACTTTGTAAAATATCAAGCATGGGGGAGCCGGGCTGTAGCTCAGCAGGATCCCCGTTCGAGCCCTGGCTCCCCACCTGCAGGGGAGTCACTTCACAGGCGGTGAAGCAGGTCTGCAGGTGTCTATCTTTCTCTCCCCCTCTCTGTCTTCCCCTCCTCTCTCCATTTCTCTCTGTCCTATTCAACAACGACGACATCAATAACTACAACAATAAAACAACAAGGGCAAAAAAGGGAATAAATAAATAAATAAATAAATATAAAATTAAATTAAAAATAAAAAAAATATATCAAGCATGCTGACTTTGAATTTTTTTAAAGCGTGTTTTAACTTATTCAACAGTCTCATTCCCTGAATGCTGACTGTAGGCTTAGCAGCAGTCTAGGTGCTGAGGATTACAGTGAATAAGTCAACGTCACCTCACTCTTGCGGTTTAAATCATAGTGGAAGGAAGCAGATAGTAAGGAAATAAACAACATGGAGGTACTGGTAAGGAGAAATTAAAGCCCTGTGAGTAAACTACGAGATGTCAAGGAGGTGAAGGGAGTTCTGTTTAGCCAAAGGTGATTCGGAGAGCCTCTAAAGCACTGGTGGAAAACGTTTCTTTCTGTGTAGGACCAGTTAGATATTTAGAACTCATTTGGCAGCCATCCAAAGTTATCATCTTAAAAAATGAGCACCTAATGTCGCTCTGTGAAAAGCTCCGAGATTCATTGTATTTTGAGTCTCGTCTGTGGTAGTTCTATCAGCATCAGACAGAGAAGACCTTCCGGCTGGACATTCCCCACCGCTGCTCAAAGGGAAGTTGCACTAGACATGGACAAAGTAAAGATAGAACTGTTGTGACTATCAGGTATAAAATATTTCAGGAAGCAGAAACAGCTTATATAAAGACCCTGTGTTAGGGGGCCAGGCAGGGGCATGCACAGTTAAGCACACACAGTATTAAGCACAAGAACCTGCAAGGATCCTGGTTCGAGCCCCTAGTTCCCTACCTGCAGGGGAGACACTTCACAAGCAGTGAAGCAGGTCTGAAGGCGTCTCTCTCCCTCTCTATCTCCCCTTCCTCTCTCAGTTTCTCTCTGTCCTAACCGATAAAATGGGAGAAGTAGCTGCTGGCAGGTGCAGTGGATTCATAATCCTTGCACCAAACACCAGCAATAACCCTGGAGGCAAGAAATAAATAAATAATAAACACTGTTTGTTGTGGAAAAAAATATAAACAGACTGTCTGACCCAGAGGATCAGTCTGACTAGAATCCAGTTGTCTAAATAAAGATGACTTACTCAATGTGAAATCATGAAATTATCAAGGGTCTAGGGCATCTAGAACCTTCCATTAAGTCCTAGTGAATTAAATTATTTTGGAAGCTGTTTCTTTCTTTTTAAAAAATATGTAATGTATTTATTCCCTTTTGTTGCCTTTGTTTTATTGTTGTAGTTATTATTGTTGTTATTAGTGTCATTGTTGGATAGGACAGAGAGAAATGGAGAGAGGAGGGGAAGACAGAGAGGGGGAGAGACCTGCAAACCTGCTTCACCGCCTGTGGGGATCCGGGGGCTCGATCTGCAGTTGGGGAGCTGAGGGCTCGATCTGGGATCCTTCTGCAGGTCCTTGTGCTTTGCGCCACCTGCGCTTAAATCACCAGGCTACCACCCAGCACCCTGGAAGCTGTTTCTATCTTGAGCTCATGTTATTTTCTTTCTTTCCTTTTAAGGATGGAGGCAGAGAGAAGTAGAGAGGGAGAGAGGGGGTCAGGTGGTGGTGAGCTGCTTGAATTCACATGTTACCATGTGCAAGGACCTGGGTTCAAGCCCCCAGTTACCACATGCAGAAGAGAATCTCTGTAAGTGAGAATGCAGTGCTGGAGGTATCTCTCTGTTTCCCTCCCTCTACCATTCCTTCTCAATTTCTGGCTGTCTTTATCCTATCAATATGTAATGCTAATTTAAAAAGAGAGAGGGGAGAGACACCTTAAATTCTGCTTCAGTGCTCATGAAACCCCCCCACCCACACAGGTGAGGGCTGAGGACTTGAACCCGGGTCTTTGAGCACATGATAACAAATGTATTCTACTAGGTGCGCCACACCCTGGCCACCCTATGTAATTTTTATATTATCTGTAGTTTTCACAAAGGAACAACCAGAATCCTAGGGTAACGGGTCAGGTGAGGGCTGGAAAGATTTGTAACAATTTAAAAGGAGTTATACTTTCGTATCCCTAAAACCTGAGAGCTAAGTATGGATTAAATTACCCTTTCTCTGCCACCAGACTTATCACCAAGGCTTGGTGTCTGCACAGTAATTCTACTGATGCCAGTAGCTATTTTTTTTTCCCTTTCGTAGAGGATGAAAGACAGGGGAAAGAGTGAGAGAGAGGAGAGACATCTGCAGTACTGCCCTACCAATTTTGCCCTACCAGCTTGCCCTTTTACTCTCCCCAGAGGTGGGGATCTAGGACTTGAGCTCACTCATGGTGACGTGTGTGTACGTCATTCAGCCCATAAAGTCATGTTTGTGAACTATCACATGACAGTGATATGCTTGTATCATTCTTCTTGTTGGATTCAGTCTTATCCTTAGAAAATCATGAGTTGATTTAAGAACAACTCCAGGCATTATCGGGGGAAGATTTCTATGTCAAGCAGGTTCACCCAACAATGAAGTTACCAATTTGCTTCTTAAGTAAGTTGTCTATCTAGCAAATGTGCAGAGAAGTGCTGTCCTCACGGTATACAGATAGAGACAAAGGATGGATTTTATTGCATTGCTGCCATATCTCTCTGTTGAGTCATTGATCCCACTCTCAGTTACACACCTCTGATCTTTTCAGATCTACTGCTGCAGAAATACTCTTCTTATTACATCAGGTAATAAGAAGAGTGAACTTGGCAGGACTCCACTTCCTCCCTGTTGACTCTCATTTCATTACATTTAGTTGGTTAGTCCAACTTCTGAGACTCTGTTTCTTTTGCATTGTCATTTTCATTGCAAAAACTACAGTGAGTCCATAAACAAGAAATAAAACAAAGGTCAGTGTGTGTAAAGTTTATTTTTGACATTTTTATACACACCCTGAAGTGGGTTCATTCATTCAGCAAATATTAAGCACTTACTAAGTGATCAGAGGTCTTTCAGGGGTTATAACTAGAAGCAAAACCATTGATCCACTTTCCTTTGTAGTCAACTATACATCTTGACAGGTTTGGAATTGTTTTTCTTGTTGGCTTTTGGACTCAAATGCCTAGCAATGTGCTGACACTTAACAAAATCTGTTAAATAGATACACAGATGAGTGCATGCATGCATGAGTGACTTATATTGAAAAGTACAAAACCTCAAGAGAAACTTTTAGGGAAATGCCCTTTCATCCAAGAGTTATTGAAAATAGTTAACTCTCTTTTCAGCCACCAGGTTCCAGATATCATTAGGATGCCAGCCAGGCTTCCCTGGACTGAAGACCCCACCAATGCGTCCTGGAGCTCCGCTTCCCCAGAGACCCACCCTACTAGGGAAAGAGAGAGGCAGACTGGGAGTATGGATCGACCTGTCAATGCCCATGTTCAGCGAGGAAGCAATTACAGAAGCCAGACCTTCCACCTTCTACAACTCAAAGTGACCCTGGGTCCATGCTCCCAGAGGGATAGAGAATGGGAAAGCTATCAGGGGAGGGGGTGGGATATGGAGATTGGGTGGTGGGAATTGTGTGGAGTTGTACCCCTCCTACCCTATGGTTTTGTTAATTTATCCTTTCTTAAATAAAAAAAAAATAAATTTAAAAAAAGAAAATAGTAAACTACAAGCTTTTTTTTTTTTTTTTTTTTGTCTCCAGGGTTATCACTAGGGCTCAGTACCTGCACCATAAATCCACTGCTCCTGGAGGCTATTTTTACCTTTTGTTGCCCTTGTTATTGTTATTATTGTTTTCATTGCTGTCATTGTTGTTGGATAGGACAGAGAGAAATCAAGAGAGGATGGGAAGATAGAGAAGGAAAGAGAAAGACACCTGCAGACCTGCTTCACTGCTTGTGAAGCAGCCCCACTGCAGGTGGGGAGCCAGGGGCTTGAACCAGGATCCTTAGGCCAGTCTGTGCGCTTCACACCATGTGAGCTTAACCCACTGCACTACTGCCCCACCCCCACTACAGGCCCCTTCCACCTCACTTTCCTCATGTGGAGAGCCTCTGTTCCCAAGGCCATCGTAACCCTGACTTTGTTGTTCCTTCTACTTTATTCCAGATACTTTCTCCTCTCTTGCTTTTGACTTCTTGCCAGGCCACCCTGGATCCACTGAAAAACTTTCATAAATAGCCTCTTGAAAATGTATCTTACAATCTTTTTTTAAAATTGCTCTTATTAGTTTAATTGTGAAAGTAGTTTTCATTAATTTTTTTTTTTGGCTGGTCTAAACCTCTTTAAATACTTGTTATTTTTTTTGTAAATGTTTTATTTATAAAAAGGAAACCCTGACAAAACCATAGGATAAGAGGGATACAACTCCACACAATTCCTACCATCAGAACGTCGTTTCCCATTCCCTCCCCTGATAGCTTTCCTATTCTTTATCCCTCTGGGAGTATGGACCCAAGGTCATTGTGGGATGCAGAAGGTGGAAGGTCTGGCTTCTGTAATTGCTTCCCCACTGAACATGAGCATTGACAGGTCGATCCATACTCCCAGCCTGTCTCTCTCTTTCCCTAGTGGGGCAGGGCTCTGGGGAATCGGAGCTCCAGGACATATTGGTGGGGTTGTCTGTCTAGGGAAGTCTGGTCAGCATCATGCTAACAGCTGGAACCTGGTGGTTGAAAAGAGAGTTAACATACAAAGCCAAACAAATTGTTGACCAATCATGGACCTAAAGGCTGGAATAGTGCAGATGAAGAGTTGGGGGGTCTCCGTTTTGTAGATAGTTAGTAGGCATATCTTAGTCACATTCCAAAGGGCCTGTGGCTATACTAGTTTGTTTCTTTTTTTTTCCCCAGAGCCTGAAATCTGATATGCAGGTGAATCTAAGTTATTGTCTAGGGAGATGATGTCATTGTTAGAAAAAGGACCAGAAAGCCGGATCAGGGAAGACAGTAGCTCCCAAATATGGGAAAGGGGTATAAATATTGTTGACTGTAAACCCCAATCTTTTTAAAAAAGTTTTTAATAGAGATTTAATATTGGTTTACAAAATTATGTGCTAACAGGGGTATGATTTCGCACCGTTCCCACCACCAGAGTTCTGTGTCCCCATCCACTCCCCTGGAATTGGCAGTGTTTCTCTGAAGGTCACAGATATGGGTTGACTATTATTTCTATAACTATCTATATTTACATATATTTGTCCATTTTTCTATGTTTCTATCTCCTCTTCCTTGCCAAGTCACAACTACACCTATTATTACTTCTGAATGTCCTTCTCTTTTTTCCTCTTCTCGCTCCAGTTCTTGATGGAATTGGAGACTAGAGACCTCCGGTTATCTCCCCCCAACATTCCTCCCCCTCTGGGAGTAGAGACCATAATTCTTTATGGGATGCAGAAGGTGGAATGTCTGGCTTCTGGAATTGCTTCTCCACTGCACATGGTTGTTGGCAAGTGCATCCATACCCCCAACCTGTTTCTATCTTTCCGTCGTGGGGTAGGACTCTGGAGAGGTGAGGTCCCGGGACACATTGGTGAGGTCCTCTTCCCAGGGAGGTCAGGATGGAATCACAGTAGTGTCTGCAACTTGATGGCTGAAGCTGAAACGCGGTAAGTAGCTTCGTTTCTGACTGAGTTTGGAGTATCTCACTAAAGTAAAAATCTCTGGGTGGAGGGTGAGGGTAGATTTTCAGCTTAAATGTAGGAGGAAAGGAGAGGGACATAGACCTTTGATGGTGGGAATAATGTAAGTATACACTTCTATTAACTTACACTCTTAAAAGTCATTATTTAATTAATATGAGGGGAAAATGGATTGAATTTCTTAAACTTTTTGATGCATAGACCATAGTTCTGAGTATATATGCCTTCAATAAAAATAAATAAGTATCTTAGTTTCTAATATTCAATATGTGAACTGAACCTGTTAGCCTTATGATAGCTTTCATTTTCTAAATGTGTCATATTTCACTAGAAGGAGAGTCAAAGATAATTGGATCAAAGACAGCAACTTAGGGAAGGCCACTATCGTCCTTGGTCAGTTTAGCAAATATTCCAGAGCCTTTAGCTAGAATCCTGTACCTCACTCTCCACTGCTGGTGTTGTTAAAATTCGTAGGCTCTTGCCGTGCGGGTTAGCTTCACGGCGGGTAACAGAGACGCGGAGACAACTGCTGGGCAGGGAAGCTGTATTTCTTTATTCAGGAACAATGATTCATAAACTAAGACAAACTAATCACCAAACAGAACTCTGCTGTTTCTTTGCGGCGGCGCAAGCACTCTCTCTCTTACTCTCGAACTCAGGAACTCAGGAACTCAGGAACTCTCCAACTCTGGAACTCTGGAACTCTCGTACTGGGGAACCCTCTGAGACTCTCGCACTCAGGAACCCTCTCCTGGGGTCCCTTGGGGCGGGGCCAAGCGGGCCTGCGAAATTAACAGGACTGATGCAATTCTCTTGGCGGGGGGAGAACTAGAACCCAATGTAAAGCATACAACAGCTGGTCACCTTCTCACGAGAAATTGAGTCTGAAATGACTTATTCAAATGGATATAGCCTATGTTTTAGGATATTGACTCTTTTGATCAGACCCCACCCCCTTGAATAATCCGTTCTAGATTATTCCTTAGAGAATACTTTGAGATAACTGATACACAGTTTGAATATCTATCTTTCTATTCCTTTTGAAATGTAGGGCTGCCTTGCCATTCCAATACTGCCATCCATTTGCACAGAGCCACAGATATCCAGCAATGGTAATTTACAAATTGTTCCTCCAGGGATACAGAAAACTGCTAGCAATGATGGTGCTTAGTAGGATATGGATTCTGCCCCAGAAGCCTTCAGACTTTAGTCATAGGAAACCAACTCTCATGTCATTAAAACAGTCTAATCTTGTTGATCATTATTTAATCAGTAATACAATTTGTTAATGTTTTCTTTCTTTATTATTGGATAGAGAAAGAAATTGAGAGGAGAGGGGGAGATAGAGAGTGAAAGAGACCTAGAGACACCTGCAGCCCTGCTCCACCACTCTGGAAGCTTTCCCCTGCTAGTGAGGACCAGGGTCTTGAGCATAGGTCCTTGCACACTGTAATGT
Source organism: Erinaceus europaeus (assembly GCF_950295315.1). Classification (NCBI taxonomy): domain Eukaryota; kingdom Metazoa; phylum Chordata; class Mammalia; order Eulipotyphla; family Erinaceidae; genus Erinaceus; species Erinaceus europaeus. The sequence continues at coordinate 130,892,073 of NC_080166.1, read as the reverse complement.
GTGAGCTTAACCAGGTGTGCCACCGCTTGGCACCCATAAAATAATGTTTAAATAAATGTCAAGAAGTTCACACATTTGTACAATTACTTCTTCTTCTTCTAGCGTTTGCCCTTCTTCCTTAGCCAGTCAACAGCGTCAGGTTGAGCCTGATGTAAAGTTTCGAGACCTACTTTGAATCTGGAGAGGTGGCAGTTGTTGACTATGTGGGTAGCCGCAGGGGCAGTTCGGGTCGACTCTGGCTCCCCAGCGATGGAACATAGCGGCGCACCAGCCATGGCCTGTTCGATAGCGATTGAGGAGGGCCCCATCATAACGTGCTAGGTCAAAGCCGGGTTGACGCTTGCAGGGGTCTGTGATGAGGTGTTTGTTCTTTACCTCAGCTGACTGCCAACTCTGTTTCCAAGAGACTGGAACAGAGAAGTTCAGTGTAGGCATAGGGGACCAGATTGGGTGACGAGACGTCAAGCGTTGGACAGGGTGGGCGAAGATATCCGCGTATATTGGCAGGTCCGGTTGAGTGTAGACGTGGGAAATGAACTTAGATGATGCCGCATCCCGACGAATATCTGGCGGGGCGATGTTGCTAAGAACTGGCAGCCATGGAACTGGGGTGGAGCGGATGGTTCCAGAAATTATCCTCATGGAGGAATATAATTTGGAATCGACCAAGTGGACATGGGGGCTACGGAACCATCCTGGGGCACAGTATTCTGCAGTGGAATAGCATGATGCCAGAGATGATGATCGTAGTGTGGAAGCGCTCGCCCCCCATGAGGAGCTGGCCAGTCTTGCAATGATGTTATTCCTCGCGTCCACCTTTGCTGCAGTTTTTATGAGATGTTCGTGAAATGACAGTGCGATCGAGAGTAACGCCAAGATAGACTGGCTGGGCTTCATGCCGGATTCTCATACCGCCAAGCTGCACATTAAGCTGCGAGGCCGAGGCATGGTGTAGATGGAAAACAGATGATACCATTTTAGCAGTGCTAGGGATTAGTCGCCATTTTTTACAGTCATCAGATATCAGAGACATGTCTTTCGTGAGTGTTTCCTCGAGGATGTCGAACTTGGATGCCTGAGTTGCACAGCAGATGTCATCGGCGTAGATGAACTTCCTTGAAGAAGTTTCTGGGAGGTCATTGATGTAAATATTAAATAGCGTAGGAGCCAGAACAGAGCCCTGGGGGAGGCCACTTGAGACAAGTCTCCATCTGCTAGACTTGTCACCCAGATGCACCTGAAATCTGTTTTGGAGAAGAAACGATATAGTGTTGGCCACCCATGGAGGCAGGCATCTTGAGATCTTGACTAGGAGACCACAGTGCCAGACTGTGTCATAGGCTGCTGTGAGATCAACAAAGACAGCACCCGTCTTTAAATTCTTCTGGAATCCATTTTCAGTGTAAGTTGAGAGGGCCAGGGCTTGTTTGCAGGTAGATCTTCCTGGGCGGAAACCGGCTTGGGCGGGTGATAGGAATTTCTCTGTGAGATGAGAAATATGTGACAGAAGCAGCCTCTCAAGGAGTTTGTAACACACGGAGAGGAGAGAAATTGGTCTATAGCTGGCGGCCAGTGTTGGGTCTTTCTTTGGTTTCAAAACCGCTATTATCTTTGCACGACGCCAAACTTTGGGCATAGACTCAGATTCCAAGATGTGGGACAGGAATGAAGCGAGCCACTTCTTTGCCACGGAACCCAGATTAAGAATGAGTTCTGGGGTGATGTACTGAATAGCATTAATATATTCATTAACTAATGAATATGAATTAAAATACCAGTAATTAAAGAAAAAACACCAAATGGTATTGAACACAGTGGAACTTGCTGTTCACTATTGATATAATTTTAAAGGAATTCCTCCAAAATTGTTCAAGCAACTTTTTTGAACGACAACAACATTAATAATAATAATAAAATAGTGGAGCATCTTGGTTTTCTATGACCTTGGCTTTCCCATGTTACCCACTTCAAAAGAAAAAAGATAGAAAGAAATTACAAAATTGGTTAGAGGGCTTGGAGATGGTTTAGGTGGTGGAACACAGGACTTAAATGCTTGAGGCTTGATCTTTAATCCTTAGCACCAGGGGTACCTTAGTGGTGCTCTGGACTCCCTCTCATTTAAAGTAGATAACATTTAAATATATAAATATATATGGTCATCTATATAATAGTGGCTTCAGTCTCAGTGGAAATTTTTCATGATACCTAGCAATAAAATCGATTATGTAAGCTACTTTTAAAAACTTTCTTTATTGGGGGATTAATGTTTTACAGTCGACAGTAAATACAATAGTTTGTACATGCATAACATTTCTCATTTTTCCTCACAACAATACAACCCCCACTAGGTTCTCTGCCATCCTGTTCCAGGACCTGAACTCCACACCCACCCACTCACCCACGCACCCCAGAGTCTTTTACTTTGGTGCAATACATCAGCTTCAGTCATGGTTCTGCTTAGTGTTTTCTATTCTGATCTCGTTTCTCAACTTCTGATATGAATGAGATCATCCCATATTCATCCTTATTTTTATGACTTATTTCACTTCAAGCTCCATCCAAGATGGGCTGAAAATGGCAAAATCACCATTTTTACTCTGAAAATGTCCAATAGTTCTGGTTTATCTATCTATTCATTTAGCTCCTTTATTTCTTTATTGATTTTCTGCCTGGATGTTCTGTCAAGTTGAGAGAGTGGGGTGTTGAAGTCCCCTACTGTTACTGTGTTGCTGTTAATATATTGCTGTCACTCTTTCAGCAGATGAAGTATTTAGATGGCCTCTCCTTGGATGTATAGATGTTGGTAATCATTAAGTCCTCTTGATTGATTGATCCTTTGAGCATTAAGTAATGTCCATCTCTATCTTTATAAATTTTACATATTTTAAGGTCTGTCATATCAGCTATGAGCATAGCTGTTCCTGCCCTTTTTTTGTGTGCCATTGGCTTGTATAGTAGTTTTTCATCCTTTCAGTTTGAGTCTGTGTTTGCTTGTTGAGTTAGGTGGGGTTCCTGCAGACAGCATATTGTTGGGTTGTGTTTGCTGATCCATTTTCCAATTGTGTGCCTTTTAATAGGTGAATTCAGGACACTGACATTTATTGATATTATAGATTGAAGATATATTTTAAAAATTTTATTATTATTATTTATTTTCCCTTTTGTTGCCCTTGTTGTTTTGTTGTTGTAGTTAATGTTGTCATTGTTGGATAGGACAGAGTTGAATTGAGAGAGGAGGGGAAGACAGAGGGGGGAGAGAAAGACAGAGACCTGCAGACCTGCTTCACCACCTGTGAAGTGACTTTCCCTGCAGGTGAGGAGCCAGGGGCTTGAACTGGAATCCTTACGCTGGTCCTTGCACTTTGTGCCACGTGCATGTAACCTGCTGTGCTACTGCCTGACTCCCAATTAAAGATATTTTAATACCATTATTTTAGATTTTTAGAGTTTTCTGATATATGGCATGTTTATGGTGATCTGATAGTTTATAGGAGATCTTGCAGAACTTCTATCAGGGAAGGCTTGGTGATAGTTCATTCCTTCAACTGTTGCTTGTCTGAAAAGGTTTTTTATGCCTCTGTCTAGTCTGAATGACAGTCTAGCAGAATTCAGTAGTCTTGGTTGAAAGCGTTTCTCACTGAACACTCCATAGATATCTTACTATTCCCTTATAGCCTGTAGTGTTTGTGTGGAGAAATCTGCTTCTAAACTTATGGGTTTTCTTCTGTGACTGTTTGTTTTTCTCTTGCAGCCTTCAGGATTCTTACTTTATCCTTATTCCTTTTCATTCTAAATATGATGTGTCTTGGTGTCTGTAAGTCTGGGTTAATTCTGTCTGGGACCCTTTGGGCTTCTTGAACCTTTATGTCTTTTATGTTGTCTAGATTAGAGAAGGTGTCATCTATTATGTCCTTTAAAATGCTTTTTCCCCCCTCCCTCTCTTTATTCCTCTGGTAGGCCAATAATTCATATATTATTTCTTTTGAAGTCATCCCATAAGTGTGTCTGTTGTTGTTTTCAATATCTCTTAATCTCTATTTGAGATCTCCTACTTCTTTCTTAGTTTTCTCTAATTTGTACTCAATCTTGCTAATTCTGTTTTCTGTCTCATTTATTCTATTCTCTCTCCCCTCTGTTGTTTTCTGTAGCTCAGCTATTTTGTTACTCTGTTCTGATACTGTATTAGCTTGTTCAGCTAGTTGTGCTCTTAGCTCAGCTATTTCAGCTTTTAGCTCTCTAATTACCTCGAGATAGTTATTGCTTTCTTTCAGAGACTCATTTACTGTTTCTGCATTTCTGATGAAAAACATTTCAGACTGTATCTTCACTCCTGTGACTAATTCCTTAGCTAGCATTTGAATGTTGATCTCATTTTCATGTGTTCTTATGTTGGTGGGGCTTTTAGTTGGAATTTTGTCCTTGTTCATTTCTCCAGTGTTTCTCCTTGGTTTAGCCATTATTACAGTGTGTTATTATTGTGGAGTAAGTGCCAGAGACCACCCAAAACCAGTTTAGTCAAATTTGAGGGGCCAGTCTTTATTAAGCCAGCCGATGACTACACTCATAGCTAAAAGAGCTGCTCAGATTGCAGTCCTGAGCTCAATGCAGCACAACCATTTATATGGGTAGGTGCAGAAAGTAATCTAGGTTACAGAAGCCAAACATGCAGTGGTTAGGATGGTCTTTTACTGTGGTCAGGACAAACTGTTATGGAAACAATCAACAATCAACTATTTATTAATAATTTCAGAACACTAAGATCTACTTCTTGTTGGCAAGTAAAGCAGTTGCACAGGTTCAGGTTCAGGTCAAGATGGAGTCAGTTATCTTAAGGAAGTGGGGACCCTATCACATTATGAGGTCCCTCTCTCTGTACTTTTCAGTCCACTGATCACTCTTTCCTAGACTGACTTGTGTCTAAGTAAGGTACTTAAAGTGTTCACCTTTGTGGAAGTTAGCAGTTGTTTCACTGTTATCTCAATCCCTGAGTTAAAGCACAGTGGCTGTTAAAGCCTCTTTTGTTCATTTTCTTCCCTGTAGACTATGGAAGCCTGAGGGCTTTTTAACTATAAGTAGGTTTTTTTTTTTTTAACTTAATCACTCATTCCTGACCAAGAGATAAAGCAGGGTGGGGGAGAGATAGCACAGTGGTTATGCAAAGAGACTCCTACACCCCAAGGATCCAAAGCTCTGGGGGCTCAATTCAGCTTCTCTGTCAAGCCAGGCAGCACTGCTGCACCCTGTGAGTTTCTAAACAATTCCCATTTATACTTTGTAGGTTCCAAGCCAATTATTCACCATGTTCTCATCAGGAGAACAACGTGGAAAGGCTCCCACTATACAGCGCCACTGCTAGGCCACCGGGGTGTAAGTCTTCTCCTGAGTTTCCTGGTCAGTTCTCTGTCCCCCGTTGTCAACACAGGACCTCCCCCCTGCTGCCCCAGCCTCTTAGGGCAGTAGCAAATGGAGACTCACAGTTGCATTTGGTGAGTCTTAGGGAACTCCTCTCATCCCTTCAGCAGTCTTTTCTTGGTAAAACAGACTAGAGGTGCCTCCTCAACTGGAAAACTGCCAGACTGTTACCAGCCTCTCGGGAGTAGATATGGACTTTAGCCCCAGGAATCTGTCCTTAGGCTCCTCTCTGTCCATGAACCACACATGTTTACACTCACTGATGATTTGATGGGTTCCCAAAGTAGCCCTAGTCTCCTCTTGTTGCAGTCTCAGGTGATCTTTGATATTCCTTGTTCTTTAGAGAAGTATATCAACTGATAGAGCTAGAGGACTGGGCAGAGTTGTGGTCTCTGGATGCTCTCTGTGGAAGCTAATTTTTGCAAATGCTAGATGTTCTTCCTGTACATTAAGTTTGTGATCTTGATTTTGTGGTTAAATGTCTGTAGTAGTAAACATGGGATAACTCCAAATATGGCTGGTGCTGCAACAGCGTGATTCCAGGACCATTTTAGGGGAAGGGAGACATGTTTCTTCTCACTGTGACATTGTAAAGGAAGTCACAGTGCATCTGGCAGGAGGTAAGGCTTGAAGAAATGTTATGTTTTCAGATAAAAGGAGTGTGAGGACAGTTCAGGTGGAGGTAGACAGGACTGTAAGAGAATGACATGTGCTGCATTGTGAGTTTGGATAGAAAGAATGAAAGAGGAAATATTTCAGGCCAGTAACAACCAGTAGATGTTTAGTAGCTACCTGTCAGTCACTTGGTGACTCCATTCAGGGGGAGGTGGATGACTAAGGTGATTTAATGTATAAAAAACCATGTAGATTTTGTACACTGAGAGTCACTAATGGACCCCTTTTGATCAAGGGATTGATGAATGACTTGAACAATATTTGGAGCATCTGGATCATTTGGGAGTTACTTTACAAGTACATGTTATGGGTACCAGGTGGTGACACACCCAGTAAAAGGATGTGCACTGGAATGGACAGGAGATTACCCAGTGGTTGGAACAAAGGTGTGTGAGGCCTTGGCTTTGTTTCCCAACACAACACACAATGAGAGCTCTGTGGAATATTCTGAAGGAAGGTCCATAAATAGATGATATTGTGGTGATTTGAGGTCTGTATCTCTTCTCTCTCTCTCTCTCTCTCTCTCTCTCTCTATTTTTCTCACTCTCCTCTCCTTTTCTCTCTCCCTAAATGAAGGACTTTAATAAATGACCCATGGAGGTATAACACAGGAGTTATATACTTGGGGTATAACACAGGGCAAGTCCATTTTCCTGTACATTAATTAATTAATTAATTAATATACACATTAGTCAGTTGACTGATGAACTAATGTGTACATTGTGCTTACTTCTCATAGTGTTTATTCACCTAAACACCCTGTGAGTTTTGATTCATGAAAGTTACCATGTGAACAGGAAGTATGTATTAGTAGATGTTGACAGGGTAATTATTAAGCCACCAAACCGCCTGAGGTCTTCAGCAGAGACCTTTCTACTGGAGGGAGAACTAGATTTGAAGCAGTAAATGGGATTACCATCACCCCCCTGCAAATGGACTTTGTTTCCCATACTCAAAGAACTGAAAAGGTTCCAAAGTCCTTTCATTGGAACCGGCTTGTCTTTCACTCTTCAGACACAGCTTCATATTTTACTTGGATTTATCTCTGTCAAAAACAGTTTCATCTAAGGACACTTTGCTACCCTACCTTGATGATTTAAAAAAAAAAAGTGGATTTTTCTCTTGAGTCGCTGGTGCTACATTCTATGAAAAAGAAAAAGAGAGCAGTTGGAATCACCTCTATTTTGGGCAAACTCAGTGGTTAGTATTAGATATGAGATTCCCCTGTCACTTGGGAAATCCTTGTCCCTCTTAGGAGTTATGAAGCTATTTAGCTCCCACCAAGTTTCACTTGTAAGAAGAGGTGGAGGGGGCTCTGAGCCTCGCTGGCTGATCCTCTCACTTATCTAGATTCTATTTCTACTTCTGCAGAAAAGCACCAGATAATAAATATAATCCTCTAGCCTTCACAGTGATAGCTTCCACCCCAGGGCATTTATTCCACAGCTAACTGGGATAAGATCTTGAGGGTGTGTGAACCAGCTTCTGCAGCCTAGAAATCAAAGATAAAGAATTCTAGAAACCTAGATCAGAGAGTTGTATCAGGGGCAGGGTGGTGGCTCACCTGGTCAAGGGCATGTATCACCATGCAGAAGGACCTGGGTCCAAGCCATTGGTCCCTGCTTGTAAGGGGAAAGTTTCAGAAGCAGTGGAGGATTGTTTCAGGTCTCTCTTTCTCCCTCTCTATCTCCCTCTTCCTTCTTGATTTCTCTCTGTCTATATCCAATAGCTATATAATTTAGTTAAATAGTAACAAAAAAGAAATGAACAGACCACAAACAGGACATGTAGATCATCTGTGTGAGTGCTGGATCACCAAGGCTTGATGGAACTTGATAAGAAGCACATTTGCAACCACCTACATTGGTTTCACCATTGCCATCACTTCTGAGTACCACTTTGTGTCTGTAAGTGCCATTATGGTCCTGAGCTGTCCCATCACTGCCACTTCACTGGATCCAGGCTTCCTAATGTATATGTGTGTATGCAAATGTGTATTTCTCCAGATTCAGACAGATCACACTCAGTGCCACAGAAGTAGGTGCTGGGAGAAAGAGAAGGGAGAGGGTGGGAGCAGTAGGTGGGTCCTGTGGGGAATCCTGTGATTCACAATGCCCGTTATGTATTGTGATCCAATTCTCTAATTATGAATAGCTATGTATCAGAACCAGACATGTCAGAAATTTTCCAATTTCTCGATGGTTCCTGTCTCCAGCCTCCAGGGATGCTTGGCTAATATCATGGGAACACACAGATAGTGGATCAAAAGTCCTTGCAGGCTAAAAGAATCCATATCTGATATCCTTAAACAATTCCCACATCCTTGGGTAAGGTCAGAAGTTACAGAGTAAGCGCAGAATCTGATATCATCACTAGAATCAGAGATAACAAATTTGATAAAGAGCGGTTTCCTTACTAGGAGAGACTATTCAATTATGTATGCTTTTAAGATGTATATGTATAATCTTAAGATGTTTATACTTGACATAGCTGCATGCACTGGCTCAATAAATAGAAGAAGGGAGCGGTCCTCACTCCACATTTGACAAAACTTCACTGGGACATGTACACTGTGTGCACAACCCTCCTGACATCTTGTATCGCTTGTGTGATGAAGCAATTCTTTGTATCCAGCATTCACTACTGAAAACATAGATCCCGCCAGGGTCCTTGCCTCTTGCCAATTTGGAGATTGCTACCCTCATCTCCCAGTTCTGAGAAGTGAAGTGATAAAGACCCAGGACTCTCCCATGAGTACTTTTTTTTTCACTGAACCCCTGACACAGTCACTGAACATGGAAAAGACAAGCCCAAACTAAGACTAAGGAAAAGATGCTTATCACTGTCATTGTTTTCTCTGGACCAGAAGGCAAGCAGGCATCTAGCAATATCTGTTTCATATGTGCAGTGAAGTTTGAGTACTGCTCAGCATCAAATATGTAAGCTCCATAAAGCATGACAACGTTTCCTTTCC